>NC_059426.1:23032460-23332460 GCF_021028975.2 Sphaerodactylus townsendi | reverse complement strand
GACCAGTTCAGAGTTTTATGATGTTTTGATGATATTATGGTTTTAATATTTGGCAGCTTACTCAGGCAGCTTTATACATGAGCTGAGCTAATGAAATCTGGCCGGGAGGCCAGTCCAAGAGGAGAATAAAGACAGGAATAAAGCCCTTACCCCACCTACTTTTCTAGAGCCCATTGTAATTGTTAACCACACTGGGCTTTACTGCTAGTAAAATATAATTGAGTAAGCCTCAGGCAGGTGGCGACAACTCACTCCCAGCCAATTGCTGTCATGACTCACTTCGACCCCACTTCCAGCCAATCGTCACACATGACTCACTTTCAGCCAATTACCACCAACACAAACTAAACAGCTAAATGTGGGGGTTACCCTTGAAAGGAGTCTGTTAGAAGCTGCAGCCACAAAGCCTCAATTGCCCTGAGGAGGGCTGGGTGCCCCTGACAGCAAGAGGATGAGGGACTGGGGTATGCGGCTGAGCCTCTCCACAACCAGGAAGGGATGCAGGACAAGGGAAAGAAGGAAGAAAGTTGTTTGCTTCCCACCTGCCTGCTAACATACCTGAACCACCAACAGTGAGGGACAAGCACCTGAGGGTGTGGAAAGGAGAGCCTGTGCCCCACCCCTCCCCAAATTTCCTCCTTGGTGCCATTTTTTTTTAGTTCACTCCATTCCCTCTCACCTGTTTATTTTCATCATCTGTTTGTTCTTTTTAATTTGGGGGGGAAAGTAATCTTCAAAGCATCAGTTATGCAAGACAACTTGCAAAAGATTCACACATTAAAGAGCAAAACAAATTGAGTCTGGGGGGTCCTCACTGTGTGTAATATTCAGACAGAAATTGCTGGTTCTTCTCAGTTCCCATACATACAGTGCCTGGTTTAGACTGGGATTGCGGCCACTGAATCTGTCAAAATTCAGTGCTTTTAAATCTCATTGCTTTCAGTGGGAGTGTTAAATTTATACTGAAGTTTATCAGTGCAGTCCTACGTAGAGATACTCAAGCCTAAATCCATTGAAATCAATGATCATACAACCCCATCCAGAGATTGAAGTAACTCTTCAAAGGGTTACATTGTCTATAACTGAATGCAATAAGAATGCATATTCCTTTGACTTTAGCTGGATCATGACCTATGCCAGTGGAGGCGAACCTATGGCATGGGTGCCAGAGGTGGCACTTAGAGCCCTTTCAGTGGGCACGTGCAAGCAGAGTCGTTCCCCCCCCCCACACACACACACACCTCTAGGCTGGCCTGGGCCACTGGGCTTGATTATTAGCATTAAACCTAAGACCTAGTTTTGGGGAAGCAGTGTAGGTAACCCTGTTAAGCGCTGTTAAACCCCACTGATTTTCATGTGAAGAACTAAAGCACGATCCTTTACCTGAGAGTAAGCTCAGTTGCTGGCAATGGGGCTTGCTTCTGAGTAAACCCTCCTAGGGTCGTGATTCACCCATTGGAAGAGTTGCACAGTTGCTTCAAAGCAAAGCCACTGACTACCACCAAACTTACTCCTGAGTGACGCCTGCCTCGGAGCCAACCGTTTTTTCTAAACTAAAACCTCAGTATTCAGGTTAAATTGCCTTGTTGGCACTTTGCGATAAAGAAGTGGGTTTTGGGTTGCAATTTGGGCACTCGGTCTCGAAAAGGTTCACTATCACTGACCTATGCCATTAGAAAGTGAAAGAGACATTAATCAATCAGACTGGTAATATCAAGTTTATGAGAAAGGCAAAGATTGAATAAAGATTGAAAGATTGAATAAAGTCATATTAATTTAACAGTCCAAGCCCTGTCATTTTTTTTGCTTCCCCCACCCCTATGCCTAACAAAGTACTGAAGGCATTCAGAATTACACTCAGTTATTTTGCACTATATCTTGAATGTATCACAAACTATGAATGTTCTTTTAATGGTAATAAGTGTGGTTGCCCTAGATCCTGACAGTGGTGTAATATTATCTCCATGGTAATAAAAAAATTCGGTTGCTGGTTAGTTTTCAGTCAGTTTGACAGGGAGTAAATATTGCAATCCTAAATAAATCCACAATGGATTTAGCAGGGTATAACTCTGTTTAAGATTATACTGATCATCTTTAAGGGGGACCCTTAAGGAGATCCTAATCATTTGACTCAGGGGAACTGGGATCAAGTAGAGTGATTTGGGATTATTAACAGCAAGAGAAAAGCTTTCCGGTTTGCCAGGGAAAAACAAGAAGCAATTCTGTGAGAATCATTGAGAAAGACATTTTCAATTCCCTGCTGGGATATTGCATTTTAACATCCACAAGGACATCATCCCGTGGCTTCGTAATACAAGTTGGAAGCTCTTCCGGCATGAAAATGATTTCATATTTTTTGTTCTCCTTTGGATACTCAAACAAGGTACAAAATGATGGGACGACGATGCAACTCTTTCCGCTCACTGGTACTCTCTGAACATGCAGAAGAGCATCTCTGTTCGGAATAAATTAAACTTTTTGGCTTTGATTCCAAAATGTTTGAGCAAATATTCAAAGTAAGTCCTGGGGACCCCCAAGTTTAACTTCCTGGTTTTTATTTTTCACACAGCAGTCTAGAATCCATAGGCTCTTTTTGCATGCAGTCCTTATCCCACAACTGTCAGTTTCACAGTGGGTTTTTCCCACTTTTTGTTGTTGTTTAAATGAGATTCTTCAGCTGCAGAGTGTTCTCAGCTGAGCCGCCATTTTACCCACCGGTCCCTTCCATGCAAACTTTCGCTGGGGAGGTTGCTCTCCGCTGCCTTTGAATGTGTGTGTGTGTGTGTGTGCTTGTGCCATTTTGGGTCTAGCATTATTTTGCTAGACCATATAAATGTATTGTCGAAGGCTTTCACGGCCGGATTCAACTGATTGTTGTGGGTTTTCCGGGCTGTGTGGCCGTGGTCTGGTAGATCTTGTTCCTAACGTTTCGCCTGCATCTGTGGCTGGCATCTTCAGAGGTGTATCATGGAGAGAAGTCTGTTATTGTAACCCGGAAAACCCACAACAACCATAAAATGTAGATTGCACCAGTCTACTGCTCCAACAATAGACCAGCAGTGTTAAAATATTTTTTGAAAAGCTCTTCTGATCTCTCTGAACTGCTACCCTGAACAGTTGGAGAAACTGCTGTTGTATTGGTTGGGGAAGGCAGAGAGGCATGAGAAAGCTCAATGTAAGCCAAACACACACTTTTCCTGTGAAGGGAGAGGCAAAGTCACCCTTTCAAAGGTTTCAGAAGCTGTGGAGATTCTCTGATCTGAGGCATGATCTGTTTGGAAGAAGGGAAAAAGTGTGCATTATGGAGAAGCTAACCTGAAGGGAATGTATGCTTAATTAAAAAGGAGCATTAATACAAGTGCATAAATGCCCAGAGACTGTGAAAATTAGACCCTGGCTTGTCCAAAAGATGAGACAATAGGATGGTTGTGCAGCATTAGGTGTACTTTCAAACATGAGCAGAACTTTTAAGACAACCAGGAAGTTGTTATGCATCAGAACCCCGTGTGTTCGCGTGTGTAAATTATTTCCATTTACTTGCTGTGTGTAACTAACTTAGGAACTGAATCGAACACCTTTCTGATAATCAGTGCAATTTATATATGTCTGTTTCTAGATCAGAATAAGTGTACATACAAGCATATTTGTTTATACACTTATCTTTCTCACTGTTCTTTCACTTAACCATATTAGAATGCTGCTTGACTATATGGTTTAGTAAGGAGAATCCTCCAGGACAGCATACAAATTTTTTTCAGAACTTCATTTTTGGGCAATCCACTGCAAGATCTGCTGCTTTTGATAAAGTGGATTGTAGCCCACATAGAAGGTTTGGGCTTCAGTAAACTTGTTAGTATTTTAGGTGTCATAGATTGCTTCCTTTGTTTTTGCTTCAACAGGTTCATCTGACTACCCCCCCCCCCCCATGAATCTGTCACTCTTGTAAGATGTTTCTAACAAACGAACAAACAGGCTGTCTTAATTCTCCACTGTGATTCCCCTTTCTGATTTATAAGCACAGGTTGGTTCTCTTCAAATCTGGAACTCCACAAAATATTACAAAATGAAAGTACAGGAATAAAACCTCTAAATGTAGACTTTCCTGTTAGTTTTTTTTTTTTTAAATTGTATTCTGTTCCATAAAAATGGTCTGGAATCTATAATCAGAGGTGCTGATATTTGCTGAAGCACAGACCACATCCTGGGACATCGGAGTTATGATAAACTGAAAACATGATTGAAGCTGAACTGGTATTTCCTCCAGATGTTTCCTTTCTTATATATAGTCTTGCTCGTCATTTAAAAAATCCTTTCTTATCCCTTCTCAGATAGGCTGATTGTTCAGCCTAACATTTGATTCTTGTTTCTATGTTTATATTCACTTTTTACAGAAGAAGATGCTCAGATTTTATCTGTCTCAAATCTTCAGCTATATTTTTTATTTACCTAATTTATTTTCCACCTTTCTCATTGCGGGGACTAAAGTAGCTTACATTATTTTCTTCTCCTTCCTCCTCAAAACAATCCTATGAGGTAAGTTAGGCTGAAAGAATGTGACTGGCCCCAAATCACCCAGTAAGCTTGCACAGCTAGTTTAGCATTCAAAATGCCATTAACTAATGCGGGAGCAGCAAGCTACAGATTGGCCGGCACCAGAGGCAGAGGTAGCGCCAAGAGGCAGGGGGTGCGCGATGCACTGGGTGCGGTGCGCACCCCTCCAGAGGCCTTCCGGGGGTCTTCCGGGGGCATGGCGGGGGTGGAACAGGGCATTCCAAAGGCGTGGTGTGGCGTTTCAGGGGCGAACGGGGGCTTGGAGGGGCGCAGGGTGCGCGCACACACACCAGACACATTTCCCCCTTGCTCTCTCCCTGATTGGCACACCTTTATTATTTGGAATATATGGATGGCAGCTGTCCTATGAGAATGAATAAATACATCTGAGGAGTGAGTAACAGAATTGAAAAGTGGAACTGTGCAAATGATCTGCTGGGAGGGGGATAGCAGAGTTTGATCTGGGGTCAAAGATTTGAGCAAAACACTTCTTCACAAATATTAAATGTTTCAGCTCTCCCAAGTCTGAAAAACTGCAGAGTGCAGAAATGTTTGAATGTTCTTATGTGAAACAATCCCCTGCATTTGGAAAGGTAGCATCTAAGATTGAATGTTTTCACACTCATATCCTGAAGTTGTACAGTCCGTCTCAGGATGGTTGTGCCAAAAGATGCATGTGAAATGACCTTAAGAATATGGTTGGATGATTAAAAATATCTCATCCATAGTAACAGCCCAGTCGGGGTGGGGGGTGGGGGGGGGTGAGGGATCGGCTTTTGGAGTCAGCACAAAAATGTGCTGGCTCATTTGCCCCCTCCCGATGGGGAGGGCAAATATAGCAGACAGCGGGGGCCACACAGCTTGGTGGGGGGCTTGCAACTTGGGAATGCCCCTTGTATAACCTTCAGACTTACGCCACCTTTTGGGCTATGGAGAGCTTTAAGGTGACTGGGTTTTCCTGATCTTTGCTGGCTCCACACACAGCCTGAAAGCCTTCTGGAGATGATATGGCAGAAGCTACGCCATCCCAGCAGCCTCTGGACTGAGCCATAAATGTCCTTGATGTATATCAGAAAAGGTGTATGACATATTTGCTGGGGGGGGACCCCTTCCTTACCACCCCACATGCTACTTGGGAACATACTTAGGTTTGTAACTTGAGCAGGAGACCAATAGCTCTGTAGACAATGTAACCTATATGATCATCCCCATGTTTCCGCCTGGTGGAAGAGAGTGGTAAGCTGCAGGATTGTCATCAAAGCTCTGCTCATGACCTGAGTTTGATCCTGAAAGAAGTCAGTTTCAGGCAGCCAGCTCAAGCCTCCCATCGTTACGAGGACAGTGAAATGAATATGTAGCATGCTAGGGGTAAAATTAGATGACTGGGGAAGGCAATGACAAAAAGTAAGTAAAGTTTCCCTTTCAGTCGTATCCAACCCTGGGGTACCACTGCAAGCAGTGATTTAATAGGCAAGCTGTTTTTGTGGGGTAGTTTGCCGTTGCTTTCCCCGGCTATTCTTTACCCCCTAGCTATGAGCTAGGAACTCATTTAGCAACCAAGAAATGGATGGATGGCTGAGTTGACCATGAGCCAGCTGCCAGGATATCTGACCCACAGGGGGCTCAAGCTCCTGACCGTGTGAGTGGCAGTGCAAGCACTTAACTACGACCCATGCGGCTCCTAAATGACAAACCACCCCATAAACAAAGTCTGCCTAGTAAACATTGTGATGTGACGTCACCTCATGGGCCAGTTAAGACCTAGCATGCATTACCTTTACCTTACAGAAAACACACACGCATCAGGTATAGATTTTAATAATATGTGACAGGGACGTAGGTTTAGATTTTTTATGGGGGGGGTTCGGGGGGGGACACACCCCACCCGCCCCAGGGCAGGGCCACGCCTCCCCAAGCCCTGCCCCTGGCCTAGCGCTTATAAAAGCAGCTCTCCGAGGTTGGGAATGGCAGACTCCCCTGCCCTGCCCTCCCCTGCCCCTCCCCTCTGGGCTGAGGCATAGAGGGAAAATGGAGCCTGGTGCAAAATCTGAGTTTTGCGCCCCGGGGCAGCCGCTGTGATGCAGGAATCCACCCCCAAACAGCATCACTTTCAATGGTGTTTAAACTAGATCCACCTTAAAGGGAGAATCTGGGGTCCTTAGTTAAACAACATTGAAAGTGATGCTGTTTGGGGGTGGATTATCCCCCACCCTGAAACAGCATCACTTTCAATGTGGTGTAGTGGTTAAGAGCAGGTGCATTCTAATCTGGAGGAACCAGGTTTGATTCCCTGCTCTACCACTTGAGCTGTGGAGGCTTATCTGGGGAATTCAGATTAGCCTGTGCACTCCCGCACACGCCAGCTGGCTAGTCACAGCTTTTCGGAGCTCTCTCAGCCCCACCCACCTCACAGGGTGTTTGTTGTGAGGGAGCAAGGGCAAGGAGATTGTAAGCCCCTTTGAGTCTCCTACAGGAGAGAAAGGGGGGATATAAATCCAAACTCTTCTTCTTCTTCTAAACTGAGGACCTCAGATTCTCCCTTTAAATCCATGCCGAAGGGGGTGGATTTAAAAGGAGAATCTGGGGAAGTTTGGGGGGTGCCTGCTGTCACGGGTGCAATGGTTAAAGAAGCTAGAAGCACCAAACTTTCAGGGTATCTTTAGGAGTCTCTCCTAATGATACCACCCAGGTTTGGTGAAGTTTGGTTCAGGTGAAGTTTGGACCCTCAACGGTGTAGCCCCATCTCCTAAGCTCCTATTGGAAACAATGGGGGATGGGGGCACCCCCTTTGGGAGTCCATAGCTTTGGACTCCCTGGACCAAACTTCACAAAACCTAGGTGGTATCAATAAGAGACTCTCCCGATGATCCCTCCCAGGTTTGGTGAAGTTTAGTTCAGGATGTCCAAAGTTATGGACCCTCAAAGATGTAGCCTTCATCTTCTATTAGATCCCATTGAAAACAATGGAGGATGGGGAACTCCCTTTGGGAGTCCATCCCTTTGGACCCCCTGGACCAAACTTCACAAAACCTGGGTGGTTTCAATAAGAGACTCTCCTGATAATGCATCCCAGGTTTGGTGAAGTTTGGTTCAGGGGGTTCAAAGTTATAGACCCCCAAAGGTGTAGTCCCCATCTTCTATTAGTTTCCATTGGAAACAATGGAGGATGGGGGCACCCCCTTTGGGAGTCCATAACTTTGGACCCCCTGAACCGGACCTCACCAAACCTGGGTAGTATCATCAGGAGAGTCCCCCAAACAATCCCTGAAAGTTTGGTGCTGCTAGCCCAAACAATGCGCCCCCTGCAGGCCAAAAACCGAGAAATCACTAAAACGTTTTAAAAACTCACAAACGGGTGGGCGGAGCTTCGGACATGAATGGGGGGGTTCAAACCCGAGAACCCCCCCTTACCTACGTGCATGATATGTGAGAAGTACCTGGTTGCTAATGCTAAAGCCGAAAACCCTCTGCACAAATAAAAGAATTTCAAGAAAATGCCAGCATGGTAAAAAGTTTAGATGAAGCATTTAAAATTAATTCCACGCAACCTTCCCTATTTTATTTATTTATGTTTGCTGTTTGCTTTCTCTAACTAATAAAAATATATGACTTTAAATCATGAGATAATGCTGTTCTCACCCTGCCTGTGTGGGTTTTCCTCTTTCATAACTGATGAACTGTTTAAGAAAATTACTACTACAGATTTGGCTGATTTTATGTGTTCCCATAAAATATAGAAATGAAAGAGGAACTGAAGGATCTTTCTTCTCTATACTGTAAGCAGTTTCAGGTGAATCACCACTCTGCAATGCTTTTAACTTTTATGTTAGAACAAAAATATTGCTTAACTAGATTCAGCTGTGAATTTAAATGCCTTCACAACATAGTTCTACATTTTTTCACAAAGAGTCCACTACAGAGCACTTAAAATTATACAACACCTCTAAAAGTTGAGCATTCTTTCTTTAATATTCAAACCAACATTCATGTTGTGTTTTCCCATCATTCTATTTGAATGAAGACAAGATGATTTCTTAAATAAATAATTCAACAGAAACATAGAAGATCTATGAATAGCATCTACTGCAGTTTATAAAAAACATATTTCACACCTCCCTTTCTTCCAAGAAGCTCAGAGTAACACTGTCTCTACTCCCCCTATTATGCTCATTACAATCTTGCGAGGTAGGTTAAGCTGAAAGAGAATGGAGAGCCAAAGATTACTCAATGAGCTTTATGACCAAATAGGAACTGGTGACTCAGTAGGGTTTTCAACGCAAGAGTTGTCCAAAGATGCTTTGCCATTGCTTGCCTCTGCCCAGCAACCCAGGACTTCCTTGGTGGTATCCCATTCAATTACTAACCAGGGTCAACTCTGCTTAGCTTATGAGATCAGCTAGCCTGGACCATCCAGGTCATGGGGACTTGAACTTGGGGGAATCAAAATAACCATTACATCACACTGGATGAAGCTCACTAGCAGCCCCTAGTGGCTGTTTTGAAAGCTGCAGATGGGGAGGAAAAAAGCATGCCACCCATTCTTCTCCCACCATTTGAATTGCTTTTCCAAAGGCACATTTAGGCCCCTTCCGCACATGCAGAATAACACACTTTCAATGCACTTTGCAGCTGTGCAGAATAGCAAAATCTACTTGCAAACAATTGTGAAAGTGGATTGAAAGTGCATTATTCCGCATGTGCGGAAGGGGCCTTTGGGAAACAAGACAGGTACAGTCACCAGTTTCCCTCCACACCATCAGCCAGCTACCTGGGACTCCTGTCATGATGTCCCACACAAATATTTCTGAATGATCACCATATATTTGGCACAGGTGATGGGTATTTCCCAGAAGTGGTGCAAAGGGAAACTCTGCCCGAGGCGCACGTATGCCGTCTGCCCCTGCCCTGCCCCAGAATGCCCCCACCGTGCCTCCACCCAGGGCGTTGTGCCCCAGCCCGCCCCATTGGCGCTACGCCTCTGGTATTTTCTAATCAATAGGCTCCCTCCATCTGAGTGCTGATCAGCTTCATTGCCATGGCTGCATCAATCACATCCATGGCAGTTCCAATTGAATTTTGCAAAAGTGGTTCTTCGGCGGTGGGATGTATGGGAAGGGATTATAAATACACAAGCCAGGAAACCCTCTCAACCAGAGGTGGGATCCAGCAGGTTCTCACCAGTTCCTGAAAGTGTGTTACTAATTATTTGTGTGTGCCGAGAGGGGGTTACTAATTGGGTCCGCTTTTCCATCTCCACGCCCTCGCCTCCCCGAGAGGCATACTGCCTTTGAACGGGAAGGTTCCATATAGCAATTGCGACTAATAATGTAACTCCCTGAACTGGGTTAATCCCTTTCAGGTACTGAAATTCATTGATTCTCAGCCTTTCGTACCTTTTATCTCACCAGTCTCTATCAAAGAACCTGTGTGTTTCACCATTGCTGTGTTCAGATTTGCGAGTTGGGGCATTTTCTATAATGTGATGATGATTTAGAAATGACCTGGTGCAAAAAAAATTTTGGGGATTGTGGTGGGGTGGCTGCCCGTGGGGAGGGATCCAACTCAGGTTTTGCCCAGGGCTCAGGTTTGCCTACGTACGCCTCTGCCCACTTTGCTGAGGGGGGGCGGGGGCTGGTGAGGGAACCTGTTACTAAAATTTTTGGATCCCACCACTGCTCTCAACCACTTTCAATTTAAAAGTAAATCTAAATGGGAAGCACCATCTATATGCAATTTTATTATTCTTCAACCTGTCCTCAAATTATGCCTTTTTTTTCAGAGCATAATGGGCGGGATAAAAAAAAACACCAAACAAAACCAAAGGTGGAAAACTGAAAAGTAATAAAAATAAGACTCAGCTAAGAAACCACCAAGAAATACCCAGTCACTATGCAGAGGAAGGGAATGGCAAACCACCTCTGTTATTCTCTTGCCTTGAAAGCCCCTTGTCGCCACTTCACACACACACAAGATAAGACTAGGGCTGATTCCACGTGGGCCATAAACAGCAGTGTGAAAATGGTGTAAAAGGGTTTAAAACGATGTAAAAGGGTTTATACTGTTTTCATACCGTTTTCACACCGCTGTTTTTTGGCCCATGCGGAATCAGCCTAAGTTAACAAAAAACAGACAACCGAAAACTAAAATAAAAATAAAATGCTTCAACGACCTCATAGTACCTCACAGGTACTATTTGATTGGGTGTGCACATTTTGAAAAAAACGTGGTTTCTGCAAGCAGTGGCCACCACCGCAGCCCAAAAAACGGGATTGAAGGTAAGATGCAATAACATGCTGTAGCTTCCGTTTTATCACCACACTTTTGTCAGAATTTCAAAAGTGCCCCATAAGCGCCAAAACATTGGGGACCCCATGGTAGAGTATAACACCCCACATTTGCCAATATCTGTCAGCAAGGAAGGCAACAGGTTCAAATGAGAAGCTAGGTTCTTTTGGTTTGTTTCTTTTAAAGGCATCTATCCTGACATTCTCCCTACAGGACCCAAGGAGGGGATCCCCCAGGGAATGAGCAGCAACCACCAGGTTCAAATCCCTATTCCTACCTGCATTGAGGCAGATCTTACCTGAGTTGAAGCTCCAGTGCTCTTTCACTTTCATTCTAAAGCGAAACCATCATTACAACTCTGTGAGGTAGGCCAGACTGACCAGAAAAGGTAAGGAAGACCACCTGAGTTCGAATCTCTCTGTCTCACCTAAGAAAGAAGCAAATGCAAGCTCTGAAAGGTTTTTAATCTCTAACTTGATCAGGGCTCAAATTCCCATTCTGAGAAGAAGCTGGGCATCCCTCCCTCATCCTGACCCACTGATGGTGAATCTTTTGGGCTCAGTGTGTTAAAAATTCTGGAAAATTTGGAAAATGCCTAACTTGGGCTCGTTCCGCACATGCAGAATAATGCACTTTCAAACTGCTTTCAGTGCTCTTTGAAGCTGTGCGGAATGGCAAAATCCACTTGCAAACAGTTGTGAAAGTGGTTTGAAAACGCATTATTTTGCGTGTGCGGAAGGGGCCTTGGAAAATGCCAACTTGACTCTGCTGGGGTATTACTGCTTCTCCCCAACAGAAGGAAAACATTTTTTTTTTACTTTTATACACACACACGTATGGATATGCATGTTGTGTGTGTGTGTATGTGGGTATATATATATACACACACATACACGCACACACAAATGTACATATACAACATACACATATATATGCGTGTATGTGTGTATCTATCTTCATTAATGCGTGGTGCTATGTGTTACATAAGGAAACATCAAATCATTACAAAAATTACTCAGACACAGACAGAAAGAATAGCTGTTGTCAGGTGCTGGCGAACGATGGCTGCCCCCCCCCCCCCCAATGTCGCGGTCGTGGTGTGTCACCTTTGACACACATGTCACAACTTTGCTCTCCCTGGTCTAACCTGCCTCATACAGGACCATAAAGGGGGGTGGGGGCCGCAGGCATACTGTCTTGAGCTCCCTGGATGAAAAACAGAAGAAATAAAAACACCACGGATATCTAAAAAGGGGCCTTTTCGCGGGCGAGGGGTCTCAGGCAGCCCTTTCCCACGGCTGGTCCCCGCCCTTTCCCTCGCTCTGGCCAGACGCCTCCCCCTCTCCCCTCTTCCTGCCCGGGCTGTGCGAAAGCCGGGGGAGCCGGGCCCGAGGGGTGTGTGTCTGTTTCGCCCTTTTCTTCCGCAGCTTCTGCCATGAGGGCGCAAAAAGGCGGGCGGCTCCTCTCCCCGCCTCGGTGCCCTTCCCCGCGCGCCTAACTTTCCCCGGGCAACTTTCCCAGGCATGGGGGCGCCCGGCCGGGAGCTGCAGGGAGGCGCTTCCTCCGCAGGGGCGATCCGGCTGCTCCTGGCGCTCGGCTGCTACCTGCGGGCGGCTCTGCCTTACAACCTGGACACGCTGAGCGCCCAGGTCTACCAGGGGCCCGACGGCGCCTTGTTCGGCTACTCGGTGCTGCTGCACAGCCACGGCCCCAGCAGATGGTAGGTCAAGCTGGCTGGGGTGGAGGGGGGTGGGGGTGGGTTCCGTTGCTTTAAAACTGCCAGCAGGGGGGAAGGGAGATTTTGGCTTGCAAGTACTTCTCCCCCTTTCCTTTCTTTTGAAGCTGCCCCCCGGGCGTCAGAGTATGAACAGGGGAATTGGGCTTACCACCCCTTTCCAAATACCCCAGACAAATTGATGTGGTTGTTTTCTGGGCAGCGGACAACTGTAATTGTGATGGGATAGTTCCCTCTACTTTGCAAAGTGTTTTTTTTAGCTCTGTGCCAGAAAATCTGGTACGTTCGAATTTTAAACATTATCACACACCATAAAGGGGGGCGGGGGGGAAGTATGACCAATATAGTTTGATGAATTGCACCCATCGGGACGATTGAAGTGTTTAGTTGGGGGCACATACTTCAATTGTCATTTACATTTTCTACCATTCAACGTCTTCAAATTACTCAGTTTAATTTACTTTACTTTCTTTTTTCCCCTTCCCCTCGTTTTATGGTGATGATTAATCTAACATGAACATTACTGTTCAGTGTTCATGACATTGCATGGTTAGATGAAAATCTCTGTTCACCCTGTCTCATAATTTAAAAATCTATTACAATGTTCAATTATGCAGATATAAATACATCCAGGGCCCACCTGCCACCCATTTTATTTGTGTTGTTTGCTTCGTTTGTATACCTCGCCTTTCAGAGCGGCTTGTGCCATTCTCCCAATTTCAGCCCTGTGAGGTAGGCTAGGCAGCAGAGGGTGTGCTGTCAAAACTCACAGCTCAGTTCCATACAGAGTTGCTATACAGCTCAGTCCTATACAGAGTTATTCATTGACATGAATGGGCTTAGACTGTAGTAACTTTCTTTAAGAGTGCACTGTATGGATGTGAGGGTGATCTGGCTGCAACATCTGTCACCCCATTGATTGCCAGGGTTGATTCGGCTGATCTGGCTGGCTAGGCGGGTGTCCCCTACCTCCCTCACCGCTCCATGTGCGTCCCTCCCGAAGCTGCGCGCTCGGTGGAAGAGGACGACCACCCCAAATAGAAGGAGTGTACCGTTCTTCGGTCCAGGGTATAAGATAGAAGAGAAGAAGAAGAAGAAGAAGAAGAGTTCGGATTTATATCCCCCCTTTCTCTCCTGTAGGAGACTCAAAGGGGCTTACAATCTCCTTGCCCTTCCCCCCTCACAACAAACACCCTGTGAGGTAGGTGGGGCTGAGAGAGCTCCCGAGAAGCTGTGACTAGCCCAAGGTCACCCAGCTGGTGTGTGTGGGAGTGCACAGGCTAACCTGAATTCCCCAGATAAGCCTCCACAGCTCAGGCGGCAGAGCGGAGAATCAAACCCGGTTCCTCCAGATTAGAAACACGAGCTCTTAACCTCCTGTGCTCCCCTGCTAGAACCTGCAAACAAGCTCAAGAGTGCACTGTAGAGGTAAATGGACCTACATTGGAGTAACCCCCCAAATTACACTGTTGAAATAAATGATCTTACAGTGTAATAACTTTCCTTCGGACTTAATTGTAGAAGTAAATGGGCTTAGACTAGAGTAACTTTCCATAGGATTGCTCTGTTGAAATGAATGGGCTGAGGCTGGAGTAACTTTCCTTAGGATTGCACTGTTGAAATGAATAATCTTAGACCGGAATAACTCTCCATAGGATTGCATTGTTGAAATGAATGGACTTAAACTGGAATGACTTTCTTTAGGATTGCACTGTTGGAATGAATGGGCTGAGGCTGGGGTAACTTTCCTTAGGATTGCACTGTTGAAATGAATAATCTTAGACCGGAATAACTCTCCATAGGATTGCATTGTTGAAATGAATGGACTTAAACTGGAATGACTTTCTTTAGGATTGCACTGTTGGAATGAATGGGCTGAGGCTGCAGTGGCAACTTTCCTTAGGATTGCACTGTTGAAATGAATAATCTTAGACCGGAATAACTCTCCATAGGATTGCATTGTTGAATTGAATGGACTTAAACTGGAATGACTTTCTTTAGGATTGCACTGTTGGAATGAATGGGCTTCGGCTGGAGTAACTTTCCTTAGGATTGCACTGTTGAAATGAATAATCTTAGACCGGAATAACTCTCCATAGGATTGCATTGTTGAAATGAATGGACTTAAACTGGAATGACTTTCTTTAGGATTGCACTGTTGGAATGAATGGGCTGAGGCTGGAGTAACTTTCCTTAGGATTGCACTGTTGAAATGAATAATCTTAGACCGGAATAACTCTCCATAGGATTGCATTGTTGAAGTGAATGTAAGTCCATTCTGAGTCTGAGTAACTTTCCTGAGTAATTTTCAAGTGTTATGCAGATATAAATACATCCAGGGCTGAAATGAATAGTCTTGGACAGGAATATAGGATTGCATTGTTCAAATGAATGGGCTTAGACTGGAGCAACTCTTCATAGGGCTGCACTGTCAGTGATCTAATGATGTGGACTAGAGGTGTTTTTGAAAGCAAGGAGTGGGGGGGGGGGTAAAGACTCCCTCCCAGGAGGATTGAAGCCTGTCATCAAATGCTTATTTAATCTCCAGGAGTTTGGCTCTCTGGCTGACATTTTATTCTTGCTTCTCCCCCTCCCTTCCCCTCCAGGCTTGTTGTGGGGGCTCCGAAAGCCAACTGGTCTACAAACAGCTCGGTGGTGAACCCAGGTGCGATTTTCAAATGCCAAATTGGGAGGAATCCCAAGAGGGACTGTGACCTGTTCCAAGTGGGTGAGTGGAATTGGTAGCTGGTGTGCAGCCAAAGACAATGTTCCCTCTCTGGCGAAGCTCTCCGAAAGCCCTCAGGCAAGATCGTTTGAACACAGATGGTGGCCAAGAGCTCCTGTACATTCATTCTGTCCCCCCCCTCCCCCCCGCAATCTATGATGGTGGTTCTTTCTCCTCTCAGTCCCAATTACGCCTCCAAATAGTAAACCAGAGTTGTTAGAGAGCTGTTTAAAAGTGAATGGCTGATGAATAAAAATTGCATTTTGGAATCCTTATGCCCAGTTTGGTTTCCTGCCGTTGGCTCAGAACACTCATTTCATAAACTTGTGGGAGCTTAAGATAAAAAGTATTATA
Source organism: Sphaerodactylus townsendi (assembly GCF_021028975.2). Classification (NCBI taxonomy): domain Eukaryota; kingdom Metazoa; phylum Chordata; class Lepidosauria; order Squamata; family Sphaerodactylidae; genus Sphaerodactylus; species Sphaerodactylus townsendi. The sequence continues at coordinate 23,316,810 of NC_059426.1, read as the reverse complement.
AATAACAAGAGTTCAAGAGTTTCCAAGCAAAGTTCAATTATAATTACAGTCAGTAAAGAGCAGCAACCATGAGAGGAGTACCACAGATTTTTTTTTAAATCATGCTGAGAAGAGTCTAAATCAAATGGAATTTCTTCTGCATAATTCTTTTTCTCTCTCCTGGGTCTTAAGGATGAATTGAAGCTGTTTGCATTTTGTATCCGTTGTCGTGATATGTGGCTTTCTAGAAAACGTAGTCTTTCAAGAAAAATGGTCCTATTGAGTGAAATGCCTCTTGACCAGGGTGTCCTATTGATAATTTTATATTGGATGCTTCAGAGATGAAACACGAAACTTTCCTTCTACAGTTAAGAGGTTTTTTTGGAGCTGATTCACCCATGTGTGTTAAACACTGTGGTTTTGATGACTACATCCAACTTTGAAACAGGCAGCACACCGAGACCTTTGTATGACATCCTGTTGCCTCAACTGCACTGCGTTTCTCTCAGGTCACAGATGAAACTGATCAAATATTGAGTCATAATATAAATGCACATATGAAGCATGCTAGGGAGAGGCCCTTTATTGAATTAGACTGAGCAGGACATATTTTGAAACATTTATCTGTATCCTGACTCTCTTATGTTTCCCAACATTTTATTTATAGCCTGCCTTTTTTACCAGGATGGTTTATACAGTGCAAGACAGTGCAGTCACATAGCATGAGACATCCAGCAATAGGACTAGGGTCAGTGTGGCGCAGAGTGGTAAGCTACAGTACTGCAGTCAAAGCTCTCCTCGCATTCTGAGTTCGATCCCAACAGAAGTTGGTTTCAGGTAGCTGGCTGAAGGCCTTCCATCCTTCCGAGGTTGGTAAATGTGTATCCTGCTCGCTGGGGGATGACTGGGAAAGAAAGTGGTGAACCACCCCGTAAACAAAGCTTGCCTAGAAAATGTTGTGATGTGATGTTACCCCATGGATCAGTAATGACCCAATGCTTGCACAGGGAGTTATACTTACCCCAAGAATTAGAACAATACAACCCCCTCTCCCAAACCTCAGTATCAGACATGATATGTAAAACAGTGCCAAAAAGAATGAAAACACAGAAGTACAGAGAAAGGCAGTAGGAGCAGTAAACATTGTGGAATGTACCACAATTTTATTCCCCTTATAGAATCTCCCTCTGTTCCATTATACTACAACTTTATTCCTTTTATAGAAATGCCCTCTTGAATAATTCTGAACAGTTTGCAGAATGAGAGAGGTGTAGGAGCCTTCCTGACTTCCTTAGGCAAGCCTTTCCGTAAAGTGGGATCCACAACAGAGAATGTACAGGCTATATGTTACTTTATGGTTCTTGGGCAGTATTCTCTTAAGCACACTTCTTTCCCGAGTTAATTCTCATCTTGTGTGTGAGTGTGTTATCCACATGTGCAAAGAGGCAGAATTTCCAATGCAATTGTTAAGCACAGTTACAATGCTTCTGAGCCCACTGACTTCAGTGGACTTAAATCTGTTTAGGATTGCATTACTAACTACTTACAAGGCATAGCAACATCCGCTTTTTGTCAAGCCATGTGTTTAAATGAACCCATCTGTCTGTTGCACTCCCTAAAACCACAGCAGTATCTTGCATTGAAAAATATTTGCATAGGCCCTTCCACACATGCAGAATAATGCACTTTCAGTCCACTTTCACAACTATTTGCAAGTGGACTTTGCTATTCCGCACAGGTGCAAAGTGCATTGAAAATGGATTGAAAGTGCATTATTCTGCCTGTGTGGAAGGGGCCATAACCAGAGATTTTTAAAAGTTGAATTTGGTTTACATGATATTAGGGTAGATTATTGTATTTTTTCTTGTTATTTGGGAAAATAATATCTTGCTTCTCCAGAGACCAGAGGTGGCTGTTATGTAAACTTGTGGGAGCTTAAAGGCACTTTTACACATGCAGAATAATGCACTTTCAATCCACTTTCACAATTGTTTGCAAGTGGATTTTGCTATTCTGCACAGTAAAATCCAACTGCAAAGTGCACTGAAAGTGGGTTGAAAGTGCATTATTCTGCATGTGCAGAAGGGTCCTGAGATAAAGCCGCACTCAGCTGTACTGCAGAGTGATTGTGTTGTTGAATGTGATGGTTTGTGGATGCTGCTTTAGCACTTGTGCATATATATTTAAGTACTGCTGTTTAACAGAACTCTCCTTAGTGGCTTAGTGAAAATTTAAAATCATAGTTATCTGTTTGTAGAAAAGCTCTTAAATGTTCTCTTTCTCCCTCCCCTGCCAGATCAAGCTGCAAACTGAAGCTGTTCTTTGTGGGAATGCTCCTGAACCTGATGCAGTCCTATGCTGAATTATTCCAGTCTAAATCTACTGAAATCAATGGCTTTAGACTGGGATAATTCTGAGGTGCTTCCTCCCAGTGGGTTGATTGGTGCATTTTTGTGCTAAACGTGCCAATTAGTACAGCAGGCTGAACTAGATACCCACAGGTAAAGCTGAGAATGATTAAGAATCCTTTGTTGTTGGTTCCAGGAAGGCATTTCAATAACCATGGTCATATGATGGATGTCTGGTCAGAAATAGTGGACATTTGTGCTTCTTTATAGATGCACTAACATCTCGTATAAAACCTAGAGCTGGAAAGGTAACTGAGGATAGCAGATGAGGGTAACTGAGGATTGCATACTTCAGCACTTGAAGAAGTAACTGGTAGGAAGCATCCTCTGGCTGTCTTTTCATCCACATCACTGGTGTTACAGGCTGTACCATGTTCCAGTTGATGAATATAAGTAAAAACAAGCAATGGATAATTTTCTCTTGGCCTACTGTAGATTCTAGCACTGTGATTGTACCATATATCTGGCATCATTTCTGCGTGGTGTTTGCACATATGTTGCATGAGTTAATGCTAACCGTCCTGTAACTAGCACTACAGTAACACATTTCAAGCAGCTGTCTGTGCCATTGATACTGAATAACTTTAATTCATGTCCTATAGACATGTATAGAAATGCTTGAACAATTTCCTTCCTGTGGATGCCTGTCTTTCTAGAAACTGTGTGCACATATAAACTTAGGTAACTGAAGTGATGAAACACAGGAAATAGCTCTTTTAGCAACCATCTATGACCTTCCCCAAAACATTTCATATTCTCTCCGTTTCGCATTCCCATCAGTCACATCACAGATCTAACAACCAAGAGAACCATTAATTCTCATTTTATTTTATTTTTAAATGGATAGGAGGAAGGAGAGTGAGAGTTATTTTTGTCCGATAGGTGAGAGCTCCTTTGGTGATTGTATGAAAGAACTACTAGATAGATGGTTAGGTAATTGACAAGGATCTAAGCATAAAATGGGGGTGGATTTCTGCACAATCATATTTGCCTTCCTTTTGTGAAGAGTGGCATAAGTGGAGGGAATTTTATTACTATTATTTATCGATTGATTGATGTTTATAGGAGGAGCATTGCATCACGTTGACTGGCAGGAACTCTGGTATGCTGGACATGGGTTTTTTGCCATAAATATAAACATAGAACCTATTCTTCCTAATGGGGGTCTGAAATCGCTTTTGATATTATTCTCCCTCTTTTGTTTTGTCATCACAGCAGCCTCTTGTGAAGAAGGTGAGGCTGAAAGAGAGAGATGGTCCCAAGGTCACCCAGAGAGCTTTCTGGCAGCATAGGAAGGCAGAACCCCTCCCCCCAAAAAACCTTCCGCTGCCAGAAAGACCTCCATAGGACTTAATAGACTTACACCACCTGAAAGTGTGGTGTAAGGCCAAGCCCTTTGTGGCGGTGCAACTGCCCACAAATCCAGGGTAGAAACCAACTAATTTTGGTTCCACCCCCGGGAATGCCCCAAACCACCCATCTACTGTGTCAGTGTCCAATGGAATGCCAGTGCAACTCCACAGTGGCCTGGACTTCCAGGTTTCACCGCCATGAAGCTGAGGGGTGGCTGGCCGCCAGCGCCTTTGCCCCCTCTGCCAGCAGGGGTGCTCCATGTGCCCGCAGAGGAGGCAAACGCATTGGCACAGCCCTGCACTGCCTCCATTATGTGATCCCCCCCCCCCCCATTGGATTGGGCCGTAAGGCATTCGGGGTCAGGAAAGTCTGCACACTTCCTTAATGTATCAACAAGTCTGTGATTTCCTTTAAGCAACCTATGATGATGATGATAGTAGGGTGCAATAGGAGAAAGGGAACACATGTACATTCCAAAATGTGAATGGATTCCTTTTTCTCTCTTTTACTGCACCTTAGTGTCATTGGCCTTTTTCACACAGACCATTGAAAATGTTTAGGTGACATTTCAAAAATAATCTTTTTGCCGTTTTTAATCCACATACCGCTGAAAAATAATGAGTTTGAGGGGGGAAATGGTTCTTTTGTCTGCCATTTTCCTTTTACAAAAAAATTTGGTGAGGTGTCTTTGAACTTTCAGATTTTCATATTGAGTCTCTTTGGCATCAAAGACACCTCACCGAAAATTAGAAAACGTAAAATGACATGTTGCCATAATCTACAGGAAAAACTGAGTTCATTCATGTGATTAAATCACTGAAATGGCGGCCAGCTGAGTCTGTGGGAAATACTCCACAAATGGTGGGCTTCACAGAGAATCAGAGAAGTGGCAGAAAATGGTTGGCAGGAGTGGCAGAGAAAACGTAAGTGAGAGTTCTACCAGCCAGGCAGGAAAAATAAAACATTTTCTGCTGACCACACAGCAAGTAGAAAACGTTACAAAAATGGCTTCAGGGAAAAAGTCCTTAGACTTTTCTTAGACTGAACTTAGACAGCTTAGAGTTTTCAGAATAAGATGTTTTGGGGAAACTATGCAGAAGTCTTCCAGAAAATGTTTTATTTTCTGATGTCATGACGTTTGATTTGTGTTGTGCAGAAAGATCCATTGTCACAGGTTGACCCATTCCAGAGTGTCGTATCCAAATGCAGCAGATTGACAGTTTTAATTGGGGGAACTTCATCAAAATGATTTACAAATGGCTATGTCAGCACTGTGATATGATCACAAGCTGAAGTCATAATCTTATCTGTTGATGGCTAATTCAATCAGTTATGCTTTACTGTTTCATTATGAGTAAATTTGCAAATGCTGTTGTGAGCAATGAAAGTAAATGTGCTGACTGCTCAGAATCCAATTTTTTAAAAGAATGCAACTGGGATCTTTTTAGCGATCGCCCAGGAAATAAGGCTGTATCTTGTTGATTGTCTGTTCAAGTCCACGTTAGGGTCAGATGCTCTGACAACATATTTATTTAAAACATTTGCATGCCACCTGCTATCCAACTTAGGCCCCCCAAAGTGACAAATCAAAACAACCTTTAAAATCCATATGAAAATATATAAAACATTAAAGCAGGTGAACATATTGATACAGACTCATACTGGAAGGAGGGCCAGAGAGAGTGCCAGACAAAATAGAAAACGCTGTAGTATTAAGAACATCTCTCTATATAAAAAACTAACCATGCGTTTGTGGGTTACAGGTCAGCTCCCAAACGGCTGGACCGATTGCTTTAAAATTTTCATACAATGTCGCATTTGCGTGCGGCCAGGTTTTCATACTGTTTCCACACCTCCTGTTGTGTACGTGTCACAACTGTGCCAGTTGGAACCGTGGTATGGTTCCGCAACAGCGCCATCTGATGGACGTCAACAGCAACACACTTCACCTGCAAGGGAAGGGAGTGAAAGGGGCGGGGTCTGCCATCTGGACATGGGCCACCCACCCTAGCAGAGGAAGGGGAATGTTAGGGAGGGAGGAGGCAGGGTGCCATGCAAGGGAACGGGAGAGAGGGAGGGGAGCGAGGGGCCCCTTGCCCCTCCCCTCCCTTGCAAGCATTGTGCAATGACACATGTTCGAACCGTTCGCTTGCCCTTTTCTTTCTTTTCCACTTCACCAGACTGAGCCACAGCAATGCATGGCCGGGTACGCTAGTAAGAACATAAGAAAGAGCCTGCTGGATTAGACCAGAGTCCATCTAGTTCAGCACTCTGCTACTCGCAGTAACCCACCAGATGCCTTTGGGAGCTCACATGCAGGATGTGAAAGCAATGGCCTGCTGCTGCTGCTGCTGCTGCTGCTGCTGCTGCTGCTCTTCTTCCTCCTCCTCCTCCTCCTCCTCCTCCCCCCAAGCACCTGGTCTTCTAAGGCATTTGCAATCTGAGATCAAGGAGGATCAAGATTGGTAGCCATAGATCGACTTCTCCTCCATAAATCTGTCCAAGCCCCTTTTAAAGCTATCATTACTTGGGATATTATAATGGAATTCCCTTCAAGAGCTCCCAGGCTGTTGCCTTCATGACCTCTTTGTGGCTTTTCAGGAGTCAGCAGTCAGGATAGGCAGACGTTTGGTTTGCTCCAACAGGACTGTTCTTAGGAGCTTTTATGAACCTGAAAATCTATATTTTTTGTTAAAGGAATAAACCAAGAGCTGAAAAAGAAGGAAGTCTGATGAAGCCAGATTTTTCACTCAATCTCACCTAACTCTTTAGTTCAGTTCCCTATCGCATATGCCAGTGTGGTGTAGTGGTTGAGAGCAGTGGACTCTGAAGAACTGGGTTTGATTCTCCACAACTCCACATGAGCAGTGGACTCTTATCTGGTGAACTGGGTTTGTTTCCCTGCTCCTACACATGAAGCCTGCAGGGTGATCTTGTGCTAGTCACAGCTTTCTAAGAACTCTCTCAGCCCCACCTCTCTCTCCAGGTGTCTGTTGTGGAGAGAGAAAGGGAAGAACCTTGTAAGCCCCTTTGAGACTCCTTACAGGAGAGAAAGGCCGGGTATAAATCCAAACTCTTCTTCTTTTGTCCATGAAGGTCTTGGTATTCTCCGGCATGGTCTTTTTGGTGATTTTTATTCTATTTCACCAGCAGAATAGCTGGTTGGATCCAATTTATTACTTTAAATAGAGTGAACACTGTCCTTTGAGAGGGCCTTCTCAGTCACGGCACCAATGCTCTGGAATTCTCTCCCCAGGGAAGTATGTCTGACCCGTTGTCATCTTCCACCTGAGGGTGAAGACTTTTTTGTTTTGTTTGGCATTCCCTCAAAAATCCATCCTACCTAACCAGTTTTTTTTAATTACTGTTTTTATGTCTTGTACATATTTTAACTCTGTTTTTAATTGTGTGAACGATGTGTGTTTTTCAGGGGTGATTCTAATGGATTTAAAACATGATTTTATCATGTGTGTTTTAAACTGTTAACTGCCTTGGTGGCCCTTGTGAGGACGGAAAAGCAGAATATAAATCTTGTAAATAAATAATTTTCACATTGAAAAGTATTGTGCCCCACGTGGGGGGGGGGGGCACTGCTTACATGTTAATTGTTCGCTTAACTGCATATTTTTCAGTTGACCTATTAGTATCTTTCTGTCTTGTGGATATAGGTTCAAGGTGTTGTTAAATGTTAGATTCAAGGCAATGGTTCACATCCATCAACAGTGCTAGGTACAGTTCCTATTGGTATTTGCTGGTGACGTTATAGCTATTTTACTTGCAAATGCTGAACATGTGCAGAATCTGGAACTGAATGATGGCTTAATTAATAGAAGATGTTGTGCAGTGGATGACATTAATTGTGCCTGCCCCCCCCCCCCATGCATTGCATTATTTACTAACAGCAATAAAAGCAGTTCTGTATTAAGAGGGACCCCATAATTGTACAGCTAATTTATCATCTTTTAAGGGAGCACCCTTTGCGACATAACCTACACCTCTGCCATAGGCCATCCTGGCTTCTAGGTCCATCCAATATTGTTTTGCTCTAAGGAGAAAATTAGTAGATGTTATTACTTAGTATTAGCTACCCCCAACATCGAAAACAGCCTGCTAGCAAAAACTTTCTCAGATGTGGTTGAATAACTGCAGGTACTAGAAAACAATAAAGTTGGGGCTCACGAAGTACCTGTTTTCAAAGAACATGAAGGGTGTGTATGTATGCAGTAGATGTTAACTACACATCCTGGCCTTATTTGTTTTAGGAGGAAGTCTGTGTGGTCTGTGGGGCCACAAACAGCTACTGAGAGTACACCTATGCATTTCTCTGAAAATGCTACATTGTGTTTACAGGTTTTGGGTGTTTTGGGGAACTATGAATGTGTAAAGTATAAGTTCCTATAGTAAATAATGTCTGAGATGGCAGAAGTTCGCCACTTCAGAAACATTTCTGCCTGTATGAAACTAAAATAACTATGGTAACTTCAGCCTTCAACCTCTTCAGACAACCTGCTTCTACACAATATTGTTTACCCTGTTCAGACTCTGATTAAATGCCCCGTTCAAAGTCTATTTATGTTTCCCTGAGATGTAAGCTATCGCATTCCCTTGGACGTTGTGCCAAAATTGGAATCGCAGTAAACTAATGATCTACCAGTTTTAGACGAGTTAAAATTATTTTGATGTGTCATGCACAGAACTTGGTGGCGTTTTGAGCTGGTTGATTAAGAACAGGTTGATGTTGTGAATAAACACACCTTATTTTAGCTATATCTGGCTCATGGATTATCTCCCTATCTAGACTGTATCAACTATGCTGATCCATGTTGTTTGCCTCTGGAATGGACTGCTGTAATGTGCTATATGTGAGCCTGCCCTTGCAGCTGAATCTGAATGTACCAGTGGGAACAAAAGAAAATGTAGCAGGCGTTCTAAAGTAATCTATCTGAATACATGTCATTCAGCATCTGGCCCCTTCCACACATGCAGAGTAATGCACTTTCAATCCACTTTCAATGCACTTTTGTGCAAAATAGCAAAATCCACTTGCAAACAATTGTGAAAGTGGATTCAAAGTGCATTATTCTGCATATGCGGAAGGGGCCTCTATGCTGGTTACCTATTTTTTTTTTCTGGGGTCTATTTAATTGCACGACCCACATGCTCTACAGGCTATTTTTTTGCTTCTGGGAACAAATCAAGGTGCTGTTTTTTTAACTTCAAAGCCATTTATAGTCCAGGTCCCTCATCCTTGCAAGGCACTTCTGCCAATATGTGTCTGGACCTTAAGGCTCTCTAAACAAACTCTAAAGAGTGCATCCAAGACGTCATCTTCCTGGACGCAAAAATTGACTGTAATGGAGACGTAACTCCTGAGATAAAGCGGAGAATAGCATTAGGATGAAGCGCGATACTGAGCATGGATAAAATTTGGAGAAGCAGAGACATCAGCATCAAAACCAAGCACAGGCTAGTGAGTCCAAGCCATCATCTTCCCCATAGCCATGTATGGGTGTGAAAGCTGGACTACAAAGAAAGCCGACAGAAGAAGAATAGACGCGTTTGAGTTGTGGTGTTCGCAAAAGCTACTGCGCATGCCATGGACAGTTAGGGTGATAAACGCAGCTGCATAAAACCAGACACATCACTAGAAGAGAAAATAACCAGGCTCAGTCTTACATACTTTGGCCATGTGATGCGATCAAATTCACTAGAAAAATCTATGTTGTTCAGACTTGTCAGTGGCAGAAGACCTGGACACCAAAGAATACGATGGCTAGATACCATAAAAGCTGATACAGGCATGAACATCAACCAGCTGAAAGAAGAAGTACTTAATCAAAAAATGTGGAAAGAGCTTGCATATCGGGTCGCCAAGGGTTGAAAACGACTGAATGGATAACATCATCATCAAACAAGGGCTACTTTTCTCTTCCCTCCTTGAAGGAGGCAAGATATGTGATTGCCAAGACAAGAATGCTTTCTATGGTGGCCCTGTCTTTATGGAATGGGCATGCTGTATAGGATTTTTTAAAAGAAATCCTGACATGATTGTAATGATATTTTACCTGTCTAATTTCTGATTAGATTTAATGTGGTTGTTTTCTTTTAAGTTTCTTTGAGCAACTAGAATAAACAATTTAGAAATGTACTACATAGAATATTTTATGGTGCTGGTTGTTATCTTTTAAAGTCCTCCATGAACTTCTCCACTCATGCAATCATCTTTTCAGTGTCCCATCCCACAGAGAGCTCTGTTTCTGTTAAATCCCTTCCTGGGCATTATGGCCAAGAGGATGATATTATTGAAAGATGTATCATGAGAGGTGTGAGGGGTACCTTCAGAGGGGTACCTTCATTTCTTGTCTTTAAGAGAGTTCATTGCTGTGTTTTACCTCAGAAGTTGAGGGAAATGATGGATGGAAAGTTTGGGCAGGAAGGTCTATAGTAGGCTTTAAAAAAAAGTACACGTTGATGTTATTGATATCCTGTGGTAATTTGTTCTCTGGTACCTTGTCAGCTGCCTCTGGAAGGAAGATGGTGCACAAATATTTCTAGTCTAACAATAATAAATAGTCCCTGAAAAGGCATGTCTAATCTGTATTTAATTTAAATTGAATTTTTAAACAAAATGCTTTTTAAAAGAAAAAATCTATCTAAATATAGTTTTCTATTTAAGATATATTATTGTCCAAAAGTTATTTATCATGAAATAAGGATTCGTTTTTAATTATATAGCATGAGGCTGTATGTTCATGAAAAAATTTTTTTGAAGTTTTATTTCCAGTTATGTTTTACATATATTTACAAATCTTTATACATAAAATAACATTGTTACTTAGATTTTACATAGCATTATTATTATCATACATAAATCTCTCAAACCTACAATGGGGGTTTAAGAGTCCAACCTGTTCATGAAATGTTTAATATTTTTTTTTGGTAAATAAATTCCATTTATCCAGTCACAATGTCATGCTTTTCCAGAGGTTTCTGCAAGCCTCTGTGGGGCATTTTTTTTTCTGTCTAGAAGATATTATAACAGATGTTTGGTTTTGCATTTTTCAGAACTGTGAATTTGTGACTGCAGAGCTAACATGTTTCTTCTTCACAGCAAAAATGTTGTAAAACAGAGTTGAGAAAAAGCCTTTAACCCAGAGGTGGGATCCAACCAGTTCTCACCACTTCTCTAGAAATGGTTACTAATTTTTTCTGAGTGCCGAGAAAGGGTTACTAAAGCAACTCCCCTGCCCAATAGGGACTGGAGGTGCGTGTGTGCGGCGGCGCCACTGTTTGAATCCCACCACCATCGGAACCTGTTATTAAAATTTTTGGATCCCACCACTGCTTTAACCCCATTGTTCCTTTGCAATTCTGTGCACACAGAATCAGCCCCTTTCCTCTTAAGTGCAAAGTTTATAGATCTGCACAAGGAGCTCAGGGTGAGGAGGGAGGGGCAAGCAGTAAAAATGAAAGTGAAACCGTTTGAGCAGAATACTCCACAAGTTGTGGGATCTTTGTGTGTATAGATCAGTGTGAGGAGGTTTATCATCTTATTCTCTCCTTGGAAGGGAGAACCTATAATGGCAACAGGCTGTAAAAGAGACCAATTTGGGAATATTTTAACGAAATTCCACTAACTGTGGGTAAGGCAGGCATGCAGGCAAAATGTTTTTGAACTTCAAAGCCTTTCCTGGTCTCTTATACTCGCAACAAAGAAATGCAACAAAGAAATACAAGGCCTGTTGACCCAAATGAAACAGCATCAGGAGAAATGCTTAGATAAAGATGACAAAAGGAGGATGTCTGTTGAGGCAGGATCTTGAAGTTGGTGAACGTTCTTATTCCATCATCTTTCTTAAAAGATTGCCTTGAGGAATTGTCAAATTTGAGCAAAAATATATTTGTTATTACTACGGCTGCTTTGCTCCCCGCTTTCTCCAGAATTGGGCGGCTCAGAACTATTTTTGCAGAGGGAAGTCAGAAATTCATGGGAGTGGTTTTTACTGAAATTTGATGCATCAGGGACTCCTTCCGATAATCATGGGCTCAAATTTGTTTGAAGGGGCACCATTTCAGATTTGAGGATGGAGAGAATGTTTAGCTTCGGAATACATGGTTCTTATATATGAGCCAGCGTGACGTAGCGATTAAGAGCAGTGGACACTAGAAAACCAGGTTTGATTTCCCACTCCTCCAGCCACAGTTCTCTCAGCACTCTCACAGTCCACGTGGAGGCAGGTAATGGCAAACCACCTCCAAACATCCCTTGCCTTGAAAACCCTTGGTGGTCTCCCTAAGTCAGCTGTGACTTGACAGCACACACACACACACACACACACACACACACACACACACACACACACACACACACACACACACACACACACACACACACACGAGCCAGGTATATAAGGACTTGTCAAGCGTGATAATATGTGATCTGAAACACAGTGGGGGATTTCCCAGATTCTACCCAAACGGCACTATGATTTGTCTGCACTGCTTTGTTGTTGACACTGCATCTTAAAAGCAAGCAATGTCTTTTGCACCAGCGGAACTGAGGCTCAGCTGGCATGCAGGCACAGCACAACGATCAGTACATAAGAGGAAGAGGAAGAATTTTGTGATTAACAAGGTGAGGGTGGTGGTGAAGTCTCACAACTGTAGAAGCGGAAAATAGTTTGAGTCCAGTGACACCTTTAAGACTAGCAAAGTTTTATTCTTGGCATAACTTCCATGTGCATGCTTACGAAAGCTTATACCAAGAACAAAACTTTGCTGGCCTTAAAGGTGCCACTGGACTCATTTCTTTTCGACTGTTTCAGACCATCATAGCTACATCATAGCTATAATGTAGGGAAGTGGAGAATTGGGGCAAGAGCTAGAACAGTGTATGGAAAGCTCTGTTAAGGAGTGTCTGTCTTAACTGTGTGTGAAAAACTAATCAACACTGGGTAGTCAAAGTGTGGAAGTGCTACTGATATCAGCCTGAGTCCTTGGTAAAAGCAAATTACATACAAAGTGTACTGGTGGAAGGGTTTCTTGGAGGGCCAAGCTGTAGGGCCATAATAAGCCAGGATAGAAATATCTTGTAGTGAAAGAAGGATTATTTTATACCAGCAGGTCTGAGGTATTGAGATTTGCTTTGGTTTACCTCAGTAGAGTTTATGTTTTATTTTGAGGTTTTTTTCTAACTGTGTGGGCTGTGTGAGGGTACAGGTAAGGACCAAACCAGTGTTAGGACCCTGCATGTGAAGAAGCCAAAAGCCAGTAACATCTGTAAAGTTAAAGGAACTGTACAAATCTATGAAAAATTTAAGAAACTGTAACATCTAAGCTGAACTGAAACTGACCATCTTGTTAAGTGCTGTGTAGAGAAACAAACCTCTGAAAACCTGTGCCAACCTTTTGTGTATAGTTATATACATTTATCCTACCTCCTGCCTTATTTGCCTCATCAAAAACCATCTCTAAGTTATTATTCCTCTCCTCTGTCTGTTAATAAATCTTTAAGCTGCTTAAGTTTAAATCTGCCTCCAGTATTTATTTTAGAGTGCCTTTGTGAGAGTTGTGCCTGGAAAGGAATATAGCCAATGGTCATCCTCCTTCTAGGTGTGTTATGGGGCTGAGGGGAAGTGCTTTCAACCAAACACTACCATTTTCTGAAGCACCTGAGTCCCTGAAGGGTAAAAGGTGGGAAAAACTGACAGGACAAGTCAGTGAGTGGCTTCCTGCCTGAAGAAGATAAGGTGTGTGTGTTTTGGGGGGGGGATCTGTCACAGGGGACAAGAGCACATAGCCTGTTGTGCTGCAAGTCCAATCAGGATTGGACCCTTATGACATTTTAAAATGATAGTGGAGTCCTTGAGATGGCTACGAGGATGCTGTTGTGTCTGGTTTTGTCCTTAGCATACTAGAGGTCCAAGTTGTATCACTTGACTTATTTACTCTTGGATTTGGGGCTGTTGAATTCAGTGAAACAGTGGAGTTGAATCAGTGTGGGTGCTGTGGTTAAAATGTTGGAGTAATACTGGGTTCAAATCCTCACTTACCTATGAAGCCAGTCTCTCTCTCTCTCTCTCTCTCTCTCTCTCTCTCTCTCTCTCTCTCTCTCTCACACACACACACACACACACACACACACACACACACACACACAGAGCCTTTCTCATGTTGGTAGTGTCTGTTCATTATTTTCTTCGCAGAAACACGAACTCACAGGAGCATCATACCAGTAGTAACTACGGATTGTTGAGAGCATTGAAACAAGCGTCATCATCATTTTCTTTGTATGATGATGAAGAAGAAGAGTTTGGTTTTATATCCCCCCTTTCTCTCCTGCAGGAGACTCAAAGGGGCTTACAATCTCCTTGCGCTTCCCCCCTCACAACAAACACCCTGTGAGGTGGGTGGGGCTGAGAGAGCTCCGAGAAGCTGTGACTAGCCCAAGGTCACCCAGCTGGCGTGTGTGGGAGTGTACAGGCTAATCTGAATTCCCCAGATAAGCCTCCACAGCTCAGGCGGCAGAGCTGGGAATCAAACCCGGTTCCTCCAGATTAGATACACGAGCTCTTAACCTCCTACGCCACTGCTGCTGAAGGCAAGATAACTCCTGTAGCTTTATTGTGGTAGAGATCCAGCTATCCTCTCCCATTGAATATTCAAGTAGAATATTCAAGCCAAGACAGTAGGCAAGAGCTCCCCATGTACTGACCATCATGAGAGCAGGGATGCAGCTGACTATTGACAGTCAGTGTCTCTATAATAATGAGTTCTCTGCTACTCTGTATGGATTCAAAAGCTGGCCGATGGAGAAAGCTGACAGGAAGAAAGTCGATTCCTTTGAAATGTTGTGTGTGGAAGAGAGTGTTGCAGACACCATGGACCTCCAAAACAAAACCAAGCAAAACCAAACATATAAGTGGGTTCTAGGTCAAATCAAGCCTGAACTATCCCTAGAAGCTAAAATGACTAAACTGGGACTCATTGGGGCTTTCCGCACTTACTGAGTTGTACTGGTTTCTACTTAGGTTCAACTCAGTGTATCTGCACCGCAACCAAGCTCAACGTTGTTTTGTCTCAGTCCCCCCCCCCTCAGAACTGCGACATCCCTGTCGCAGTTATGAACTGCACCTTTCTACTGGAACAAGGTTGATACCGCTTCGAAGCTTCGAAGTGCGGATGCATCGAAACGACACCTCATCCGTTCAACCAATCAGGAGCCGCTTTTGTGGCATATGCAAAATGGGAGAGTCATGGCGGGCATGTAACTGTAAACTGTAAAAAAAAAAAGAACGTTCCCGTTTCCCGTGGTAACACAAGCTCCAATCATGATCGAGGAGCGAAACAGGCACCAAGATGATCCCGCCCACTTAGCTCGGTTCCAGGGGGCCAAGTAAGTTGCTGTGCGGACAGCCTGGAATCGCCCCCCACTGAAGGGAACCGAGTCAACCAGCTCCCTTCTGTAGTGCGGAAAGCCCCTTTGTGTCGTACTTTGGTCACATAATGAGAAGATGAGAGTGACTGGAAAAAACAATAATGCTAGGAAAGGTTGAAGACAGCAGGAAAAGGGGGAAGACCCAACGTGAGATGGAGTGTATAAAGGAAGTCGCAGCCCTCAGTTTGCAAGACCTGAGCAAGGCTGTTAACGATAGGATTTTCTGGAGGACATTGATTCATAGGGTTGTCATGAGTCAGAAGCGACTTGACAGCACTTAAGACACACACACACACGACAGTAACGAAATGTAGAAATGGTGTTGCCAACCTTTTTGGGTGCTTCTAGATTCTGATATTTTTGAAAGGCTTGTGACAGGGGTAATTGGAGCTAACAAAACCAAACGATGCTCTGCTTGGCAGAGTTTTGGCAGAGCAGATGACTTCTCCAATTCAGTCTGGGGCAAGTGCAAAGAGGCCTAAACTTAGCTGAACCTTATGATACAGTGGTGGGTGGTGTTTCCTTTGCTCCTTTCTGCACTACAGACCTTCTGCCCTGAAAAGATGAGCATCCTGTGTACAATAACAGTGGGCGTTTGTGTACTGTGCCATAACTTATGTGTACTGTTTCCTTTTTTTCTTTTTCTTTTGCTGTGAAGTCACAGGGGACTTATAGGCCCTTTCTGCATGGGCCAATAAACACGGGTTAAGGGCAGGATAAAACCCAGGTTGGGAGGGGGGGATTTCGCATGGATCCCGCTCCTAACATGAGTCAGCTCCAGGTTTTCCCCCTCAGCATGGGTTTTTCAAGAATCGTGGACGATTCTTTTGTTTTAACACGTCTCACAGCCAAGGGGAGGAGGCATGTTATGTGGCTGCGCTTCCTCCCCCTCACTCCTGGCTCCCATCTGCCGAGCCACGCAGGCACTTCTGGGGACAGCAAGGCTCTGGGGGTTCAGGTATGCCTGCCTGCATAGCTGCGCATCGGTGGGAGGTAAGGCAAAAGAAAAAGATCAGCCTCCGTGCGAAGGCACGTTGGTGACCCACGTTAGTTCTGGGGCCACCTGAATGGTATTGTGTGAATGGCCTGAGCCTGCACCAGGCTCATGTACCCTGGATGCACCCTGCTTTGTTCTGGCTCTGTGGAAAGGGCCATAGTGACCCCATAGGATTTTCAAGGGAAGATATGGTTGGAGGTGGTTTGCCATTGCCTGCCTTTGCAGCCTAAATTCTCCAAGTGCTGTTCTCTGATTAGGGATGCTTGGAACTCCCCCCCCCACCCTATTCCACTCTCATTCTGGGCACCAGTTGCCGCCAGGGGGCTAATTATTCAGTAGGCTGTTTGTGTGACAACTTTGCAAGGACTCTGTGATAGTTTTTTTTATGGCAGTTTCAGATTGCAGTTTATTTTTTCCCCTTGGTTATAGGTCACCCAAGTGGAGAATGGTGTGGAAAGAGGTGTGTGGAAGAACGAGACAATCAGTGGCTTGGAGTTAGTTTGTCAAGGCAGCCTGGAGAAAATGGATCTATTGTTGTAAGTATCATCTTATAACATTGTTAGGCTAACTTTGAGGGGGGGGGTGCTTTCAAAAACCTTTGTGGGGGGGTTTTGTGGGGGGGTTTGCTTTCAAAAACCTCCTTTTGAGCAGCAGTGGCGTAGGAGCAGCAGTGGCGTAGGAGGTTAAGAGCTTGTGTATCTAATCTGGAGGAACCGGGTTTGATTCCCAGCTCTGCCGCCTGAGCTGTGGAGGCTTATCTGGGGAATTCAGATTAGCCTGTACACTCCCACACACGCCAGCTGGGTGACCTTGGGCTAGTCACAGCTTCTCGGAGCTCTCTCAGCCCCACCCACCTCACAGGGTGTTTGTTGTGAGAGGGGAAGCGCAAGGAGATTGTAAGCCCCTTTGAGTCTCCTGCAGGAGAGAAAGGGGGGATGTAAATCCCAACTCTTCTTCTTCTTCTGCTTTTGCATAGGTTTGTGGCCATCGATGGAAAAATATCTACCATATGAAAAATAATGACAAACTTCCTCACGGCATTTGCTATGAAATACCTTCTGATTTTCGGACATTGTTGAGTCAAAGAATATGTCCTTGTTATCGGGGTAAGTAAGGGTTCTGCTGATTGACAGAAGCAATACATTATATTATTGGTTTACAGAAAGCCAAAATTCAAATGTTGACAACTGTGAAAGCCAAAATTCTGCAAATCTATCTATACCGAGTTTTATTTTGTGTAGCAACCATGAATGTAAGGAAACTTTAATTAAAAAAAAAGAGAAACAGGGATAAGGAGGTCTGATAAATACAAAGGCTACCTTAGGAGCCATTTTTATATACATATATGAATGTATGTATGTATGTGTGGGTGGGTGGGTGGGTGGGTGGATGGATGGATGGATGGATGGATGGATGGATGGATGGATGGATGGATGGATGGATGGATGGATGGATGGATGGATGGATGGATGGATGGATGGATGGATGGATGGATGGATGGATGGATGGATGGATGGATGGATGGATGATTAGTAATCCCCAAACAATCATTTACATAAGAGATACTGTCAAAGTGTTTAGTTTGGTTGAAGGACAAATAAGCCAAACTGGCATTTTTTTACAGGAATGACAAAATCTTGGCAACTGGGTGGAGTTTGTCAGTAGAAGATTTCTGAAATACTATCAGTCCCATAATTAGCCTGGAGTGGATGGCAACATGAGTCCTCCATTGCTGAGAATACATAGTTTAGAACTGCATATTGACAGTATGCCCCTCCCGGGTTCCTCCTCTCATCACTGTGCAGTCCAGATCCTTCATCCTATAGGTGAGGACCCCCAAACGCTTCACAGAACCCCAATGCCAGGTTGGGAGCTCCTATAGTCACAATTTTTTTACCATTTTGGGAGGGGCAGGGAAGCCCCTGTGGCTGTTGCACATGCATCCAAAACAAGGCGCCATCCACCCTTTGCACATACGCCAAAATGAGCTGCAGGACAGAGAAGCAATGTTATTCAGCAATGGGGAGGGTTTTTTTAAAGCAAGGACAGGTCCAAAGATTCTTCTTGTCACATGACTGAGTCATGTGAGCTCTTGCTGCATGTGTATGGTTTAGTCATTCTTCTCATGCTGTCCTGGATTAAAAGTGGATCCTGGGTCTGGAAGAGTCTTCCATAGTTTTTCTTCTTGCACTTGGCTCAGATTGCATTCTAGGTCAGATATGATCACGGGAGAGCAAACTGTGTTTCACAAGGATGTGCAGTGGCCTGGTGGGTTCTCACCAGGTTCCCTTCTCATAGCTAGAACTTGCTCTTGGATATGTTGTTAACTTTGGATCTTTGTTTGAAGAACTGAAGAGAGAGGATGGTGGGAGAAGATTCACTCTGCTCATCCATGTTCTGAAAATTTAGTTCCTAGCTCCTTTTCAGCTCCTGACTCTAGCAGGCTACCTGAAGTGTCTTCTAGTCTGTGTCCATTTTTTTTAACGAGAGAGGCTCAATTCTGACCCCCGCTGTCTACCTCCTTTCAAATGTGCTGAAGAGAAGAATCTGTTAAAAACTGCATTATAGGAGCACCTTTTCATTGTCTCTGAGGGTCCTCTGGGAAATATCATAAAGGTGTTCATCACATTTTGTCTGAAATTGTAAATGGAACTGGAAGAAAACCAATTAAACGAACAATAAATACACCTTGTTCATAATGCTTCTGGAAAAAATCACTGTACTGAAGTTCCTGCTGACCGGAATAATTTCTTCCAAAATGAACGTGTTGATTTTTCTTTGAATCCAGTAAGCCAGAGTTCTGAAATCAGGATCACGTTTCAAATCCTTTCGTCTTCTGTCATTGCCCTGCCGGATATTATCCTGTGGTTCTGTGTCAGTAGTTAATCTCAACTCCTTTGTCAAAACAGCTGTGGAGAATTTGCGATATTATTCATAGCGGATTATTGTTCTGAGTTTGTGTGTAAGAATACCTCAAATTATTCCTCCTATTTTGCTGTTGCAAATATTCAGATGCCCTGCAAAGATTCGGAGAAAAACATGGAGCATGCCAGGTTGGAATACATACATTTTACATAGAGGTATGTCCCCCCCCACCCCCCCACCCCCCGGATATTACTTCTCTATTAAAGCTGCTGCTATGTCCTAGGAACTGAAATGTATATATTTGGGTGGGGGAGGAGGGCTAACCATAAATCCTCACTTATCCTGATCTGCTGAATCTTCCACATGGTCACCTTCTCTTAATTCTATTTATTCTCTTCATTGGTATCTTCTACGTGATGGAAGAACATTCTAGATCAGGGGTCTGCAAACTGTGGCTCTCCAGATGTTCATGGACTACAATTCCCATCAGCCCCTGCCAATTGGCCATGCTGGCTGGGGCTGATGGGATTTGTAGTCCCATGAACATCTGGAGAGTCACAGGTTGCAGACCCCTGTTCTAGATAATAGGGAAGCTTTCCCTCTATTATTCCCTACCAGTTCTTCTATCATTCTCAACAGTCTCCAACAGTCCCTCTATCATTCCCCACCACTGTCCGGAACTTCCCAAACACTGAGTGGAAACGAGAGTCACCTGAAAGAGCTCCCCCTGTCTGGTGGCCCCCACCAATACGGTGACTACTCAGCTGCACACCTGTGTAATATATAGGGAACGCTGGTTAGTAACCATGTTATTTTATAGTAGTGGAACAAAATTTGAGACCAGTAGAACTTTCAAGACCAACAAAATTGTCTGGGGTATAAGCTTTTGTGAGTTGCATTGTTGGTTTCTAATTTCATTCCCGCTGCTTTTAAGTACATCTTAGTAGCTCTAGTTTTATACTATTAGTAGCTCTACTTTTATACTATAAAACTGAAATGTACCTGTGAACCCAGCTACTAAGGTCAAAACAAAATGATGTTTGGTTTTTGGGAGCTTCTGATCGTCCATTGGTAGAAACAGAATGCTGCACTAGACGGCTCCTATCAGAAGGTTCTTCTTATGTAGCACAAGTGACTGTATTTCATGCTTTCCATACGTTAGTGCAGCACACTTTGCCACACTGCTGTGTGGTTGTAGCTCATGGATTAGGTTTCAGGGAACATCTTGGTCCCCAAGAGGAGCGCTGTTAATGCAGGAGAGGGTCATGGCATCTTTACTGAAAGGTCCTGGGAGTCAGTGACCCACCACTGCAGAACCCAGACAAGTGTGCAGCCGTACTGAGCAGCTACCAAACCCTGGACTAAGCATGTGAAATTGTTCTGCACTTGGTTCTGCTAGCTACTAAGTAGCTATGGGCCTGCACTGTGCTGAAGGTGTGATCCTTGCAGGTCCATCTCTGCCTCTTAGTGCGATACTCAAATATCCCACCTTGGGGAGTTTAAAGTGGGATTGACCTGGTTTAGGGGCAGGAACTGTGCGAAGTTCCCACCCACACCTAGTTTGATCCCGCCCCCACCCCGGGATAATTGGCCCGGAAAGGACCTTAGTTCTTCCACCAAGACCACTGTATCCCCTCCCCCTTCAATGGTACTCAATGCCCAATGCTGAGGGTTGTGAGTTGTTGATGTGCGAAACCTGCTAGGACTAAGACTATTGTGGAAGACCCTTTGCTGGTAGC
This sequence comes from Sphaerodactylus townsendi, assembly GCF_021028975.2. Lineage (NCBI taxonomy): Eukaryota > Metazoa > Chordata > Lepidosauria > Squamata > Sphaerodactylidae > Sphaerodactylus > Sphaerodactylus townsendi. The sequence continues at coordinate 23,296,032 of NC_059426.1, read as the reverse complement.
CTCCCACCCTGCCTCCACTAGGTAGGGTGGCAGGGGAAATCTCTATTGTTCGAGTAGCACACCTTCCTCAGTATCCTGCTTATTCCTCAAGCAGGCAACCGTACTGCAGGGTATAATCTATTCCTGTTTTAATTTGTGGATCTGTCTTGTCATTTGAAAGGCCTATGGCTAACAAATAAAGACTGACTGACTGACGATTCCTTGTGCTATTGCCAATTTAGAACCACTGTAGTAATATTAGGAGGCTATTCCTAAAGCAGTGAGTTTTAAAACAGGGGTAATACATTGCAGCAAGATATTTAAAACATGTCGGCTACCTTTTTAAAATAAAAAAGTACAGAATTACCTGAAGGATAAAAATAATAGAATAGAGTGGAAGATCATATTGTCTGATTCAGAATAACCTATTCAAGGCAATAATGAGCCTAACAGGGCTTCTTTTATGGCTGTAAAGATCAGCGTACTTCACTGTGTTCCTTTAAGTTCTGAATAAGAATGATGAGTTCTAAAATATTGAAAAGGGCGGTTTTTTATTTTGCTGGTGACCCACTTGGAATTGATGTCAGACTTAATCCTGAGCAGCAGAGGAGCTGACATATTTTAAAACATATAAAACATTTCATGCGTGTTCTGGCTTACCGTACCTAGTGATCAATATAAAAGTTGACTAAACTTGGCTAAAGCTAGGTAATACCACAGACAATAAACCAGACAGAGCAGGAATCAATATGACTCACTCTGATTATCTTTGAGAACTTAAGACATAAGCCTTTTGTTTTCTTCCAGGATTTAATTATTATGGGAGCTCCGGGATCAACTTATTGGACTGGCTCCATCTTTGTATACAACAAAACAGCAAATACCTTTCTCCCGTATGTGGATGCAGATAATCAAGTAAAGTTTGGAAGTTATTTAGGTAACTGAGAAACACCCCCCGTATGTTTTATATCTCCACTTTAATAAAGCTGCCAAGAGCATGTTTCCTTCCACTGTCTGTATTTGGCCTTGCTGGACAGGGTAAAAGTTGCAGGAAAGGCAGAACTTGATTGTAATAGCTGAAATGATAACATTCTCTCAGTCAGATTCTGCATGGGCCAAAAACAGTGGTGTGAAAACGGTGTGAAAACAGTGTAAACCCTTTTACACCATTTTAAACCATTTTATACCAGTTTCACACAATTTTCACACTGCTGTTTTTTGGCCCGAGCGGAATAGCAAAATCCACTTGCAAACAATTGTGAAAGTGGATTGAAAGTGCATTATTCTGCATGTACGGAGTTAGCCCATGCTAAGCTAGCAATTATAAGCACTGAATATCAGCTACATTATCTTCTATTGTTCTGAGGTGTGAATTGCTTGTGAGTGCAATTGTTCAGCTCTTCATAAATAAGGAGCCACATTTTCCGGTGGTCCTCGTGTTTCTATATGGTTGTATGAATCAGCACAAAGTACTGATGTAAATTTTACAGAACTCAAATCTTGCTGTATTAATTTGTGGCACAGGGTATGCCGTCGGAGCAGGCCGGTTCCTCTCTCCAAACAGTGTGGAAATAGTTGGAGGTGCTCCCCAACAGGAACAGACTGGTAAAGTAAGAGTTAATATTTGTTTCACAGGGGTGTCATATATTTTTCTGTAAAGAACAGATTTAGGCCGTTTCCACATGGCAGCGGAAACGGCTGGGTCGGCGCTTCTCGCGCCGACCCGAAGTCGCTGGGACCGTCCGCATGGACGGTCCCGGGAAGAGGCGGGCAGCCGGCGCCACGGAGCGCCGGCGCCCGCACGACCCGGCTTGTTCCTGGGCCTCCGGCGTGTCCGGCGTGCTCGAGCGGCGCAGGGCAGGGGGGCGTGTCCCCAGGCCTCAGCGATGCGCCGGAGGCCCAGGGACAAGGTGAGTGCCGGGTCGGGGAGGCGCCGTGAAGCTGCTGCTGTTCGCTCGGCAGCGGCTTCACGGCGGCGTATTCCGAAAAGAACGCTTCTCGGAATACGCCGGCTGCGGGCCAGCCGGGTGGCGCGGGGGCGGCGCGGCTGCGCTGCAGCTGCGCCGCCCGTGCGAATGGCAGCCTGGAGACTGCGTTTTTACCGTCTCCAGGCCGTCATTTTCCGCCCGTGCGGAAACGGCCTTAGTGTTTTCAGTAGTGTGGAAGGAATGGCTGTCATGACAATGTGGGGTTGCTGGAGGAGGGCAGGGACACACAAGATTCTTTGTCTTCCCACACACTGGCCCCTTCCGCACACGCAGAATAATGTGTTTTCAAACCACTTTCACAACTGTTTGCAAGTGGATTTTGCTATTCCGCACAGCTTCAAAGATCACTGAAAGCAGTTTGAAAGTGCATTATTCTGCATGTGTGGAAGGAGCCAATGAGCTTTCAAAAGTGAACCTGCTGCTGTTGTTTGGGGGGGGGAGGTTCCTAGAGTCCTTGGGGCCTTGGGTATAGTGGAGATACCAGGGAGATCTATCCTTGAAGGTTTTTCCTCCCATATTGAAACTGAGCCTAATAGGTCCTAATAGATTGGAAATTCTGTGATTTGAGCTCCAAACATTTTTTTTAAAAAAAAATCTGGAATGAGACACATGGTGGCCTAATTTTGATCCAGATCTCACCCTGTGTCATTTTTTGATCTAAAATGATTCCATTGACGTAAATGTTGAGGTACAAGTGTCTGAACCTTTACATTTATTCATTGGGGCTAATAGTAACTCCCTGGAGGCCATGGGGAAAAGAGGCAAAGAGGGAATGTTTAACCCCGTCCTCCATGCCATAGTCCTAGTCAGAATTGGCCCAAGTCCACCAGATAAATGAATTTTAAAAATATCCTGGGATTTCTAGTTATGGAAGACCCAGTGTCTTATCTGGTTTGACCCCCAAGGGTTATTTTCCCCCTATATTTTCTAAAGCAGATTGTTTTCATGTAAAAGTGGTTGGCATCTAGATTCATAGGAATAGTCTGCATTTGAGATGGCTTGTGACTTATGACACTCAGAACTGTATTAAGTTGATCACAGAAGCTGATGTATGTGAGCTGTTAGCCTACATGCTGAATTGTTTCAGTGATTGAAGACTGTCAATCTGTGGCAGAAACCTAGAGGTTTACAGTTTGCTGTAATCTGCATGGTTTGGGAGTAGACAGCAGTGAGAGGCGTGTCCTCTTGCTGTATTCAGTAGATTCATACTAAGTATATATTACTTTCTCCTAGTAATCATCGACTTTTATAGTGCAATCCTAAGAAGACTTTCTGTTATCTTTATTTAAGGCATATATTTTTAAACTGGAGACAAGTCTACCCATTTTGACGGAACTGGAGGGTAAAAAGGTAATGTTTGTGGATTAAGGTTTTGACTTGTGTTTACAGTGTTTGCTTTAAATATTTCTGTAACCGTATCTCTCTTATGGATTGTCAGCTTGGTTCTTATTTTGGAGCAGCTGTCTGTGCAGTGGATCTCAACGGGGATGGCCTCTCGGACTTACTGGTGGGTGCCCCAATGCACAGTGAGCTCAGAGAAGAAGGAAGGGTTTATGTATACATGAACTCAGGCTCCGTAAGTAATAATTTCTTTATAACCTACTTCACAGGGTTTTTAAATCTGGAAAACGTTTACCGTATATACTCATGTATAAGTCGAATTTTTCAGCACATTTTTAATGCTGAAAAAGCTCTCCTCGACTTATATGCGGGTCATTAAAATTTTTTTGTGTTTTTACTTTGCCGGCCAGCAGGGGGCGCAGTTTGTAGGCTAGAGGCACCAAAATTTCAGGGTACCCTCAGAAGACTCTCCTGATGATACCAGCCAAGTTTGGTAAAGTTTGGTTCAGGGGGTCCAAAGTTATGGACCCCCAAAGGAGGTGTCCCCATTCCCCATTGTTTTCAATGGGAGCTATTAGTAGATGGGGCTACCCTTTTGAGGGTCCATAACTTTGGACCTTCTAAACCAAACTTCACCAAACCTGGCTGGTCTCATCAGGAGAGTCTCCTTATGATACCAGCCAGGTTTGGTGAAGTTTGGGTCAGGGGATCCAAAGTTATTGACCCCCAAAGGGGATGCCCCATCCCCCATTGTTTACAATGGAAGCTAATAGTAGATTTTTCATTTCTGATAATATCCCTCTTAAAATCTAAGTTGGGTTACATTTGGACATACAGATGATGATGAGGAATCCAGTTTTGAAGGATTTTAACTCTTGTGTTTTAGCTTGGTTGCTGGTTGAGCTAAGGTTTTTGTACTTTTAAAGTTATTGTTGATACCATATTGTTCTTGTTGACCCTCTTTTCCACTTACAGAGCCAGTTTACTGTTTTTCTTTGAAATAAATATTCAAAAACATTTAACCTACTGATGCCTCAATTGATGCTGCATTTCCCACCCTCGACTTATACCCGAGTCAATAAGTTTTCCCAGTTTTTTGTGGTAAAATTAGGTGCCTCAACTTATATGCGGGTCAACTTATACACGAGTATATACGGTATTCTTCCTTTCCAGGGAACCTGCCTGAATCTCTGTGTAAGATAACAAATAATAGAAATATTATAAAAGTTATTTTTTTAAAAAAAACATTCAAAAATACAGCAGAATATAAAACATGGAATAACTTAAAATTTTATTTTATTTTTATACCACCCCTCGCTGTTCAAATTTGGGCCGTTTACAATAACAATACATATACAATTATATAATAAGTACAATGTATAAAGTAAACATGATCCAGCCGAAGCTGATCACTTAACTTAAAAAGTTAAACATTTCTTTAACTCTCAGTGTTATCTCATTCATCTTAAACTTTGGCTGGTTGTGCCTGCACAGAAGTACTCCTGTTTTCATTTTTCAGAAGGCAGAGTGCATAGGGCTGTTTTCCCCTGGGCAGCACGTTGATCACTTGCCCCCCCCCCCCCCCCCCCCCCCCCCATGTTTAGAATCATTGTATTGCAGACGAATGTATTTTCCTTTTAGGAATCGAAGATGATAGAACTGGACATAGCATTGGCTGGGAGTGACTTGTATGCAGCAAGGTTCGGAGAATCCATTGCCAATTTGGGAGACATTGATAATGATGGCTTTGAAGGTATTCCTAATTAACTTTTTACATCTTTTAACAAAAATAAAGACTGGACAGCCCCTGAACCCACCTCTATTTCTGTTTCTATTGTGTATTTCCCTCTGTTCTCTGATGTGCCACAAAATTCATCATTATCATAGGCTCATTCCGCACATGCAGAATAATGCACTTTCAAACCGCTTTCAGTGCTCTTTGAAGCTGTGTGTAATAGCAAAATCCACTTGCAAACAGTTGTGAAAGTGGTTTGAAAACGCATTATTTTGTGTGTGCGGAAGGGGCCTTAGTTAATGTTATTAGCAGGCCAAACTAGATTCTGCTTAATCCCGTAATCATTTAGAAATGCTTCACTACTAAATCAATATTGCAAAGAGAAATGTTAGCATCTTTTAAACATGTTTTATGAATTGTCAAAGGCTTTCACAGCCAGATTCAACTGGTTGTTGTGGGTTTGTGGGCTGTGTGGCCGTGGTCTGGTAGATCTTGTTCCTGATGTTTTGCCTGCATCTGTGGCTGGCATCTTCAGAGGTGTATCACAGAGAGACGTCAGTTATACACTGTGTATAACAAGATCTGCCAGACCACAGCCACACAGCCCGGAAAACCCACAACAGCCATGTTTTATGAAGTTTGTGGAGTTGCAAGTTATCTATCCTATCCAGCCATTGGCTGGCTTGAAGGGCCACAATAAAATTTGGGCAAAGTTTGGCATTTTTAGTTTCTGCTTTTGAAATTCAGTTTTGAGGGTCATTCTCCCCTCTTCTAGTATGGCAGTCAGTGCTTTTATACTTTGTTTTTAGAAATCCGCTGGCTCTGTTACTGGGAACAGTTTTTAGAAATCCAGCTGGATCTGTTACTGGGAACCACAGAGCAATGAAAAGACTAAAATTATGAAAACTTGACTTTACAAATAAATCTGAGCTAGGGGAGTTTACTTCATAATTCTTCTTCTGCGATTAGTTTTAGCTTTGAATGAAGCCAGGACCTTATATTGGAAAGCTTGGTTTAGACGGGAGCTGTGGTCTCAATGCCAGGGCAGTGTAGTTGCTGCATTTTGAGCATACTACAGCGTTCTATTCAAGATGATAATGCACTTGCAGTCAAGATGATAATGCACTTGATAATGCAAGATGATAATGCACTTGCAGTCCACATTCACAATTGTTTGCAAGCAGAAGGCCACAGAAGGCCATTGCTTTCACCTCCTGCACGTGCGCTCCCAAAGGCACCTGGTGGGCCACTGCGAGTAGCAGAGTGCTGGACTAGATGGACTCTGGTCTGATCCAGCTGGCTTGTTCTTATGTTCTTATGTTCAGATTTTGCTATTCCGCACAGTAAAATCCAGCTGCAAAGTGGATTGAAAGTGGATTGAAAGTGCATTATTCTGCATGTGCTGGAGGGGCCTTAGTGTGGGTTGGGCAAAGAGGTTTGTCCTACTTCTTCCTGTTTTCCTTAAGAAGATGGACATGGAGAATACTTGCACCCTTTACTGGAGTTGTTTCTCTGAGTTTTGCCAGTGTGTTCTTTTCAGATCCTAAACAAACATTGAAATGAGCGTTCATGCTGTGCTCTATTTATTTATTTAAAAGATAGATAGTCTGTCTGAAGCAGTGGTGGAGGCTGATATTTGAGTCATTGATTGGTATGTTAGTCAAATGGGTTGCCAGGACAGCTAGAAGCTGGGCTTGAGCATGCAGAAGGGAAAGACTGTAACTGTATGCAGCCTTACCTGAAAGAAAGGTCCATTGGAATCAGTGGTATCTATTAGGATCCAAACACAGGGTAGCTTGGGCTCCTTCTGTTTAATTAGAATAAGTATCTCACTGGTGAAGTTTTTTTTTTTTTTAGAAATCCTTCATGGTTAATTGGTATCTATTTTTAGTTCTTGTCTTTATGTGGCATTACTTGCAGACTCGAAGCTTTCTAATTAACACCCCCCCCATTTAATTTCTTTTTAAGCATTTTTTTAAAAAAGCACTTTTTCTCTCCATCTGCCCTCCCAGATCCTTTTCTCTTGCTGTTCAGCCATCTTTGTGCTTTAGGTAATAGAGAGGGATGTTATTCTTTCGTCTTCAGACTCGTACAGGTATAAAACTACCCAGGCATATAAAATGCATTAACTTGCTTAAGCCCAGTTGCCTTCATTTCTCCACTGAATACCCTGCCCATAGCAAAGATCTAATCTTTTTGCTAAAAGCATTTCGAAAGAGTTTCTTTGACCTATGGAAACAGCATTGAGCTATTATCACTAATATTGGGGAGTTGTGTGAAGGACAGCAGAATCGTTCGTTTGAGCAGCTGAAGAAATTTCATGTTTGGATGGATCCATTGGCATGTCTCTTTTCAGTAGTCCCCAATTGTTAAAACACACCCTTGTTTAAGGGATGAATTGACCCCTCCTGCTTTCTAACTATCAGAACTTTTAACTTTCAAATGTTTTATTCCCATGGGAAGGAATATGCATACAAACAACCCTGCTAGGGCCAGCTTTTCCCCATCTCTCTTTCTTTTAAAAAAGTAATATTTTTAGGAACTAGAGTGTTGTAGTTAAAGTGTAAGGTTAGGGCTTAGGAAATTTAGTTCACATCCAGATTCAAATCCTCACTCAGCTGTGGAGTCTCGCTGGTTATTCTTTTTGCCAATAGTTCTTTTTTAGCTTAACCTGCAATGCAGGGTTGTTGTTAGGACAAAGGGAGGAAAGCGAGAGCTATGGGTTTTTCCCTGAACACTTTGGCCCCTTCCGCACATGCAAAATAATGCGTTTTCAAACCACTTTCACAACTGTTTGCAAGAGGATTTTGCCATTCCGCGCAGCTTCAAAGAGCATTGAAAGCAGTTTGAAAGTGCATTATTCTGCATGTGCGGAATGAGCCTTTGAAAGAAAGAGGATGAGATGAAAATATTTATAGGAAGTGAAAGCTGTTTTTTTTTTTTGGTGTATCTGAGGTATTACCTGAGCATTCAGAAATCTTATCTGGTCCATTTGTGACCCTGTTCTGCTGGCCCCAAGTCTGGTTTTAAGCAGGTTCCTGGATGATAAAGCTAACATCCTGTATCTAATTTTGCACTGTGACTGTTGCATGTGCATCATTACATCTACTCATTGTGTTTAGGCTCAGAAGAGGAGGATGTTTGTACAAGTCTAGGTCAACCCCAGGTTTGCACAAGAATCCCCACGGAGAAATTTTTAAAATTGCACTTGAAAAACATGACATCCCACCATGGTCCCTTCTGCACACACAGAATATTGCACTTTCAATCCACTTTCACAATTGTTTGCATGTGGATTTGGCTATTCCGCACAGCTGCATTGAAAGTGGATTGAAAGTGCATTATTCTCCATGTGCAGAAGGGACCAATGCTATGCCACAAGATCTCAGCCACCATTTTGAGGAAACAGAAGGGAGCGGAAACTGCCTCCCAAGCCAGGTAGGTGACACCAGCACTGCAAGATAAGGGGAGTACTTGTTGTATCTGCCGTGCTGGCCTGGTTTGTGAGAAAAACATGAGGTGGTGTTCTTTCTATGGCCCCTTCTGCACATGCAGAAAAAATGCCCTTTCAGTCCACTTTCAGGGTACTTTGCAGCTGGATTTTACTTTGTGGAATAGCAAAACCCATTTGCAAACAACTGTGAAAGTGCATTATTCTGCATGTGCGGAAGGGGCCTCAGATACTGTTTAGATTTAGTTACAAAAACAAAATCATTCCTTAGAAACAGTAAAAACAAATGGTAACTTTTCTCTGACGTACAAGGTAAACTATAGATGAGCACAATATTAGAAACTGAAGTACATTAATTCCTGACTGTTTCCTCCCGTGCCTCGGAGGTGCAGCCTTTGATGTAACCGTACCTTCCCTCTACCCATGAAGCCATCTTTGCCCCATCTTCTGATTGTTCTAGAAACAGCCAATAGAGTTGAGAAACCGTCTCCTCCGCTGGTATGAGTGAGGAAACGTTCTAGTCTTGTATGTAAAAAAGGCGCTATGACACCTATGGATGAAGCATTGTATAGATAATATAGCGATTATTTTAACTGTTTCCATGTAATGTTATTACAGATGTAGCCATTGGGGCTCCACAGGAAAATGATTTAGAAGGGGCACTTTATATATACAATGGGAGAGAAGATGGAATATCACCTACCTTCTCACAGGTGAGTCTCTTTTGGCTATCATGAGGTCTAAAAATATTTAGGGTTGTCTGAGTATAGCATATAAGTTACACTGTCCCTTCCTATAACACTTGCTTTGTCTGTTCCTTTCAGGGCCCTCAAAGGGCCTTTCCCCACTTACCTTAAGCCCCACGCTACTCTCCGAAAGTAGCGCGGGGTCCCCCGGCACTCCCCACGACAGGGGCGGTGACAGCGCAGCCTCCCCGACGCTGACGCTGTCGCGCCCCTTCAGCGCGCGGCATCCCTGGCGCTCTTTTAAATGGCGCCTTGTGATGACCCTGCGCCAGCTGCGCGGCATAGGGGGGATTAAGGTAAGTGGGGAAAGGCCCAAAGGCATTTTTTTCAGTCTGTAGAAGAATAACTACAATGAATGAAAGGGTGGGGGTGGGGAATCACCGTATTTTCTACAAGCATTAACTACATCTATTCATTCTTCTGAAAAATAAATCTTTTTAAAATCCTCAATTTTATAAAAATTAGTCAGGTCTTTTTTTTATTTTTAGAGAATACAAGGCCACCAAATCAGCAACTCATTACGTATGTTTGGTCATTCTATATCTGGGAATGTTGATGTGGACAATAATGGATATTCTGGTAAGTGAAGCATTTGCAGTGGGGAAGGCTACATTATTATTTAGTGCTTTTCGTACCCACTTCTCTCTAGACTGCATATTATTAAATAAGAACCCAAGCATCAATAAGGCAATAAAACTGTTATGAATTACTGATAAATCAGCACAGGTTTTTTTAATATGATCAGGTTACATATCAGCTAATTAGTTAATTTCGTTATCCTAGAAACACCCCCTCCCCCCTCCCCCCACTATTCTTGCCATATAATGGACTTTGGCAGTTTGGAAGGAAGACAACAAAGAAGCAGAAAATAAAAGTGGCTCTGTTAAGAGTTTTTAATTGGTGTGTGTGTAAGAGAGAGAGAGAGAATATTCAGAGCTCTGAAATTATGCTGTATATTCATGGACCATTTGGTGTTTACATAGCAATTTTATGGTAATTGTGCCTTTTGAGTGATTTCTTGCCCAGTGTTGATAGCATTATTTGTTGTTTAGTTGTTGTATCCAAAGAGGGAACATCAAGGCTGCACGTATATATCTGAACAAGTCCTGCTGAACTTGATAGATCTTACTGATAAGCAACCAGCATAGGATCAGGCAACATGCCACAGGAGTGAGGAGAGATTTTGGACCAATTTTAAAAAGCGGGAACAGATGAGACTAGTCCTCTAAAAATGAAATTCAAGAAATGTTATATTTTTTTCACATTTCTGTCCTCCTCTGCACCCAAGAAGAGCTGAGATATTGATCAGAGTTCACTTTGCACAAGAATTATTTACTTATGCTGGTGAGGAGTTATATTGCTACCCTTGTATATTTCATGATGTTGCACTCAAGCATAGTAGTAAGAACGTAAGAACATAAGAATGAGCCTGCTGGATCAGACCAGAGTCCATCTAGTCCAGCTCTCTGCTACTCGCAGTGGCCCACCAGGTGCCTTTGGGAGCTCACGTGCAGGATGTGAAAGCAATGGCCTTCTGCTGCTGCTGCTGCTCCTGAAAGCAATGGCCTTCTGCTGCTGCTCCTGTGGCAGCATATTCCAAACACCAATCACTGTTGTTCTTGTTCCCATTGACTTGTTCTTGTAGTACACATTTCCAAGCACAAAAAGTCTGATGACTGTTCATATCAAAACTTCTCCCTGCTTGTAAATGAATAGGAAAGAGGAAGTGTAAGCCCTCTGACCAATCCTATAATATATATATATATTATTTCATAATATTTTCCTGTTAAACTACATAGGCAGAAGCCACCTCTCATATTTTTGTGTGGTTAGCAGAGTGTCCAAGCTGAAGGCAGAACACAGCCAAAAGGTCAAAACTACTTTAACAAAAGCTGAGTTAAGATAATGAGTTACTCCAGCATAACCTGGAGGTCTCATTTTGTTTGTGGGCATGATCTTGATTACCACACCTTGCAAAGATACTGTTAAAACAAAGAATATGGAAAGCCACTTTAGCATCAGTTGCTGAATTTCACTATCTCTTCTAGCAACAGATGGTTGTTTCCTTGCATTTCCCCAACCTCCAGATATGATCTCCCTACAAGAAGATCCCATCCTGAATCAATCAAGCCTCATTCAAATCTGAATACTGAAGGCAAAGACTGTAAGAGTTACTTTGCATAAAGCCATTCTGTGCTTCCTGATATAATCTAGGACCAATTGACTCCCATTGTCCCAAGGTTCAGAACAATAGAAGAGCTTTTAGATAGGGCTCAGCACCCCCAAGCCCAGCATGGGAAGTTCCAGAGAATTTAGAAAAATGAAACTTAAAACTCACTTGTTCCCGCCCCACCTGGGCAAAAGGGTATAAAAGTTTAGTTCACCCCAACATATGTGCTCTTACTAGCCTGTACCTTCCTTGGTCTGGTCAGTTTGAGACACGATATCGTCCTTCGCCTGGATTCAGATGCTGGTCATTTGAATTCTTGCCTTCTACAAGATCTTCTTCAGCTGAATTTAGGTAACGTATTACCCCGAAAACCCCCCTCCATTTCTATCATCCAATCTATCTTTAAAACCTTTTTTATATACCAGGAACTTGAATGTATGTGCTCTTGTGTCTTACTGTGTGTTTGTATTTTTTGAACAAATTTATATAAAACATTTAAATTCAATTTGGACTCTTGCTTCTCTGTGGAATATCCATTGCCAGAATTCCTTCCCCGTATTATACAGTCTAAAAGATCTCCTCTTGGCCCCTCTCCTGATCTGCCAATGTGAGTTCATTCCCCTTTGCTACTTTTAAAAACTATATGTGTGCTGTTACACTTTTTAGCAGCTGGTGGAGATTCTCTTCAATAAAACCCTTACCCCTGTTAAGGCCATAACAGTTTTGGTGGAGAATTGCTAGGCAGGACCTGCTTTGCTGGTGAGCAGACGTAGAGAAGTTTCTGGCATTGGAATTCTGCAAGAGCTTTATTTAAACAGTGTGTGTGTGCGTCTAGAGACGGAAAAAGGGGAATTTTGGGTGGTTTTTCCTTCATCTTCTGATCTGCCTCATCAAGACGCCCACAGCTGGCCACTAGCTCCATCAGTGAGCCAGTCTGTATTGCAAGTGGGTGAGGTTAAGGTCGTAACCTGGCACTCTCTGCCGCGGGAGGAAGAAAATCATAATTTTAGCCTAGGGGGATCTCGCTCAACAGGGACAATCATACTGTTAGGGACCCCTTTGTGTGTTTTAGCTAGCTTGTCCCCCCTTCCCCTCCCCTTTTGAGAAAGGATCCATAGTGCTTGTTTATTTCGTGGTTGCCTGTAAATTCCGCCCGAAAGGTGAAGTACGCAATAGAGAGAGGCACCCACGAACTTTGCTTAGTTTTGAGAGAAAGGATCCATAGTGCTTGTTTATTTCGTATTATACAGTCTAAAAGATCTCCTCTTGGCCCCTCTCCTGATCTGCCAATGTGAGTTCATTCTCCTTTGCTACTTTTAAAAACTATATGTGTGCTGTTACACTTTTTAGCAGCTGGTGGAGATTCTCTTCAATAAAACCCTTACCCCTGTTAAGGCCATAACAGAAGTATACTAGATCCTGGGTGTATTTGCTTTGAAGACTTATGTTGGTTTATATAACAGTTTTCCCTTGAGTGTTGTGCCTGAGAAATCTTTAGCCTTCAAGAGGCGGGGGTGGGTGGGGGAGGGGATGACTTTTCAATCAACTTGAGCCTGTGATGTAGATCTGCCATCTGTGATTCTGGAATGTGTCTGACAGGGCCACCAAAAGTGAAACACTGACCTCATGGTTGACTCCACTGATATCAGTGGAGTCTTTGGGTCTTTTGTGGAGTCTTTGACTCATTCATTGGGTCTTTGCTTTCTGTAGTCTTTCACAGAAAGTCAATTGTGCTGGAAAGACCTCATGGAATTCTGCTGTAACATCTATATTTATGTTGCTTGTTGGAATGGCTGGGCACACCCATCATCAAGTTTTGTCTTTTGTTTCATACTGCACATTTTCTGTCAAAAATGTAAAGCGGACAAATGTTGCACCTTATAAATATTTTGTTTAGAAATACTATTTTCTGGTTGAATGGCTCTAAAGTAATTGTCTTTAACTTCAAAATTTGTGTGGAGATTGAGCTGCACGTTAAACATGGTGTTTAAAATTGCCACAATGCTATTTTAATGCGTGCCATAAGAGAGAATGCAGCTAGATCTGCCTGGCTCTGTTTAAAAAGTTTTAGTGATATATGTGGCTTCATGTATCCTCATATCCCCTCTAATTAATAATGTACAAATAGTGATTTAATACAGTCCAGAGGTGAAAATGGAATGAGGGGATTGTGTGCCCGAGAAACGATTCCTTGTGACTAATGAGCATCATCAATCTGGACTTTTTCTTCTCCGCAGATGTAGCAATTGGTGCTTTTCTGTCGGATTCTGCTGTGCTACTCAGGTGAGGCCAACACATTTCAGTGCTTAGGGATAAATGGACATAATGGTAAATTACGAGATGCAATTAAGAAATGTGCATTATAATACTGGCCTCATAAGAATCTCTGCTAAGCTCTGCATTTGGTAGTTAAGCTCTGCGGTTCTGAACGACTGCGGCATATTAAAGTAAATACCTCTGACAACACAAAAATGCCACTGAGGGATTTTCTAGCCCTGAGTTCTTTAAAATCATCATTTCAACAGTGTGTTTTGTTTTGTTCGCTAAGATATTCCACCATTAAAAACAACAGCAATACCTTTCAAGATGCTTGTAGAGGTAGAAGAAATATAACAGCAGGCATTGTTGCTGCATGTAACAGAACAGCCCAAGCCATTAAGTGGCAGAATAAAACATTCTTTGCCTAGCATCGGAAGGCCTGCAGTTATGGGCAGACTCGCTATTCTGCCTAAGTAATCACTTCGCCTGATAGATGATGGAGGAATGCTTGACAGGGCTTCTAGGGAAGATTTTAAGGAACGAGTAGCTTCCCCCGTTCTTGACTGCTTACGACTTTAAAGTTCAAAACCCATTTGGACCCAAGAGCCTACTGGAAGGCTCACATGGAATAATCTTGTAATAGAATAATATTGCCATCAGATATATTGGCCCACACACAATCCAGAACGAGGCACTTTTTTTTATCAGGCTCAAACAGAATGACACAAAACACTGTGCGAGCTTTCAAGCTCATTGTAACTCATCATCAGCCTAGATCAGTGATGGCGAACCTATGGCACGGGTGCCAGAGGTGGCACTCGGAGCCCTCTCTGTGGGCACGCGCACACAGAGTTCATCATGTGGGGGGCGGAAAATCACACCCACACACCCACACACATCTAGACTGACCTGGGCCACTAAGCACAACGTCCGCGCTCCGGCTGGTGGGCCTGGTGCCTGTGCTCCAGGTGGCTGCTGCCGGGGGGGGGGGGGCAGAGGAGGCAGAGATGCTAGAGAGGCACAAAGCGGTGTTCGTGGGACTTGCTGGAGGCTAGAGCAGGCTAGCCCCTGCTCAAGCGGGTGGGGCGGAGGAAGAAGGAGCCAACCAGTTTTTTCTAAACTGAAACCTCAGCATTCAGGTTAAATTGCTGGGTTGGCACTTTGTGATAAATAAGTGGGGGTTGGGTTGCAATTTGGGCACTCGGTCTCAAAAAGGTTCGCCATCTCTGGCCTAGATGTTAAAACAAATCAAAATTTAAAGGGGAATTTTCTAGGTCAAGATCTTAAGATCCTGTTTTTGTCAGTCTTTGTGCAGTCTCACAGACTCTGGTGTAATTGCTGTAGGTCAGTGGTGGCGAACCTTTGGCACTCCAGATGTTATGGACTACAATTCCCATCAGTCCCTGCCAGCATGGCCAATTGGCCATGCTGGCAGGGGCTGATGAGAATTGTAGTCCATAACATCTGGAGTGCCAAAGGTTTGCCACCACGGCTGTAGGTATTAGATTATAGCACTTGCATTATGGGAAGAAGGAAAAGATGGAGGGTTGTCTCATTTGAGTATAAATTTGAGTGTGTCTCATTTGAGTATGTCTCAGTAGAGTATAAATTATGGTGTTTTGGACTTTCTAGTAGAAGAGTAATGAGGGTACCTGGGCCAGTACTGCCATCTAGAATGAACAATGGTAAAGGGGCATCTTGTGACCTGATTTCTTCTCACTTCACAGGACAAGAGCAGTAGTGATTGTTAAAGCATTCTTTGAGCACCCTCATTCAGTAAATCGAAGTAAATTGGAATGTGTGGAAAATGGACAGCCAGCTGTGTGTGTGAATTTGAAGATCTGTTTTACCTATCACGGCCGAGCTGCTCCGGGTCATATTGGTAAGTGCTTGGCTGCATACATAAGTTATTTTCTTTGCTCAAAAAGAATATCTTACCAGCAACATGTCGCTGAAATTCATTACAGGATAATCCACCAAAATGTAACCAATGGGTAACGCCAATTGCGTTCAGTATCCCGTAACATATTACAGGTCATATATACTGTCCAGACAAGGATTATTAAAACACTGCTAAGTCACAAAATGTAAGATTGATATTAATTTTGGCTAACGTGTCCAAGTTTTGCTTCTGTTCCTCCCTTGAAAGTGAATGATGTCTGTGTACTACTGTACTGTACTACAAATAGCACTGGCAGGTTGCTAGAGACTTAGACCCTAAAGAAGTAGGGAACAAATCCTGGGAGCTGAGAGATCAAAAGGCAGCGTAATAATACTTGGTAGGAGCAAAGACAGAGCCTGGCTAGACCTGGGTGCAGGGTGGAGAGACGCCTAGCAACATTAACAGAAAAGGGCATTTTGCCAGTCTCCACACTTGTTGCATATAGATTCAGTGGTGTAGCACCAAGGGGGTGTGCGCACGATGAACCAGGTGCGCGCCAGTGCAGGGGTGTTCCAGGGCGGTGGCGTGGCAGGGGCACATGTTCCCCCTCGCTCCACCCCTGCACAGATTGTTGCCATTCTTTTTTTTTAGTTGATGTGTAAGCTTGATTGTGTGCACATACCGGTAATTCCTTATATGGCTGTTGCTGAGCCTGTCATTTAAGTTAATGACAACCAGTAAAGCATACATGACCCATTGATAGTTTGCACTTGCAAACTATTTGAGCAGCAATGCTCTAAATTAATGGGGATCATTTTGGTTTAAATCTATATGTTTGCTGGGTTCCTACAGTGCTTCTTACTTTCCATACCACCCCACAGGGCCATGATATACTGAGCAAAAATCAGCACCAGTACCATAGCATACATAAACATGTCAAAAGTGTTAAGAGTGCAATCTACCCCCACTACAATCAGTGTGATTTTTATCCTTCACCTGTTACTATAATAACAAGGGGCAAAACATTTGCTTTGGCAAACTATGAATAAACAGTGATACTGAACAATCTTAAGTAGGGTTATACAACTCTAAGTAAACTGAAGTCAACAATGCAGGATCATATCAATTAAAATGTTCACGTTTCAACCATGTGTGTAGTGGTTTATTTTTTTTTTATAAAGGGATGTCAGTAGGTTGGCAGCACTATATGATCCCAAGAAACATATTGGAATGTTCGCATATCAATAAACTGAACGAACAAAAAAGCCTCTTTGATCAAACTTTTTAAAAAAGGTTTTTTTCTGCTTTCATCACATTAAGGACATTTAGAAGCATTAGGCACGAAAAGATTTGGAAATGGCATCAGAGAAATATTGTTGCTATTCCCAGGGGGGTCTGAAAGAAAATCTTGTAATTAGAATGGCTGAAAATGTCATTATGAAATTGTGTGCAGCATTTCCGCAAATCACCATAAATTTAATGAAATGGAGATACCTTTGGAGCTGTCTTTCTAAACCATCCTTTTACATTATTATTATTCTTCTCCCCAAAACTTTACAGTATTGCTTTATAATCTAAGCCTGGATGTTAGCAGGAGGTCAGAAACCCCTGCAAGGTTTTATTTTTCCTCTAATGGAACGTCCGAATTTATCCCTGGAAGCATTGAAATTTACAACAATAATGTCACTTGCAGAGATCACCCAGCGTTCATGAGGGTAATGTATTCTCTGTCTTAAATATTATAATAGTTGGTTCCAAGATGGCAGCAGTTTTGACTTAAGGACTTTCAGCTGGCCAGGATTTAAAATGGTTTCCTCTGCTCGTAGACTTTAGCAGCAATTTGTTCTGCAGAGATCAGAGAGCCAGTGCACTACAACAACAGATTCATAGTAGGGCTAGCCGCATATTTGAAGAGCGAGTTAGTTTGAGCTTTTCAGTAGTGCATTACCGCATTTATTATACCGAGGTGTCTAACTCTGGCCCTCCAGATGTTCATGGACTGCGATTCCCATCAGCCCCTGCCTGCATTTAGGGCAGCCATTCTCAACCAGGATTCCGTGGTACCCTGGGGTGCCGTGAGCATGTCCCAGGGGTACCGCGGCAACACTACCACCCCCACCCCTCATTTTTGTGGTGTCTCCCACCGGCGCCAGCAAGGACATGGAGCTGGCCCATGGGGCAGGGCCTGCCACAAGGTCAGCAGCCACCCCCACCCCCAGTGCTTCCCTTCACCCTGGGAGGGGAAGGCGGGGTGTGTGGCAAGCAGGGGAAATGGGAGGGGAAGGTGGAGGGTGGCGGCAGGGGTACCGTGAGATATGAAGAGTGAGGTCAAGGGTACCCTGACCTCGAAAAGGTTGGAAAACACTGATTTAGGGGATCGTAGTCCATGAACATCTGGAGGGCCACCCCGCATAATGCCACCCCCGCATTATGCCATAACAGCTGGAGACAAAACTAGCCACATCTAGCACATCTACAGTTTACCTAGAAATTATCATTATCCAATGCTGTAGATTGCCTTATATAAAAAATCATCTTTAAAGGGTTCATTCATCAAGCCTACCCCTAATAATGATTATTGGCCCTATTTCTAATTTTATTTTATGTGTGGTTTTATTGAATTATTTTAACTGTATTTTTATTGTCGAAGGCTTTCACGGCTGGATTCAACAGTTTGTTGTGGGTTTTCCGGGCTGTGTGGCCGTGGACTGGTAGATCTTTTTCCTAACATTTCACCAGCCACAGATGCAGCTGAAACGTTAGGAACAAGATCTACCAGACTATATCCACACAGCCCGGAAAACCCACCACAACCGGTTGTATTTTTAATTGTTTAAACATTTTAATATTTTTATGGTCACCACTTTGTGGGCTCTGAGTGGAAAAGTGGTATCAAAATGTTCAAATGAATAATAAAAAGAATATTTTAAAAGATTTTTTTCCCATGGGCTGCAACTTTTTCAGGTTTTTTTCTGAACTTTTGCATGTATATTTAGATATGCTTATTATGAATAAAGCAGATTTGTGTTTCATTCAAATATATCGATGGATTCCTCAAGACAGTAGGCACTGCTCTCACCTGCTTGTAAGGAATAAAGTTCTAGTATTGGAAGTCCCTGACTTGGATGGCTCCAAGCTGGCCTGATCTCATGAGATCTCAGAAGCTGAGCAAGGTCAGCCCTGGCTGATATTCAGAAGGGGCACCTCCAGGGAATACCAGGATCATGACATGGAGGCAGGCAATGGCAAACCACCTCTGAACACATCTTGCTTTGAAAACCTTATGAGGTTGTAGTAAGTCAGCTGTGACTTCATGGCAATATATATACTTGAACAGACTCTCCAAATTTCCTTCTTCTGAAGAATGTTGACACCAAAGATTCATTGGTTCTTTGCGCTAAAGATCTTAAGTGTCAAGAGAGAAAAGGTGACACGGCAGGATGAACTTTGTTCTGACCTAACTTCGTTCTTTAGTTTGAATTGATAATTCAGTAAAGAGCTCTTCCTTCCTCTGTGATTTTTATAGATACGTGAAGCTGTAAAAGCTAAGTGTGTCTGCCAGACATAATCCTTGTAGCAGGTCTTGTGCATTTTAAATATCTCAGGGTATAATAATTAATAGCTAATTAGTATAATGGAAGTAACGTGGAGCAGATGCAGGGAAGGCATTGTGGAAAATTAGAATGAATTACATAACATATGCATTGGTCAAAGCAAGCTTGTAGATAAGAATTAAAGCAGGGGACATGTGGAGGGAGAATGGGTGGTTGTCTGTCTACACCACCCAGGGAATAATTTAATCGACTTTGCCATCATAATGCTCAGCGCTTCAAGCTGCTCTGTGTTCACCAGTGGCTTGATTAGGTATTGATTTGGAACATTCCTGCACAAAACAAGGTTTCATGCTGAAGATGGTTGAGTTAAACTGCTAGGTCGTACAAAGATATAAAGGAAACTGAATAGACTCATTTCTAATTTACTTATTCTGACATACTGCAGGGATTCCGAAGGAGACAGTTACTTTTCTTCATTCTGATGCATCTCGGCAATGATATCTTAAATATAATCAGAACAGGGGAAATGGGGAATCAGCTTTAGTGCTCATTCAAGAACTAATTTATGTCAGATATTATCACCCTGTGAGACTTTTTAACACAGGTGGTCTTTTAATCTCTGTTTAAAATGCCCATAAATCCAGGAACACTAAATGGTCTTTAAACATGGCTCTAAATGTAGGCTTTAAAAACTGGACTATTAACAATAAAATCCTAAGTACACCCTTTTAGGGCAATTGGAATCAACTCTGAGGTGTTGTGTGGTTTCCGGACTGTACGGCCATGTTCTAGTAGCATTTTCTCCTGACATTTCACCTGCATCTGTGGCTGGCATCTTCAGAGGATCCTCTGAAGATGCCAGCCACAGATGCAAGCGAATCATCAGGAGAAAATGCTACTAGAACACAGCCATACAGCCTGGAAACTACATAACGCCACAGTGATTCTGGCCCTGAAAGCCTTCGAAATCAACTCTGCTTAAGACTGCGCTGCAAACTGGCTGTTGTGGATTTTCCAGGCTATGTAGCCATGGCCTGGTGGTTTTAGCTTCTGTTTCACCCGCGTCTGGGCCTGGCATCTTCAGAGGCATGTAACAGTAAGATGGGTTTCTCTCCATGGTACAGTGAGAAAACCAACAACAGGCAGTTGATTCTGGTTGTGAAAGCCTTTGACAATACACCACCCTGCAAACCTCTCATGTCCGCATTGTCATATAAGATATTTTATTAGCTCTTTTCCTCTTATTCATTTTTGAAGAAAATGTGGAAGGCTGTATTAGGAGATCACTCCTGACTACAGAAGCAATATTTTTATGCATATTTTAAATGTACAGGTTCTTTCATGTGCATTTTTAGAGTACAGAACCTGATGTGCGTGTAAAAGCCTTTGAGACTTTGAAATACTAATGTGCAATGTCCAAACAGTAGATTAAATTGGAGAAATCATGAGAATAGATGAGCATATGAAACTGTCTGTGATCAGATTGGATCATTGGTATCTCTAGCTTAGTATGGTCTACTTTGACTGGTAATGATCTTCTGTGGTCTCAAGCAGACAATGGTCTTTCCTGATGAGAGCCAGCATGGTGTAGCAGTTAAGAGCAGATGGACTCTAAACTGGCAAACCGGGTTTGATTCCCCACTCCTCCACATGAGCAGCAGACTCTTATCTGGTGAACCAGGTTTGTTTTCCAGATTTCCCATAAAGTGTCTGTTGCAGGGAGAGGAAGGGAAAGGAGTTTGGAAGCCACCTTGAGTCTCCTTATAGGAAGGGGAGGGGGAGGAGTAGTTTGGATTTATATCCCCCCGTTCTCTCCTGTAAGGAGACTCAAAGGGGCTTACAATCTCCTTTTCCTCCTCCCCCCAACAGACACCCTGTGAGGTGGGTGGGGCTGAGAGAGCTCTGAAGAACTGTGACTAGCCCAAGGTCACCCAGCTGGCATGTGTTGGAGTGCACAAGCTAATCTGGTTCGCCAGATAAGCCTCCACAGCTCAAGTGGCGGAGCGGGGAATCAAACCTGGTTCTCCAGATTAGAGTGCACCTGCTCTTAACCACGACACCGCGCTGGTGAGATGTAGGGAGCTATAAATCCAAATTCTTCTTCTACCTTCTGCTTGAGATCCTTTTACTGAGGCTGAGATTGGAATAGAGTCAGAGCTTTCTGTATGCAAATCTGGCGCTTTGCCACCGTGGCTCCATTTGTGTTGTAAGCTTTTGTCTGTAGCTGCTTGCCCCTGTGCTAATTTTGTAATGAGAATTAAAGGAAAAATGTATCGCTGGGTGCAGCACTTAAGATGTGTGTTGAGTGGATCTGCAGTTGGGTGGTGGAATCATACAAGAGAGGTCCATTAATGACTATTAGTCATGGGGACTAAAGGGAACTCCATATACAGGGTCAGCAAACCTTTGAAACCCCAAAGAGGCAACATTCCAGGACAGCCTTAGCTATTATTCCCTTCTTGTTGGCCATCCACCAGTGCAATTGGTTGGTCAAAGGCCCCTTCTGCACATGCAGAATAATGCACTTTCAGTCAATTTTCAATGCACTTTGCAGTTGGATTTTACTGTGCAGAACAGCAAAATCCATTTGCAAACAATTGTGAAAGTGGATTGAAAGTGCATTATTCTGCAAGTGCAGAAGGGGCCACAGGATGCTAAACTAGATGATGTACTGGTCTGATCTAGCAGACGTCTGTTCTTATGCCCATGGTAATTTCCTGTTTACCTTCAAATTCTGACTTGAGAGAGCCTGTGTTTTCATATTTTCTAAATAACTCACTCGTAAGCTTTCCAATTTTCATAGAAAGATGTAAGGGATATCCTGACTCCTATACGTGTGGAAGCCACTTATCACCTCGGACATCATGTTCTGAAAAGAAAAAGTGCCGATGAACTCCCACCCCTCCAGCCTGTCCTTCAGCAAAGAAAAGAAGACAATGTTGTGCACAGCAAGGTAAGACTGTGGACTACTCACATTTGTGAAACTACATACACCCTCTCCATTATAATAGCCAAACCTTCCATCCGCCCTGCAAAGTCAGAATTTTTTCTCACAGATTTTTGTTTTCTTACTGGAGAGGCAGCATGGTGTAGTGGTTAAGAGTGGTGGACTCTGATCTGGAGGACCAGGTTTGATTCCCTGCTCCTCCACATGAGTGGTGGACTCTCGTCCGGTGAACTGGTTTTGTTTCTCTGCTCCTACACACGAATCAGTAGGATTAAAAGAGTTGACCAGGAGAGGATCAATAACTTAGAACATCAGTGGATCCTGCTGTCCCCCTCCCCCTTTTGTTTTAGGAGACTTGATAGTAGGCGCCATCTATTATGTTGATTTTAATAATGCTGCGTTTTAATGGGATGGGGTTATTTTATATAGAGCCAAAAATTAACTAATATTTAATTGATTTTAGCTTTTGATTTATGTGCTCTATTTCTGTTCACCGCCCTGAGCCCTTCAGGGGAGGGCGGTATAGAAATATAATTAATGAATAAACAAACGAACTAACTAACTAACTAACTAACCATCAACACAGCAGGGAAAAACAATATAGCAGCCTCACATGGACTACCCTAATCTTCATATATTTTGCAAAGCCAGAGTGTTGTAATGGTCAAGAACAGATGGACTCCAATCTGGAAAACCGGGCCTGGTTCCCCACTCCTCCACCCGAGTGGCTGACTCTTATCTGGTGAACCAGATTTGTTTCCTGACTCCTACATTCCTGCTGAGTGACCTTGGGCCAATCACAGTTTGTTGGAAGTCTGTCAGCCCCACCTACCTCACAAGGTGTCTGTTGTGGGGAGAGGAAGGGAAGGAGTCTGTAAGCTGCCTTGAGTCTCCTTACAGGAAAGAAAGGCAGGGTATAAATCCAAACTCCTCCTTTTCTTCTTCTTCTTTTCCTGATTTGAAATTATTGGAATAAAGGTAATTGGAACCTTCTAAAGCTTTGTTCGCCCATGTGTGTGAGAGAGAACTGGATTGATATGCAACAGCTTCTCGGGGCCATTCTAAGTTTTCCCAGTTATGAATCTGTCCAAGAATATGAGTGCTTAGCACTATTTCTTCACTGATCACAAACCCTGCTGTTACTAAGGAAATCATATGTGTGAGGCTACTGAGATGACACACTTTGATTCCTTGTGAAATATGCCAAGCCCAGATAAGATGGTTTCAAAAGGGTCAGAAGTGGAGAAAATGTGGATACTGTGTTTCCCCGAAAAAAAGCCCTATCATGATTTTTCAGGATTTTTGGAGGATGCTTAAAATATAAGCCCTACTCCAAAAATAAGCCCTACCGGTAGTTACAGATCAGGATGGTCTGATCCAGCAAGGTACTCCCTGCCAATGAGGATGCAGCTTGCATCTCACCTGACGGGAAAGCTGCCGAGAGCCTGCCTTAATGAATTGTGAAGGTACCGTATTTCCCCTAAAATAAGCCCTACTCCGAAAATAAGCCCTAATTCATCCTTTGGTTCAAAAATTAATATAAGACCCTGTCTTATTTTCAGGGAATATGAACTCTGGAGTAATTGCTTGTTGTACTCCAAAGGAAACCTTAAGTAGCCCTCCAGACTTAATAAGAATATATATTTATATGCACCCATCTGCTGCTTGCAGTGGTGTCTAGATCAGGACAACTTTTCTAATCGTAGGTTTTTCAGTACTGAGAGTGGAGATAAGAAGATAATAACCCTTTCTAAATTAATAAATGTTTTCCCGGACAAATGTTTTTTGTGATGAAAGGTCAAATGGATTTGTTTCTTCATCTCGCGAAGCTTCTTACTAGCTACAAGCCTACTGCAGCAAAATGTCAAATGAAAATTTTGTCTTTGCTAGCTTCCCAGTTTAGTGGCAAAGCAGCTTAGCTTTTCTTTCCCAGTCTTACCATTCTGTTTTGGAAATCATTTAATTTTATAGGGCCTTTGGATTTTTCATCACCCAGTAGTTACGTAAACATTATGCAACTCTGCAGAAAGCATTCAACACGAAGTTGTGATCATTCCCTACTCATCATGGGATTTTAGAGTTAGACCTTTTTTTGTCTGAAGCCTGTTGAGTCGAGGAATGCTGCAAATTATGCCATGAATGTATTGGTCAGTTGAACTTACCTTGTTTGAAATGTGTTAGACGTGAGCTGATGTTTGGTCATGCAGAATTGGTATGACCTGCAGCCAAACAGGGTCATGTGGGGGTTTTACGAAACGGTGAATGTGCAAAGACGCTGCCAATTCAGACCAATTGGCAGCCATTAACATCATTAAGGACTACGTAGACAAACACTGCAGGGAAAAGGTTTCTTCAAATACAGCATTTATGACTGATCTGTGTGATTTGTGACTGATTTGTGACTAGGGTCCCTTCTGCACATGGAGAATAATGCCCTTCCAGTCCACTTTCAATGCACTTTGCTGCTGGATTTTACTGTGCAGAATAGCAAAATCCACTTGCAAACAATTGTGAAAGTGGATTGAAAGTGCATTATTCTGCATGTGCGGAAGGGGCCTAGGTTTGTCAGTTTGAACCATTGGAAAGGATGTGAGCGTGTGAGGAAAGTGAGAGTGTGTATGTGCGAAAGGATGTGGGTGTGTGAGAGTGTGTATGTGCGAAAAGCCAGTCATAACGAACTTCATGTATAAGAAGGAATACAGTGGAGCATTATGCTGAACAGCTACGAATGGGTGGTGAACTATAGAACTGGTCATGGAAAATCAGGTCCTTGTTTGTGGCTGGCAAATGGGTCAGGAGCCAGACCTGCAAATGTCTGAGCATCCCTGGTTAGTCCAAAGCAGGCCACTGCAAACTCTTGTTTGTCATTAATGCAGTGGATGTTGATGCTCTTTTGTTTTGATAAGCGCTTCTTTAAGAAGCTGGTTGAAATTGTTACATAGAGGATTCCCTCTCTCTTTTTCGTTTTTCTTTTGGCGCTTTTGGTAAGAATCTGGAACTTGCCACAGCCAGTTCCACCAATGAGAGATGTTGCATTCTCACATATAGACAAAACTATACAGCAGTGGCGTAGCGCCCAGGAAGCATCTTGCACCGGGCACTTGCCAGTGCATGGCTGTTCTGGGGGCGTTCCAGGGCAAGGTGGGGGCGTGCATGACAGGGTGCAGGGCACACATGTGCCCCAGGCGCAGTTCCCCCTCGCTACGGCTCTGCTATACAGTCATGAATCTTAGAAATCCTCAGTCTTGCACACTTCTTCCTTTGTTGCACACTGCTCAGAAATTTATCACTTCCACATGTATGGCAAGCCAATGTTCGGCATTTTGTCTGTCTCACAGGGTATAATTTGTCCCTTGTCTCCAAACCATGATTGTAAAGCAAGAAGTCAGTATCTGAGATTCTAGTTTGAAGGGAAGAAACTAAGCAATGGATTGCAATTCAGACTAAGCAGCAAAACTTGTCATAGCTACACAGGATGCTTACATGAGCCTTAAGTTCATGATCTGCGGCATCTCCCTTTAATCAATTCAATTCAGTTCAACCTTTAATTGCATATGCCCTTTAATCACCTGACAAACAGTTTTGAAGAACTTTAAAGCTGGCACCTTGTGCTAGGTTTTCTTGTTTGGTACCCTAACCTGGACAGCCCAATTTTGTCAGATCTTGGAAGCTAAGCAGAATATTTGGATGGGATACCATCAAAGAGACCCAGGGACATTTCAGTGAGGCAGGCAATGACAAACTACTTTAGAATGTTTCCTGTCTTGAAACTATGGGGTTGCCATAAAGTGTGTGTGCGGGGTGGGGGTGGTCCTAATAAAAGGGATTTTATTCCTTCTGTGTTTGTATTGTGGTAACAGGAATGGAAAAATAATTTCCTTCATGTAAGTGAAGGAATCAGAAACAGAAAGGAAGTAATTTATCAGAGAGTGGCTCAAGATATACAATTTGAAGGAAGTGTTGTGAACTTCCCGGTGAAAGAAGCTGTTTCAGAGACTACTGATATTATATTGAGTCCAACTACTCTCTTCCATTAAGTAAGAAGTGTCTGGCAGAAGAATTCTTGTTCGGCAGAGGAAAGGCTCTTTGCTTAGAGGAAGGAAGTTGTTGGATCCAATCCCTTATACCGTATTGTATTTAAACACAAATATTTTTTTTTTACTTTCAGTTTGTTTTTGCAAGATTTTGCACTCAAGAAAATTGTTCTGCTGACTTGCGGGTTTCTGGAAACCTCGGACTTCCAAAGTAAGTGTAGTATGCCTTGTTTCTCATGAAAAAGGTAGATACACTGATTCTTGATCAGAATATGAGTTTACACAAACTGATTACCAGCTACCTTCAAAAATAGGTGGAACTAGATGCATTTTGTTCCAGTAGAACAAAAATGATCAGGAAATATGTTGTTTTTAAAATGCAATAAAGTCCAGAGCAGTCCTAAGCAGGCACTCCACGGGCCACAAAGTTTGATCCTGTGGGCATGTTTGGAATTTTGAGAGCAGGTTGTGAGTCTTTTGTCTTTCAGCCTGTCTTTGTCTTTCTGACTTTCTCTTCCTTTCTTCCTCTTCCTTTAATTCTTCCCACAATTAGTTAGTTTGTTTGTTTCTATCTTTCGTTGATTTGCCTTTTTTTCTGCCTTTCTTCTTGTCTTCTTTTTGCCTGCCTGCCTGCCTGCCTGCCTGCCTGCCTGCCTGCCTGCCTGCCTGCCTTTCTTTCTTTCTTTCTTTCTTTCTTTCTTTCTTTCTTTCTTTCTTTCTTTCTTTCTTTCTTTCTTTCTTTCTTTCTTTCTTTCTTTCTTTCTTTCTTTCTTTCTTTCTTTCTTTCTTTCTTTCTTTCTTTCTTTCTCTTCCTTCTACCCATTGTTCCCACAGCTTGCTAGCTAGCTTCCACTTAACACAACTAGGATGGCTCAGCACCCCCCTCCCTCTTCCCAAGTCTCCACTGCCCCACTGTGGAGGCCATGCTTGGGCAGCAGAGTCTTGGAGGGCCGGGGCGGGGGCCGGGGCGGACAATTTCAGTGCTTGGGCACCATTTTCTGTAGCTAAGCCCCTGGTTGGGGAGCACTAATCACAAAATGTTGGGAAGTTCAACAAATGTTGTGACATTTCAAACCAAACATCCTCTTATGATGGAGGAAGCTGTTTCCAATTGGATGTTCCCCGCAGGCACAAAAATGAAGCCTTTTGGAGTCTTCTCAAGCAGCTCCTGGCTCCAAGGAAATCCAGGATTTGGGTCTTATCTTTGGGGAACAAGCAAGTATGTACCAGAAAATACATTGATGGGGGAGCATCCTGGGGATCACTGAGTTACATTCCTTGTCGATCCTTTGAAGTCACAGTCTGCTTAATACTCTTTCAATCCACAGGGCTCAGGCGGCCGAGAATGGCACTACTGCCGTGCCACCTCCAGAGGGCTTCCAAGTAGTGCAGGGAGGCAGCAGCCAGAAACTCCCCAGCTTCCTGAAAGCCCTCCATAGCCCAAAACAGACTTATACCATCCTTTTGGGTGGCATAAGTCTGAAGGCTATACTAAAGGTGTTCCTGGCTCTGAAGCCTGGTGGAAGCCAACTAATGTCGGCTACGCCCTTGAACATCCTCAGCTGCGCCAGCATCTTCTTGTATGCTGACACATCTCTGAGGGCCGGACACTCTTCTGGGTTGGAGACCACCAAATTTCATGGCACCCGCCTGCCTCCCAGTTTGGCCTTCCTGCTGGCATAAATGCCAGTTACACCAGCGGGTGGGCAAACGCACCAGCATGGCCCTGCACTGGCTCCCAGACCCCATTTGCTCCCTGCTCATAGAATTGGCCTGTTAAATTTATTGCTTTCTAATGCAGTATGTGGTTGCTCCACATAAATATATGAACACATGAAGCTATATTATAGTGAGACGACTGGCCTAGCAAGGTCAGGATTATCTGTTCTGATTGGCAGCTGCTCTTTCCGGAGTCTCACGTATCGGGCTTGGATCCAGACTAAATTGGTAGTTTCTGCAGTTTCCCTTTCCCGCTTCTCCCCAACTTCATGTCATTTCTCTGGATCTGATAGGACTTTGCAGTTTGCCTTAGCCTTAGTTTAGGCTGTCATTTGATGTATTTATTTTATATAGATATTCTGCATTTGATTAATGAATAATAATAAGCCATAAAACTACTAGTTCTCCGCACTTCATTCTCTCACTCCCAAATATGTACCTTGTGATTTTATCATATGCATGTACAAACTTCACTTTGGGGTTACCTTCTTTTTTGTTTCATGTTAATGAAGCAAAACGTACAGCAGGAAAGAGAACACCAATTATTTAGATGCGAAAAAAAGAACTCTAGAACGTTCAGCGACTGAAATGTTCACACTTGTGTTTCTCTCTTGAATTTGGGACTGAGCTTCTTATGCAGTGTTTTTTACCTTCTGCTGCATGTCTAAGTGCCAATTTCTCTCCCCGGGGTGTTCAGTGACTAATGTGTTGGGCTCAAGCCAGAATATTTGATAAATGTCTATTTCCAGGCGGCTCTTCTGCAAGTCTTAATTAAACTTTAATGTCAAACTGAAGTTTACTTTTGAATCCTCTCAGGTACCTTTGCTTGTTAACGTGATTAGAGAGCACCGGGTGGAACATAAGATAGACATGTTCACTCATGTGCACGGGTCCTGTTTTATATTAACCTTGACAGAAATCGAAGAGCAGGGTTTGGAGCTGCACAAGGTGACACAGAAGCATCATTAAACATCGATGTGCTTAGTAACGTTTTAAAGTAATGTGAATAGGTGAAGAAAGCATATTTTCCCAAAGGATCCCAGCCAAAAATAGAGGCACGATCTGGGCCAAGAGATGACGACTACCGAAATTGCTTACCAGTTGTCTGTTTACCATACTATTGTACATGTAACCAACTTTAGTCATTCAAGTAGCCCTACCAAGTAATGAGGAGAGAGTAAGACAAATTCACTCTTCACAGAATATACCGATTGGCCCACCTTTTCGGGGAGGGGGGAATTGCACAGCCCCTCTTTTTAATTATTATTTAACAATAAAAAAATTACATTAAATTTAATACAACATTATATATTGTGAATTTTTGAGTATAAACATTATGGAATAAGGAGAAAAAAGAGTAACAATCATTTACATAAATATGAAAAGAATGCAATTACAGATTTGCTTGCAACTATAATACACCTTAAATATGTGGAAAAAATACTTAATCAGATTATTAATTGGCAATAAATATCTAATTCCTTATATAAAAAATTAAGCTTGTGCTTTACCTTAAAATTAAATTTTAATATTGTTATAGCACAATTAAAAAATCAAATGTTGATTAACTACATCTTCCAAGTTATCACTAGCCATTCATGTATTATTAAATAACTAATTGAATAAGTCATTATAACAAATAACATATCTAATTCCTTGAGTTTATCTTTAAAACATAACATTAATTGAATTAAAGTTTGTCCATTATATTTCAGAATCATGTGAATTTCAGGTTCTCCTCAGTTCCCCCAGACAGCTTTCCTGATTCAGGGAAAGCCACATGTACGTACACTTATGAGTTTTTACAACAGGACAAATAGTGCCTCCCCCAAGATCATTTTGGGTCAGGAAAATGGAATATATGTGCGGTGGGGGGGGGGGGGCTGAAGCCCCTCCATAGGTGCCACAGTCATGATCCAAATTGGGCACTGTATGTAGTAGGAAAACCTGAAACTTATGTTTCACTGTTACACAGGAAATATCAAAGAGACCCTGGGCCCAACTTCTATACTCCGCAGAGTGTAGATTACCAGTACATTCCTGATCAGAAGGGAAATGATAAAATCTATTTATTCTTTGCCAGGACAGTAGCTCGCACAGATGACAATATTGCTAGATATTTGCACTGGATGTTTGGCAAAAATCCAACTTGCCTTTTTGCGGGGTGTTCCAGATAATCAGGCCACATTGGAGTCGAGAGTGTTTATCCCAGAATTTTATAGTTGTTCGTATGGGCTGGGTAAATGGATACAGACAACTGTTCTACCAAATGTTTGCATTTGATGTGTGGTGATGACTTCCTTACAACTTGGCAAGATGGTAAGAGACAGTTATCTTAGAGTGAGAGTGCCCACATGAGATAGTTTGATCATGTATGTGAGCTTGGGTGGCCAGTTTACCAAGTGCCTATATAAACAAGATCATAAAGTAATGGAATGTAACTGTTTTTGTACCTCCTGAAAAACGGAGAATGTGGTTCTTTAATTTAGAACAGTGGTTCTCAACCTTCCTAATGCCGTGACCCTTTAATACAGTTCTTCATGTCGTGGTGACCCCCAACCAGAGGTGGGATCCAACCAGTTCTCACCACTTCTCTAGAAGTGGTTACTAATTTTTTCTGAGTGCCGAGAAGGGGTTACTAAAGCAACCTCCCTGTCCAATAGGGACTGGAGGTGCATGTGTGCGGCGGTGCCACTGTTTAAATCCCACCACCATCGGAACCTGTTATTAAAATTTTTAGATCCCACCACTGCCCCCAACCCTAACATTTATCCATTTTACAGATGGAGAACACTGGTGCAGAGAGTCTTAGGCGACCCCTGTGAAAGGGTCGTTCGACCCTCAAAGGGGTCCTGACCCCCCAGGTTGAGAACCACTGATTTAGAACATGGTTCTCAATGAGAGCAAACTAATGATCACCTTAGGCTGCTGAATTGTTCCATGAGGGGTTGTTCATTGTTATACTTAGGTTGGGAGCAAATTCTGGCTCTCCCAGAAATCAATTACTGGTTGCTTAAATTTTGAACATAAATTTTAAACATATTCACATTTCCTACAGGCCACACGAAAAGAAATCTTATCTTGCAGTTGGGAGTATGAAAACGTTGATGTTAAATGTCACCTTGCACAATGCGGGTGACGATGCCTATCAAACTGCCCTCCACATCCAACTCCCTAAAGGTCTTTATTTCATCAAAATTCTAGAGCTGGTAAGAATCTGAGTGTATATTTTCTCCCCTCCCCCATCTTACTGTAGATTTTATAAAAAATAAAGGGTGACAGGACTGAATTTTCAGGGGGGGGAAGTGGTGAGCCATCGGCAACTTAATAAAAATGGTTTGAAATTTTCAACTTTTTACAGGGCTTACCTTTAACCCTAGGATTGCCAGCTCTGGGTTGAAAAATACCTGGAGATTTTGGGAGTGGAGCCTGGGGACGGCAGGTATTTGGGGAGGGGAAAGACCTTGGTAGGGTATAATGCCATAGAGTCCACCCTCCAAAGCAGCCATGTTCTCCAGGGAAACTGTTCTTAGTTGTCTGGAGATCAGTTGTAATATTGGTAACCCTACTTAACCTGTAGGTGACAGTCACATGACAGGAAGTAACTGATGTAATCATATGACAGGAGGGAGAAGAGCCCTGCTTCTGCTTAAAAAGAATCTTTTCTTCTGCTCACTGATCCCACTTTGCCATTCTACTGCCCCTCTCATTAAGCATGCAGAGAAGACCATGATGCCCTTGTTTTACATATACAGTCGAACCTTGAAAATCACTGCTAATCCGTCCGGAGATTATCGGCGATTTATGAAAATGGCGTATTTCGAGGTACGCCATTTGCGCATGTGCAACGCCATTTGCGTACGCGCAACGGCATTTGCGTACCTTGGTGGCCGCCAAAAATCGAGGCGGCAGACGATTTTAGATGGCGGAAATTGGCGCCTGCCAATTGTCGATTTCTGAAATCGACGACTGTCGAAGGCACCGATTTTCGAGGTTCTACTGTACTAAGAGCAAGTTCTTCCAAAAGTAGCAAATTACGATTCTACAAGATCTTACAATCTAGAAATGGGAGTCCTGTGACCCACCTCAGGGTCCTGACATATTTGCAAAAAATGGACATAATCCACAGGCATTAAACAATATATTCATTTTGAAAGGGATCCTAAGACAGAGGTTCTATCTGAAATATACAGGTCATATTATTATCCTTCATAACCTCACTTTCTGACATGTTTTTGGTTGGCTCTATCTGGTGTGGTTCCACCTGTCATCCTATGTCAGAATTCCAAAGGTGTCCCCAGGCTAAAATAGGGTGGGGATTCCTGGTCTAGCCATTATTTCTTTTTTGAAGTACAGAGATCATACTTAATAATGTAAATATCTAAAGTACCAACCCATAAAGGAGAACATGGGGAAGCAAGTAGAATAATTCCAAGAAAGTCTAAAGAACACTCACTGGTGTATTTAGGGGGAGACAAGCCGGGGTATGAGACCTGGGTGCTACTTGCTTACGGGTACCCAGGCTGCTCCTTTGCAAAGCAAGAAGCCGCCAGCACTCAGAGGGCTGGTCTACCTGCCATTAAGAAGCAATGGGGCCAGGTCTACCAATTCTTAATGGTTGGTAGTCCAACCTTCCAAAGAGCTGGTTAACCTGCAGGTGAAAGGCATGGGTAGACTTGGCCGCTGTAGAGCTGATCTTCCAAGATGGGGAAGACCTGTCAGATTTGGGCAGAGCGGTGGGGAGCACAATTTCAATACTTGACCTGGGCACCATTTTCTGTAGATACACCCCTGAGAATACTGCATCCAAATCAAGTAAAAGTGGCAAATTGTTGCATACTCATATGTGAATATGATTTTAAAAATATGTGTAAATTTGTGAAATGTTCCATTTTTTCTTTCTGTCAGCTGATTTAGACATTGTTCATTTATTATCCTAGGAAGAAAAGCAGATACATTGTGAAGTCTCAGAAAAGGAAATTCATGCCGTGAGACTTGACT
The DNA here is from genome assembly GCF_021028975.2 of Sphaerodactylus townsendi. NCBI lineage: Eukaryota > Metazoa > Chordata > Lepidosauria > Squamata > Sphaerodactylidae > Sphaerodactylus > Sphaerodactylus townsendi. The sequence goes on along the minus strand of NC_059426.1, from coordinate 23,263,226 downwards.
GCAGTGTTGGATATTTATATGTAGATCACCTGTCAAAGGTAAAACAAAGAACTCCTTTGAAAACAACTTTCTTCATTTACTGTTTTAAGTTTCACTTTATGTCCAAGAACACACCTATAGTCTAATACAGGGGTAGGGAACCTTTAACACTCAAAGAGCCATTTGGACCCGTTTTCCACGGGAAAAGAAAACACTTGGAGCCGCAAATAATTTTTGACATTTAAAATAAAGATAACACTATATATCAGTGGGGGCGAACCTATGGCACGGGTGCCAGAGGTGGCACTCAGAGCCCTCTCTGTGGGCACGTCCAGAGCCCTCTCTGTGGGCACGTCCAAACAGAGGGGAACCCCCTCTCAGTATTTAAAGGGGTTCCCCCCCCCCCCCATTTAGGCTAGCCTGGGCAGCTGGGCTCAATTATTAGCATTAAACCTAAGACCTAGTTTTGGGGAAGCAGTGTAGGTAACCCTGTTAAGTGCTGTTAAACCCCACTGATTTTCATGCAAAGAACTAAAGCGTGATCCTTTACCTGGCAGTAAGCTCGGTTGCTGGCAATGGGGCTTGCTTCTGAGTAAACCCTCCTAGGGTCGTGATTCACCCGTTGGAAGAGTTGCACGGTTGCTTCAAAGCAAAGCCAACAACTACCACCAATCTTACTCCCAAGTAACGCACGCCTTGGAGCCAACCATTTTTTCTAAACGAAAACCTCAGTATTCAGGTTAAATTGCCATGTTGGCAATTTGCGATAAATAAGTGGGTTTTGGGTTGCAGTTTGGGCACTCGGTCTCAAAAAGGTTCACCATCACTGCTATATATATGGGGGGTTTTTACCTTTTACTCTGCTCATTCTGAGAAGCGCATGGATGCGCCTGCCCTGCTGCCTGCAGGGCGGGCAAGGATGGGGCCGGCGGCTCGGCTCGTGGAGCCACAGTGCAAGGGCAGAAGAGCCGCATGTGGCTCTCGAGCCGCAGGTTCCCTACCCCTGGTCTAATAGGATGAATAGCTTTATGTATGTTTTTACAGCTGCGGCTTATTCTCATCTTTCTTTTGCGTGATTAGCACATAGGGCAGGTGTATAATGAGATTCGAACTGCAATTTAATGGGGGTGACTTTTATAATAGGAATTGTAGTTATTGTAGGGCTTATTTGTATGTATTACTTTGCTTTTACTGCATTGATAACCCACATTTTAAACAAAGTATGTCATGCTTTAGACAGGTTTTTTTTGTTTGCATTGTCTATCCCCTCTTATTTCCTTTTGCCATCAAGTCACATCTGACTTTTGGTAACCCCTGGTGGGGTTTTCAAGGTGGTTTGCCGTTGACTGCCTCTGACTGCCATTTCAAGGTGGTTTGCCATTGATTGCCATTTCAGGACATTCAGAGGTGGCTTGCCATTGATTGCCTCTGCAGAGAGACCCTGGTATTCCTTGGTGGCCTCCCATCCAAACCAAGGCCAAACCTGCTTAGTTTTCAATATCTGATGAGATCAGACTAGTCTTGACTATCCAGGATAGGGCTTGTCTTCCCTACAGTTATGTAATCCTAGTCCTATTGCAATGTACTGTGGATATCTTACAGATACAGAATGGTTTTCTAAATTTTATGAACTACCTGTAAGTTCCAGCGAGAAAGGAGGGTTATAAATAAAGTTAATTAATTAATCTGTACCTAAAATGTTGCCTTTATTCCACAGCTGGACTTTAGTTTTCTGCTGGATGCGAGTTCACTTACAAGGGCAGGAGATGACCTCATCATCAGCATTAATGCAACCTGGTAAATGTTGTTTGATGCAGATTACAATCTTAGACTAATATTGTCCCTACATTTAAAAGTCAGGCTGGGGAATTAGGAGAAGTATTAATGATGCGAGAAAGCATGCTGTATTGCACCATGTGCAGAGGCCCCACTAAATTAAAGAAGAACTATTTTGGTGAATCCATTTTTACAGACTAAATAAAAACCTCATGAGGTATTATCATAAAATGCTTCTTCCCTAAATTGGGGGGGGGGGGGGCTTGAGAGTGCTCGGGCTGGAATGCACTAGAATGTACAGTTGAGGAATGGTTGCCTAATAAAGAACTATCGGTATTGCATACAGGAGTAACTTTGTAATGTTTCTTTCCTTCCTTAGTGAAAATGAAGAAGATGGGGACATATTGTTGGATAACAGCCTAAATTTAATTTTGCCTCAGAAGTATGAGGTGGAGCTGAATGGTCATGGGTAAGTTGAGTGTTGAATTTCTAAATGGATGTAAACTGTTTATGGATTGAAAAACAATGTATAGAAGGGGTCTGCAACGTGCGGCTCTCCAGATGTTCATGGACTACAATTCCCATCAGCCCCAATTGGCCATGCTGGCAGCGGCTGATGGGATTTGTAGTCCATGAACATCTGGAGAGCCGCAGGTTGCAGACCCCTGGATAGATCTATTACACTTGGGCGATCTATTCAGGGCTCAAACTGTAATTTGGTTGCCTGAAACATGTGATTGGGGCCTGATGCAGTTTAGGGTCAAATTAGCATAGTTGAGCTTGGCACCCTCCCCAGACTCCACTGCACTTCCCCCCATCACGACTTCCACAGCCCTTTCATAGCACATTTTTCACAGCCCTCAGTTAGGGAGGGTTGTGGAGGCCGCACAAGGGAGGCAGAGTACAGGTGGAGGGATCCTCAGGCTGAGGATTCCCTTTCTCAGACTCTGGCACCTCCCCCACCACCCCAGTGTGGCCTCCAGAGTCTTCCCTCAGTGAGGAGGAACTGTGGAGTCTGCACTGGGTTTGTGGAAGGTTGCTCTGCTCGGCACCCCCCTGCCTCCATGGCCTCTGCTGCATCACCCCAGCACAGCTTCTACAGGACGTCCTCAGTGAGGAAGGACTGCAAAAACCTAGCTGGGGTGGCAAAGTCCAGGCAGAGAATCTTTCTTTCTTTCTTTCTTTCTTTCTTTCTTTCTTTCTTTCTTTCTTTCTTTCTTTCTTTCTTTCTTTCTTTCTTTCTTTCTTTCTTTCTTTCTTTCTTTCTTTTCTCTCTCTCCCCCTTCCTCCCTTCCTGTTAATACAACTGGGGTGGCTTGGCACCCTCCCCTAGACTTCACTGCCCCACTGTGGAGGCCATGCTGGAGCAGTGGAGTCCAAGGGGAGGTGTAATTTCAGTGCTTGGCCCAGGAGCCATTTTCTGTAGCTACGCCCCTGCCTGGGAATTGCAATTGTCCAGGGCTCTTGAATATTTATAATGAGAAATGACATTTGCTGGGGCTTTGCTCCCAGTGCATCTACTGTCTCCTGAAGAGCTGGGCAGCAGTGCTTATAATCGCTGCTGCTGTCAGTTATACTTCTGCAAGAAAAGGTAGGGAGACACTTAGGTGATAAGAAGGCCTGGAGCAAAGCTAACTGAGCTGAGCCTAAGTTCCCAACAAGTTTGTGGCTTGAAGTGAACACTTTTTTAAAAAATCATTTTATTACAGGGGTTTTTTTTAAGGGCATGATTTCAGCTTCTAAAAATTGTCCTTTAAAAAAAATACCCCATTTTTTAAAAAAAAGGTGTAATCTTTAAAATGCAGCAGAAACGGGGAAGGGAAGGAGAGAATAAGCCATCTCAGCTGTTACACAGTGTGTGGTTACTCCCCATCCACACAATTTAGAAGTAAGGTGTGGGGAGTTGGAGATAGTTGATAAGCTTAAGGGTTCATTGGATATTGTTGTATTACCATCTTTTATTGTTTAGGTTTTAATTCTGGTTTTAAATTATTAAATGTGATTGTCTAAATGTTTTAAATTGATATGTGTAAATCACCCTGAGCCTGGTCTTGGCTGGGATAGGACCAAGTAAGAAGTAGAATAGAATATAGAATAGAATAGGCTAAGAGCTGGATGCAGCTCCTCCATCCCAGCTCCTGCATCTCCCCCAAAATACTCTCAAAATTCTGGAAAGTATATTTCAGAAGTGTTTTGGGTTATTTCAGATAGTCCCACACTGATCTGAAACAGCTGGTTTTGGATTGAGTTTCAGCTAGGGTATGTCTGAATCCACGTTCTAGTTGGGCTTGGCTTGTAATAAACCAAAACTTGCTGGGGAAGTTAATATTCCAAATGTGGAATTCCAGACTTTGCTCCAATGCTAATATCTGCAGAGTGATAGGATTTTGAGGCTGTTAGAATTGTATATTTAAAAAACAAATGTTAATTGCTCTTGTTTTTTAAGTTGATGGTACACATCTATCTTTGTTTAGGGAAGGCATTTGGATGTTAACTACTTAACTGTATAAACTCCCATTTTTGTTATTCTGAACATTATTTTTTAAAAATAATTTTATCTGCCCCCCCCAATAATCACCTTCCAACACTCCCCCATTCCAATACTGACCTTCCAACTCTCCCTACCCCTATACTCACCTTCCAACCCTTCCCTCACCCCCAAGCCTCAACTTTCCACCCTCCCCCCACCCAAAGCCACACCTTCCAACCCTCCCCTACCCCAAGTCTTTGGATGAGACTGTGAAGGACAGAATTTTTTTAACATCTATTTTAAAAAGTAGTTTCCAGTTGAAATATGCAAGACACTTATTAGTTAAGTTGTTCTGGTTTCTGAGCTTTGAAGTTGTCAGCAGGGAGCATGGATAGTGGCATTTGTTAGATATGGATAATGATGCACAGTTGAAGCTACAAATAATCAATAAGGAAGGAGAGAGGGGTTTTAAAAGGCAGGAGAGGCAAATTCTGTTAAGCACGTCTTCTGTTATAGAATCAGACTGTCCTGGAATCAAATGTATTTCTATTGCAGTGTAACACTAAATATTTAGATTTTAGAACTCGAATGGGTATCATTTGAAGAAAGCAGAACTAAATGGCCTTATATTATACAAAACGTCAAACTGTATTTTCTATCCTTTCTTTCGGAAAACCTGTTTTTAGGCTTGTATCTCCAATGTCATTTGTTTATGGACCTAGTGAAGAAAATGTAGCGGTTACTTGCATGAAAGAAATGATCAACTTTACTTTCCATGTAAGTGTGGTTTGTTAGGGGAAATATTTCCTGTGCCCTGTTTCCTTGAGAAATAAATTATCTGAAGCTATTGCTATGTTTTTGCTCTGTGTACTGCAAGTTGAGCAATAATGATCTTTTTATTGTATTTGAAATTCTTGGCACTGGTTTTATGCCTAATAAAGGTTTTGGATTTGGATTTGGAGAAATAAATTATAAGTAAATAGGACAATCATTGCGCTTCACTTCGATACTTCATATGGAAATGCATTTTTTTATCAAGCAGCTATCAATATCAATAAATATTGACACACATTGTGGGCACTGAAATCCACTTATAATTTCCACAATATAATTATTTATTCACAGTGGTTCAGTGAAGAAGACTCACTTTGTATAGTTTTTTGATCTTCAAATACCATATAGTTTTGCTGTCCATGCGTGCAAGAGGGTATTCAAAATTAAGAAACAGAAATGTGTATAAGATTTTCTGTGTTGTGAAGTAGTGTAATAGATCATTGAGAATCCAACCACTGACCACAAGATGTGTGTATTCAGGCATATTCTTGGTGGGCTTATGACCATTCACAAAATTAGTTTACTTAAAAAAATAATCATGTTGTATTTCTGCTCTGTTTTCATTGTATTAAGCTGTCTTATTAAGTAATGTGCAATAAAAAATGAAAGAGAAGCAAACAAAACAAATACTTGAGGTGGATTTTAAAATATCCAAACAAAACAAACTTTGAAACAAATGGCTGTTTCTGCACAGCCAAGGGAGAGAGCCTGCATTGGCATTAATCATGCCGATGCAGGCTCTGGGGCCGTTCGCACAAACGGAACAAACTCCGCACAAATGGAGCAAACTCCGCACAGCCACATATTCCCCTCCCCTCCCCGGCCCCAAACGCGTCCTTACCTTCTGCTGGCAGCCGCATCACTCTATCGTCGCTGGTGGGAAGCTATTGCCTCTGGCCATGCAGAAATGGCCTGACTGTTTTTACAATAAATCTCAGGCTTGCTTCAGAGGCAGATGTTCTCCAAGTACCTTGGACCCAAGCTTTTCTTGTATTTTAAAGGTTATCACCAGCACTCTTTGGACCTTGAAGTACTCTGATGGCCAATATAATTGGCACCAGATGGGAATTGTGTGCTTCATGTGGCTGGCCTGTGCCTCACACAGAATTTGTTAGCCCAGCCTGAATGTTACTAAGGCTTGACTGACTGTGGCCCCTGATGTCCAACTTCTCCTGAAATTTTGAATGAGCTTCAGCCTTATCCTGACCGTGGCTTATTTTACTTCTCAGGTCAGTAATCCTGGCCTAAGTCTGGCTCCTGATGTGGCCTTGGAGATACAGATACCCAATTCTATTATACCAAAAGACATCCGGCTGTTCAACATTTTTGATGTTCAGGTATGACTAGTTTGTTCGTGGTCATATAGTGTTTCAAGTGAGGTATCATTGTCAGTCTGATCTATGCATTACAATGGTGTGATCACATGGTCTCAGGAAAAAGTAAAACACTTGGGCAACCTCTCTTTACCGTGAGATATCTCCATCCTGTTAGCAGGACTTGCCCATGAAAGCTGGATCATTTGAAAATCTGGTTTTCTGCAGTGCAACAGTAAGGTAAAAAAAGAAGGAATGAAATAAAACTATGGATGAGGCTTAGATGTTAGTCCAGCTTTTCCCCTTCCCCCCAAGTGTTAGTTAATTTTGGCCAATGCTTAAGAATTGAATATCCCAGCCCAAAGAAATACTTCATTTTAATATTGTTGTATATGGCCCGTTACGCATTGCACAATTACCTTTGGATTCTTCTCTATGTAGTGGGCTTGCAGAAGGTTCGCCTCATATTTCTCTGTTTAAACACAAGGAGGCACTCCCTCCTTTCCCCAAAGTTTTTCTGCAGAGAGCAATCCAGGCCTGGTTTTCTTAACTCTGCTCATCAAGTGATTCTTGAAGGCACAGATCTCATTACACCTGGTAGTCAAAACTGCTGGCTTAACCCTTTAAGCTGCACTTATAATGATAGTGCTCTTCCAAAAGTAATCCTCCTCCCCTCAATGAATGAGCCAAAGCCTGGACCACAAGCTGCTAATGAAAGGGACTGTCCTAGAGCAGATATTCTCTCCCCCTCCCCTTCCCTCCACACAACACAGCTGCTGATGCTGCTGTCACTAGAAGACAGAGGCTTGTTATTTCTAAGCTCTTTGTATCAATATCTTGAAATATCAAGAGAATTAGAGGTTGGTGTTGTGTGAGTGAGCTTCTGTTATTTGAAGCAGCTGACAATGGAAGGGGGACGAAGGGGAAGGTGTACAAAGCGGCGTGAGGGAAAGGGAAGGCTGGCTGTGGGTGGAGGGAAGATCTTCGGGGCAAAGATCTTCAGAGCCTTCGGGGAGGGCGGTATATAAATATAACAAATAAAAATATAACAAATAAAGCTGTGTTCACTGGCCAATTTCCTTGCTCTGGTGGTGAAGCAAATTAAAAGTTGTGCTTGAGAGAATGGAATGTGAAAGCAGGGCTTAAAACATTTGCCCCATCACACAGTAAGCACATTGTGCGTAATTGGCCACTGTCTTACTTCTAAGTAACAGTTTGTTTCCAATGGTGGAGTATGACAGATTCAGAAGTGTGCCATATTATTAGTATTCTAAATCCAATGATAATTGTGATCTTGCTCATTTTTAGACAACGGTTGGAAAATGTGTCTACAAAAATGATAGAGAATGCATCTTGCCGGAGAAAAATGAAAACATACTGAAGGATCTGATTACTTTCCTTACAAAGCCTGACAAGAGGTTATTGGTAATCTCTTTGATGTATTTGATCATTTGTTTCAGAACTTCTAAAAAAAACCCTGATTTTATTAGATATATGGGCTTGGATCCAGAAATCCATGAGTTCAGCTCTGCATGTGGAGTAATTTCTTCACAACACCCCACTGTGCCCTCCAAACAGCAGCCCCTGGAAACCAGAGGAGACTTGGGAAAGGCATAGGATGGGATGTCATATGGGCAGGGTGGAAACAGCTGTGGGAAGGAAGAATCGACTGAACAGGGCAGTTTAGATGGGGTAGTACTGGAGAACTTTTTCAAGGAACTTGACTGAAACTAGTTTTTCCCTCAGAGTATAGAACTTCCACAAATATGTCAAGCAAATTCAAGAATCCAGTGCAGGTTCAAATGCATTGGCTGCTCTGTTGGAGCATAGCAACCCAACGGTGTGCATGACATTTAGTTTGTTGTTGTCCCTGAATAAATGTTAGTAGCAGCAATAACAGAAAACACAATGCAACTAGACCAAACTATGGCCTGAAGTTTTATTCACCGGGTCTTGGAAACTGTGGTGGTTTTTCCTTGAACCAATCATACTGCATGAGAACAGTTCATGATTTTCTCTCTTTAAAGAAAACAATGTCTTAGTAGTATATGATGTTTTCTGTCTTCAGTACTGTATGAAAAATGACCCACTGTGCTTGCAAATACTTTGCAACTTTGGAGACTTGGAAAGTGGGAAAGAAGCAACTGTTCATGTCTATCTAGAAGCCACCCCATCACTGCTAAATGAGGTAAGGAATATTTTGATCACCTTGAGGTTTACAAACGCTTGTATCTGAGAATCAGGATCCTTGCCCAGACCCTGTCCAATTTTAAGTCTGACTGACTTCAGCTGCAGAAGCTGAAATGCATGTAGCAGAAATCAAAGGGTCGAAAAATTCACAAAAAGTGCTTAAAGTTAATTGGATTCCCAACTTTCTCTTGAGTAAATTTATAACTTCCATTTTGTTTTCCATGGTTTCCTTTCCATGGTATCTTTCTTTTGATCCGCCTTGCAGCATTTGTTATTAAAGATTGTAATATTCCTTTTAAAAACAGGATGCAGCTTCAGCACTTAAATTTGAAGTGAGAGGCAAAGTTTCATCGGGTCAGAATCCTAAAGTTATTGAACTACACAAAGACAAGCAAACTGCATATGTAAGTATTCTTAAACCATGCTTAATTAGAAAAGAGCAGTGTTTAGAAGTACTGCATATCAGGCAAATCTGAATAGTTAGATACAAGATCTTCAGCTTCAAATGGTCACAGCTGGTGAGTGGCAGGTTTTGGTAATCCGTCATAACAGAGCTATTTACTATTTGCAGAGAAGAATTGCACACTGAGTGCCTTTTTCTGTCTAGAAATTAATCAATGTATAGTCATAACTGTACAGTAACAATCCTATCATACTTAACATACTCCATGGCACAATTTAGTTTTTGTCAAGATACCCAGGTTATCCATCAGATTCCAGTACGTTTGTAATTAGAAGCAATTTTCTCATAGAACCAGAGATATATGGTTGCAGCTGTGATCAATACTGTGTCCTCCAACAATCTAGCCATCTGTTTTTTCTAGACTGCATTTGTGGTAATCACAGCCAAAGTTCCAAGTGGATCTGGGATGCATCACAGACTGTCCCCTCCTTTGGTGTTAATCTTGGCTTCCAATCGAAACACACTTGCTGGGAAGAGCAGTATTATAACTGATTGTATCCATTCCAATTGATACTTGCATTTTGTGGCACAGTTGCCTTCCATACAAGGCTTACTCATGGTTGGATGAAGAATGTACACACCTCCCTCAGAACAATCTTTTAATTCTTGGTTGTTTATGTCATATTTGTTGTACTTCATTTTCTGCAGGTCATTCTGGAAGGATTGCACAACCGCAAAGCAAAATGGAGTGTTAAAATGTTGTTTATTGGATTTGGTTCAATAGTTGGAGTTCTTTTGCTTCTGTTTCTTTCATATGTTTTATGGAAGGTAAGTTCTGTGTATGCTTTAACAGTAGAAAAATGGTTGTTTGACTTTTTTGTTCTTCTTTGACTGTCTTGTCATATTTTGAGAACTTCAGGGATAACAAACCCCCCAAAAGGATTTCTTACCCCAGAAAAGAATTAGGCCGTTTCCGCACGGAGACGGAAGTGGCTGGGTCGGCGCATTTTGCGCCGACCCGACGATGCTGGGACCGTCCGCATGGACGGTCCCAGAAAGAGCTGGGACGACGGCGCCACAGAGCGCTGTCACCCGGCCGACCCGGCATGTCCCCGGGCCTCCGGCACGTCGCCGAGGCCTGAGGACACGCCCCCCCGGCCCTGCGCGCCTGCTCCAGCGTCGCAGGGCAGGGGGGCGTGTCCCCAGGCCTCGGCGATGCGCCGGAGGCCCGGGGACAAGGTAAGTGCAGGGAGGGAGTGAGGGGGAGGCGCCTTGAAGCCGGCGTTCCCGGGAAAGTGCGCTTCCCAGCACACTCCGGAAACGCCGGCTTGGTGCCAGTCGGGCGGCGCGGCTGCGATGCAGCTGCGCCCCCTGTGCAAATGGCGGCCTGGGGACAGCGTTTTTGCCGTCCCCAGGCCACCATATTCCGCCCGTGCGGAAACGGTCTTAGTCTTTCTTCCAAAATAACTGGACCACAGATGAGTTATCACATGGCAGAACAATTTTGTAGGAGTCTGATGTGAATCTTGGGCCCTCTTTTGTCTGTCTTGCTCCACCAATTAGTTTTTTTGTAATACAGGCGTTAGTGATCAGACTACTCCCATAATCCTTAGGGCCAGTTATAAGGACTATAACACACACACAAACCCCTCAAGGATAGGTGTGGTCCCACATGGCAACATCAGAGGAAAAATAGACAGGACACACCTAATAGCTAAGGAGGGCTGACATCACCCCACCCATACTTTTAATGGTACACATTGCTATATATCCTATACGTCTATTTCACTGTAAGAATCTCATCAATATTACAGTATTCTTGTAAGATATTTTCTTTTAAACAGAATTAGTAATACCCCCTATTAAATACCTATCCTTTAAAATAGAAAACTATCAGCAGTTTTTCTTTCTGACATTTAAAAATCCTTTCCCAGGAAAGAATATTCACTCAGCTGCTTAATGTGTCTTTTATTTTATAACAGAGAGAATATATTGTTTTTATGAAGGCTCTCAGCTATTGCTCTCATGAAAACTAAGTATCATTCAGCATCACTTAGCTACATTTTTACCCTATAAAGTAGGAAGCTAGGGCTGCTGCAGCTCTCACCCGGACTTTACCTTTTCCTTTCAAGTGTAGGTACACTGGTCATGAACAGCTTTCGCTTTTCACCCTATACCTTGTCCAAAACCTCATTCAATAGTATCTAAGATGACTGTAGTAGTTTTCATTATTGTTCTGAGAAACAATTAAAAACCTGTTGTCAATATGGATCTCATTATTCAAAAGTCTAAACTCCTGTAGAAGGATCCTGGCATACATATCCTGTTACCCACCTCTTGCATAAATTCCCCACAATAATTCACTTGATGGCAGACTACTAATTTGGGTAGTACATTCATTTTACATTTTATTATGCTATTTGTATAAATGTTAAGAATGTTCCTTGGATACAGTTGAGAAAATCACCTCTGTAATGAATAGCAGTTGTGATACTTTGGACAGCAGCCCACAGGAAACCTTTCATTGAGCTGAGGGGGTCTTCTTAGTAAATGGGGTGGGTTATAGCTACTAATCCTTCCTGCAGCAGGAAACCACAGAACAATTTTTTTTTGTTCTGCTTAGATGAGGAAAAACACCATCATTCCAAAGAGCCTTCAAAAAAGGATGACTATGATTCTATCCCTTATCCTAGAAATTGAGAGGCTCTGCTTCCCCCCCCCCCCACATAACTAAGAGGATAATGGGGTGCTGTGTGGTTTCCAGGCTGTATGGCCGTGTTCTAGCAGCATTCTCTCCTGACGTTTCTCCTGCATCTGTGGCTGGCATCTTCAGAGGATCTGATAGTTGGAAAGGAAAGCAAGTGGAGTATATATACCTGTGAGTAAAGGTCAATAGGTGAGGGCATCTGAGTAGGAGTGGCCTGGCATGTGAGTAACAATGAAGTGTAGCATGTGAGTAACAAAAGAGATAGTAAGGTCAATAGGTGAGGCATCTGAATAGAAGTAGTTTGGCCTTTGTTCCCTTTGATTATCTGTAGTCATACTGTGCCTGTGTGGAGCTGATTAGTCACTGTCTTGACTCTAGTGTTTTTCAAAACTGGCAGCCAAATTCTGTTCATTTTCATGGTTTCTTCCTTTCTGTTGAAATTGTCCATGTGCTTGTGGATTTCAATGGCTTCTCTGTGTAGTTTGATGTAGTGGTTGTCAGAGTGGTCCAGAATTTCTGTGTTTTCAAATAATATTCTGTGTCCAGGTTGGTTTATTATGTGTTCTGCTATTGCTGATTTTTCTGGCTGAAATAGTCTGCAGTGCCTTTCATGTTCTTTGATTCGTGTCGGAGTGCTGCGTTTGGTAGTTCCTATGTAGACTTGTCCACAGCTACATGGTATGCGGTAGACTCCTGCAGTAGCCAGAGGATCCCTCTTATCCTTTGCTGAACATAGCATTTGTTGAATGTTCTTAGTGGGTCTGTAGATTGTTTGTAGGTTATGCTTCTTCATCAGTTTTCCTATGCGGTCAGTGGTTCCCTTGATGTATGGTAAGAACACTTTCCCTCTAGATGGCTCTATTATTATTATTATTATTATTATTATTATTATTATTATTATTATTATTATTATTATTATTATTGATGATGATGATGATGATGATGATGATGATGATAATAATAATAATAATTCGATTTATTAGACTGCCCTACCCCCGAAGGGCTCAGGGCGGTTTACAGGCAACCAGACACAATACATTGCAACTTAAACAATCGAATAATCCCAATTAAAACAATAAATACAATAAAAACAGTAGCAGCAATTACCTTCTATAATTAATAAATTAGATGGATGTTGTTGGGTAAAACCCCGGGAGGGGACTGGCAGATTTTCAGATAAGCCGATGATACATAGGGCAACAGAGAGGGGCGGACTCAGCAGCCAGCCTCCCCAAAAGCCCAGTGGAACAGCTCGGCTTTACAGGCCCTGCGGAATTCCCCAAGGTCCTGCAGGGCCCTAACAGCTGGAGGAACAGCGTTCCACCAGGCAGGGGCCAGGGCTGTAAAAGCCCTGGCCCAGGTGGAGGCTAGCCACATCATAGAGGGATAAGGGACCACCAGTGAATTCGCCTTTGCTGAACGGAGAGAGCGACTCGGGACATATGGAGTAAGGCGGTCTTGCAGGTATGAGGCCCCCAGGCTGTAAAGGGCCTTAAAGGTCAATACCAACACCTTGAAGATAATCCGGAACTCCACTGGGAGCCAGTGCAGGCAGCACAACACGGGGGTAATATGATCTCTAACTGAACCACCTGCGAGAAGACAGGCTGCTGCATTCTGGACCAGCTTCAATTTCCGGATTAGCCGCAAGGGAAGGCCCGCATAGAGCGAGTTACAATAGTCCAGCCTGGAGGTGACCGTTGCATGGATCACTTTATCTTTGTTCATGTGGCTTGTTCTTGGTCTTGTTGAACTATTTCTATTCAGATGTCTCACCTATTGACCTTGCTATCTCTTTTGTTACTCGCATGCTACACTTCATTGTTACTCACTTGCAGGCCACTCCTATTCAGATGCCCTCACCCAATGACCTTTACTCACAGGTATATATACTCCACTTGCTTTCCTTTCCAACTAACATATCCTCTGAAGATGCCAGCCACGGATGCAGGCGAAACGTCAGGAGAATGCTGCTAGAACATGGCCATACAGCCTGGAAACCACCCAGCATCCCAGTGATTCTGGCCGTGAAAGCCTTTGACAATAAGAGGATAATGTTCATATTAGTTGGGTGGGAGTGAGGAGGGGTTGGCCTCTATCCTTGCCAAGGGCTTGTGGATCCCTGGAGTCCCCCAAAGAACTTCATGAACCAACTGGGAAACACTGATATAATATACAAAGTAGTAATACGATCATATAAAGGTATCTGTAGCTATCTGTATTATGAACATGCCAACATTTAAAATGAATTCTGAACTTGTGTGTTTCAGGTTGGCTTTTTCCAAAGAAAATACAAACTTATTCCTCAAGAAGAGAATGGAAGACAAAGCAACCAAATGGAAGACTAAGCAACCAAATTTCCAGTGACAATTAAATATTGTAGACAATGATCAGTTTTACCAAAGACATTTACTACAAGACTGGACAGATTCGAGTCTCAAAATGCATGTCAGAATGTATGAAGAAAAATGGTAGATATGATTGAGAGATCAGCCTCTAGTTTTACAGGAACATAAGCACAAAAAGACTGAACTGTTGATTGCTAAGAAAGCACTATGAAATGCAATGTCGTTTTATACTTGAAGCACGAAGTCTTGAGACTGCCATTCGATTTCCCCCATTTTCACATTCTGCATAGCTTTACTAGGCAGACGATCGACAAGTCACGAATGTAAGTAGCAAAATATTGTGGGCAAACTTGACATAGCTGTAAAGAGTACCTCCAATATGTTTTTAGAATGCAGTACAACATGTTTTCAGTATATTTTTATATAAAAATTATCAATATTCCCTGGAGCATGCCTGTACAGTATGTACAGTGCTAAATCTGACAGATGTAGTTATTCATAGTTAATATGCAGCCTTTCAAACATATCTTTCATACTAAAACACTGCATGTTTCATTCCTTATAGAAGAGTTAAGTGTCGGTTTTACAATTCTCAGATGGTACTCAGCAAGCAATGATTTAGATCTTCCAGTTTCATATGGTGTTCTAGTTTGTAAAAGATCTCAATAGTACAGCTCAGGGAGAAGGTAAAATATTGCACTTCAAGCCAAACACATTTGAACAGAGGCCAATTGTATTGTCAAAGGCTTCAAAGTGTGAGGACTGAAAGGAAAAAATGTGGTAAAAAGTGATCTGGTGCTATTTTATTAAATGTATTTTTCCCTGCCCTGCAGCCGCCACTGGAAAATGCCTAGCATGCTAACCAACCTTGCCTCTTCAATCCCACTGTGGATAGAAAAAGGAAATGGGATGTCAACTGTGACTCACAGGCAGGGTCATTAATGGGAACACATTTTTGTTCTGATCCTGCTGGATCGTAATCACGTAATTTCCGAAGCAACACGTCTGTGTTGATATGCCTATCTGAATGATAAACGGTGTGTGCTGAGGTTCCAACAACCGGTCTATGTCTCCAAAGCCAAACAAACAAGCAAGCAGTTGGACCTAACAGCTGTGGAGGAAAAAAAAGTGAGGTGTTTGTGGATGATGGTGATAGGTTTAGCCTACCCTACAGGGTCTTTCCCATCAGATGAAACAATAGGCTGTGAAAGCTGTGTTAAATCTGAGTAGAATCAGTGCAACTTTTTAATTAAAACATTTGGTTATGGTTCCAGAATGAATAACAATTAGATTTCTATGTAAGTAGTTCCTTCTTAATTTTTTTTGACAAACAAGTGAAATAAAAATATTTACAATAGTAGGAGATGCTGCTGGTCCCAAGTCTTGAGTCCAGAGAGAAGGCTGGATTTAAACACACAAAATAACAAAAAAATTCAACTGCTGTACTAAAATATTGTCTGCTCAAATAAAATTACCATTACATATACTATTTGCCACATATATTTACTGGGGATTTCTTTTTTTAGAAATTGCATTATCAATAGCCAGAACAGTTTCATTTGGTACTGTTTCACAGTGAATTCCTAAAATCTGGAATATTGACAATTAAAACAGAAGACTGATGCTTAATCGTGGAAGACTGTTTAGCAAGGGATGTGTGACATAAAATAAGCATCAAATACCAATGAAGAATTTATCAGGAATTTCTCATCCAGATTTAGTTTGAAATCTACAGTACTTTGCTATATACAAGATGTAAACATGATTCAGCTGAAAAATAGGGAATTGCTTTTCATCATTTTCTTCTAAAGAGAACTTCATAATCCTTTTGGGTTTTCTACTGTATCGGCATTGCTTCCATATAGACAAATTAATGCAGGATGAACCCTAAAATGTTAGAAAAGGGAAAATTCATTACACTTTTGTCACTTTATGTTGCATTTGTCTAAACACAGAAATAAATTATCAAAAACTTAAAAGTTTAAGAAAATCTCCCTACGGACAAATCAAAAAGTTACTGTTTTCAGGCTTATTCTGCACAGCCTATTTATGGTTTTCCCTCTTTATAAATGGAAAACAAATTCATTGATTTACGGTTTTCCCTTTTTATAAATGGAAAACAAATTCATTGATTTATGGTTTTCCCTTTTTATAAATGGAAAACAAATTCATTGATAATGACTGCAACTCATAAATATGCTATGCAGAATGAGCCTTACTGTTTAACTATTTAGTAAGGGAGAATCACACAATGAGTAAGTGGAGTTTGTTTACACGTGGAACAATGAATAATTAACCTCAATCCCACCTACACACAATATACAAGTGAAATGACAACATCAGCATGTTTTGTGTAGTGTTTGTAACCAATAAGCAAATGAGGATTAACTGCATGTCTTCTCAAAGATTAAGCTTACAAGCTGAGATAAATGTCTCACTTTAGTTTTTGCTACACAGACATAGTACACAGAGACATCCATGAGAGTTAACCTGGGAATATCATAAGAGTGGAAATGATTCCAGTCATCCAATGTAACATCTGCAGAGAACTCTAGATGTAAAAGGTGGCAAGATAAAACCATCTACATGACCCAACTGGCTCTATCACTCTGGACTGTCTAAACAGTCCATTATTTATCCTTCTTCCAAAGACAACTATTGAGAACTCCCATGAAGTTCTCCTTTGCCATAGGAGGACAGTGTCTAGGTAATTCTCACCACAGCCAGGGAGACAGGAACAAACTTTGAACTTCTGGTTTCCTGTGGGAGACACCCATCTCTCCTCAGTTCCGGTAAATTCCAAACACCAGTGGCTAGAAACATAACTGTTAATTGTAACTCAGAATAGTCAAAGCTAACAGACAACAGAAAGAAAAGTTTTCACAATATATAAATATAGGGAAAAAACATGCCCTAAAGAACTACAGAAAAACAGGAAGATACTCAGTTGCCTTAACATAACAATGGACTAAGAGCGCAAGATGTCCTCTTATGCTCGGAGGAGATGGACTCTTCATGGTAAGTTCCCAATGATAGTTCTCCCTAAGCCGAAGAACATCTTCTAGGATCTCCCAGAGTAGTTTTCTATTTGTTGGATGGGCCATCGTTATTTGGACCTTCAACATGCTGCAGAACTCTTCTCCTGAATACTGCATCAGCTAAGCTATACATGTAAATTTTGTAATGATGAATGAAAGTGGAAACTAATGACCATGTTGCCGCCTGCGCATCTCCTCCACTGAGACGTTCTTGTATTGGGCAGCATCGGTTGCCATGCCTTTTGTGGAATGTACCATGATACCTGATGGAGGCTCAAAATTATGAGCTTTTTAAGCTTCAATAATACGGTCCTTGAGGCACTTACTGAGGTTGAAGCAGAGATTTTGGCACCTGGATTTTCAGAGAAATTGATATAAACACGGTGTCGGTCCTATGTAAGTTCTGTGCCCTTACAATGAGGGGTTTTAACTTTCTAACATCCTACATGTGCCATATCCTGTCTTTAAGATGTGTGAGGTTAGGATAAAATGAGGGCAAGTTAATCTTCTGCTGGTTATGAAATGCTAAATTAACTTTGGGGCAGAACAAGGGATTTGTTTTGAGCACCACCTTGCCTTGTGGAAGACACACAGGAACAGATCAATCGACAAGGCTCCCAGTTCTGACATCCATCTGGCAGAAGTTATGACCACAAGGAAGACACTTATATTTGTAAGTATTTCAGTAAAATGTGTCTGATCAGCTCAAATGGAGCCTTTATTAAAGCTATCAATATCGTATTTAGCTGTGAGGTTGTGAATCTATAAACCTGGGGAGTATCTCTCTATGTTGCTCCTTTTAGAAACCCAGACATGTGGATGTTGTGAGGTCAGCCAGCCATTAAGATTAGGGACCACTGTTGATATTGCAGCCACTTGCCTCCTGAGTGACGCAGTTCTCAAACCTGTCTTGATCTTGTCCTGAAGAAAGTCTGGAAGGTTGGTGACCTCTGGATGGAGAGAGTCAATTCCTTTTCTCTAACACCACCTGACAAAGGCTTTCCATGTGGAATACCTTGCTGTAACTATATTTTCAACCACCAAGCGCGGACCCTGGTGAAGCAAGTCCCTGAGTGATGGTTGTCTGAATGGAGGACGCACACACACTCATCTCACAGTAGAAAAACATAATCTCCATGACCAAAATGGTGTCACCACTAGCACCTCTGCCCACTGCTCCTGTATTTTTGAAGGAGCTTTGGTTTCCAATGACCCTGGGCTGGCACACCAGATGGTGCAAATCTTTCAATTTGGTGATAAATGCCAGGTCCATAAATAATAAGACCGCAGTCCTCCGAGATTTTCTCGGAGTTCAGCAGATGGACCTGGCATGTGTCACCGAAATCTGGGTGCAAGAAGGCGAGACCGTCGCCTTGGGCGAGGTAGCGCCACCGGGTTTCGCGTGTCTCCACCGATCACGAACACAGGGCCGGGGGGGAGGCGTGGCGATGTTCATCCGTGATTCCATCCCTTTTAGGGCCATCCCGGTCCCGGAGATCACTGGTATGGAGTGTGTCGGCCTGGAGTGGTTGGCATCGGAGAGGTTGGCTGTCCTTCTGGTGTACCGGTCGCCTAGCACCCCAGGGGATGGCCTGCCGCGGCTGCTGGAGGTGGTGGCGGACTGGGCGCTGCGGTTCCCCAGACTTATTGTCTTGGGGGACTTCAACGTCCATGTCGACACTGCCTCATGTGCGGTAGCCGCGGACCTGGTGTCATCCATGGCGACGCTGGGTCTCTCCTTGGTAAATTCTGGCCCCACTCATGAGGCCAGTCACACTCTGGATTTGATCTTTGGGTCGGGTGTAAATGTGGTCATATCCTCTTGTGATAGAGTGCCATGGTCTGATCACTATGCCCTGAAGGTTCGGTTGAACATGCCACAACACCCCCGTCTAGGCGACGAGCGGATTTTTGCTCGCCCGCGGAGACTTATGGATCCTGTTGGATTCCTGAATGCTCTATGGGATCCTGAACCCACCAGCACCCTCGATGGACTAGTGGTGGATTGGAATACCCGCCTCTTTAATGCCATCGAGGTTGTTGCTCCCCGGCACCCTCTACGACCCCGGTCTCGGCTGGCTCCTTGGTATACCGAGGAGCTACGCTGTCTGAAACGGGAGCTTAGACGGCTAGAGCGAGTGTGGAGGAAGTCTCGTGACGAGGCTGCGCGAACATCTTATAGGACGTTTATGAAGGCCTATGAGATGGCGATGAAGGAGGCGAAGAGAGTATTCTTCTCCTCCTCTCTCGCATCTGCTAGCTCCCGCCCAGCACAATTGTTTCGAACTATTCGGTCGCTTACCTCATTATCAGAGGGTTCAAAAAATGATCACTTGGCTATTAGCTTTGAGGCATTTATGATCTATTTCGCAGATAAAGTCGCGTTGCTCCGCTAGGACCTTCCTGCCACTTTGGAGACAATTTGCGAACTGGAGGCTCCCTTGCCGTCTTCTGGCCCTTGCTTGGCCCAGTTTTCCCTGCTCTCGGAAGCCGCTGTTGACAGAGCCTTGGCTGCTGTTAGACCAACTACCTGTCCTCTGGATCCGTGCCCCTCTTGGCTTATTAAAACATGCCGAGAGGAGTTACGACCCCACCTGTTGAATATTATCAATAGCTCCCTTGAGCAAGGAGTCTTTCCTGGTGGGTTGAAGGAGGCAGTGGTCCGCCCACTCTTAAAGACCGTCATTAGATCCTAGTGATCCGGCCACCACCGCCCAGTTTCGAATCTTTCGTTTCTGGGGAAGGTAATTGAGAGAGTGGTGTTGGAGCAGCTTCAAGGTTTTCTGGAGGACACATCGGCCTTCGATCCCTTCCAGTCCGGCTTCCGTGCTGGGCATGGGACGGAGACTGTTCTCGTCGCCGTCACAGACACGCTCCGTATGCAGCTTGACCGAGGCGGATCGGCGCTGCTGGTATTATTGGATCTTACCGCAGCGTTTGATGTGGTCGATCACGATCTTTTGACCCACCGCCTGGCCAGCTTCGAGTGCGGGGCACTGTCCTTCAATGGATTGCCTCGTTTCTCCGGGACCGGAGTCAGCAAGTGTGGTGTGGGGACAAGGCCTCCCGAGGGTGCCCGCTTTATTGCGGTGTACCTCAGGGAGCGCTGCTGTCCCCGCTGTTATTCAACATCTATATACGACCCCTTGCTCAGCTGGTACGGAGCTTTGGGCTGGTCTGTCACCAGTATGCTGATGACACCCAGCTCATTCTGTCGATGGGCGGTGGAGCCGTCACCGCCCCTGCAGCTCTGCAGCACTGTTTGGAGGCGGTTGCTGGTTGGTTGAAGCAGAGCAGGCTAAAGCTGAATCCAACAAAGAAGGAGATCCTTTGGCTAGGCCGAGGGGGGGGGGGGGGAGGGGCCTTTCAGCCCCCGGGGGGGGAGGGGGTCTCATTGGCACCGGCCCTCAGTTCGCAGCCTGGGGGTCCACCTGGATTCGTCTCTTTCAATGGAGACCCAGGTGGCCCATACAACCCGGGTTGCGTTTTTCCATCTTCGCCAGGCCCGGCGACTGGCCCCCTTCCTCTCCCAAGCGGACCTGGCCACAGTGGTCCATGCAACGGTCACCTCCAGATTAGACTATTGCAACTCGCTCTACGCGGGCCTCCCCTTGCGGCTGATCCGGAAATTAAAATTGGTCCAGCATGCGGCGGCACGTCTGCTCACGGGCGGTGCCTTTAGAGATCACATCATGCCCGTGTTGCGTCGCCTGCACTGGCTCCCAGTTGAATTCCGGATTGTCTTCAAGGTATTGGTTTTAACCTTTAAGGCCTTGCGCGGCTTGGGACCCTCGTACCTACGAGACCGTCTGGCCCCATATGTCCCACGCCGGTCTCTGCGTTCTGCGGAGGCCAATCTGCTGGTGATCCCCGCCCCCTCTATGATGCGGCTGGCCTCCACCAGGGCCAGGGCATTTACGGCCCTGGCCCCTGCCTGGTGGAATGCTCTTCCTCCAGCTGTCCGGGCCCTGCGGGACCTCAATGAGTTCCGCAGGGCCTGTAAGACTGAGCTTTTCCACCGGGCCTTTGGGGAGACCAGCCGCTGATGTGGGTGCCCGAAACAAACATGCTGAGAAACACTCTAGACCCACTGTCCCTCTCTTAAGAGGAGGTTTTAATAGCCGGATGCCATCTATTTTAAAACTTAAATAAGGTTTGATATCGAATGCTGCATTTTAAGTCTTAATTTATTTTTATCTTGTTTTATTGTCTGTTGTTAATGTTGGACACCGCCCTGAGCCCTCCGGGGGAGGGCGGTATAAAAATGCAACAATAAATAAATAAAATAAATAAATAAAATTACAATTCCTAAGTGTTCCAGGAGCAGCAGTGGCATAGTGGTTAAGAGCAGGTGCACTCTAATCTGGAGGAACCGGGTTTGATTCCCCGCTCTGCCACTTGAGCTGTGGAGGCTTATCTGGGGAATTCAGATTAGCCTGTACACTCCCACACACGCCAGCTGGGTGACCTTGGGCTAGTCACAGCTCTTCAGAGCTCTCTCAGCCCCACCTACCTCACAGGGTGTTTGTTGTGAGGGGGGGAGGGCAAGGAGATTGTAAGCCCCTTTGAGTCTCCTGCAGGAGAGAAAGGGGGGATATAAATCCAAACTCTTCTTCTTCTTCTTCTTCTTCTTCTTCTTCTTCTTCTTCTTCTTCTTCTTCAGAACTTGTGATGGTATTAATGAGCTTTTTAGTCTGTTCACAATGAACCTGTGATCTTCTAGGCAAGATAGCATCTGCTGCATGTCTGCCACAGCCTTTTGGTATCTTTTGGTCACAACCTTATCAGAAGGTCACCCAAACAGCAATGGAAGCAAGTCTCCCACTGTCTCAGCTGCACCACGATGTTCATTATGAGCTTCAGGAAGACCCATGGGGCCATCCAGAGACTGAAAGGCAGTGCTTTGAACCAGTAGTGTCTTTTTTCTGTTCAGAAACAACAGAACGTCTAATGACCTTGGAAAATTGGCACATGGAGATAGGCATTGGTCAGCTGGATGAAAGTCAGAAATTCACCCAGTTGTAGTGATTCCGAAATGGACCTTAAAGTTTCCATCTGGAAGTGTTTCAGTTCTATGAAATGGTTTAGGAACTCTTCAGTCCCCAATCCTCTTGGGAACAGTGAAGAAGAGAGGGTAAACTCCCTGGCCCTTTTCTACTGCAGAAACTCTCTTAATGGCCTGAATGGATAGGAGGTGGTCTGTAACTTATTATTCTGTCCTTTTTGTTTGTTTGTTTTTGAGCACTGCAAGTGATGGGAGAGACAACCAAGCACTCTAGTGGGAAGAAGAGAAAGTCTGTTGCATAACTCATTGCCACCCCCTCTATCAACCAGGAGTCCACCTTTGATTGAATTCATGGCTCCTGGAAAAGGAATAATCCTCCTCTCACTGGAGCCGCTAAGGAGTCAGGCTTATTGTTCTTTGGGTCATCATCCTGTCTGTTTTCCTTGTTTGGAAATTTGCAGTGGAAGGCTGTCCTCTTGGTCACCTCTCTAGAGGTGTTCCATTCGGTCCTTCTGTCCAAAATTTGGAAGAGAATGTTTGTATGAAAAAAATAGTTGTTGGCTTGGCATTTATCAGACCTTCTCAGGGTTCTGGGTATGACCTTATATTTGTCCCAGGTTTTGATCAAAATGTGATCAGGGCCTCCCCAAAGAGGTTGTCTCCATGGAACAGGTACACCAAGACAATTGCCTTTGAGGGAAAGTCCACCTGCCATGCCCTTAATGAACGGAGGCATCTAGTAGCTGTGGCTGATGCACTTGACCTTGCTGAAAAGAGAGTTGAATCCAGGGTTGTATGTGCTGTGAAGGACAGTGCCCTTAGAAGCCCCTTCATGAAGTCTACACTCATCTTCTGGTAACTGTTGAAGAATCTTGCGGGCCCAGGTAATAGCTGCTCTTGAAATAACAGAGGCAGGGGCAGATGCCCAGATTGCCACTCTAATGGTCTCATGGGACTTCTCTGAGGCTTGGTCTGATCTTCCTTCCAGGCTATCCTGTTTCTGTCTTTCACCATCTTCCCACAGTATGCCAGAGGACTGCAGAGGAGGCACCATTGTGTCTACAAGAAAAACTTGAAGACGTTTGTCATTATAGGCTGGCATAACGTAATTTTTTTTAACAAATCCTGGAAACTGTCGCCCATAGGTTTGCCCATTCAGTGTTAAGTAGCTTTTTGAAAAATTAAGTCTCACTTGGACTCAAATTGGAAAAGAACTTTCGGTTCCTTTTATATTTAGATATTTTCTCAGGTCTTCCTTCACTCCCCCTCCCCAAGATTCTTTAAGATCTAAGACGGCCAATGTTTTTGGTCAGCAAGTACTGATAGTCCTTCACCTTGAAAAAGCACACTGATTGCTCAAGAATTTGAATTTCCTCTTCTTCCTTCAAGAGGAATTCTCCTTCCTCCTTGAATCCCGCTCTGCTGTATGTGGAACTAGCCACCTCTTAACTGGGCTAGACTTCCCCATCTTCCTTGCCTCTTTGGTAGCCCATGAAAAGCAGTGCTCCTTTCTTGATTGCCCTGAAGCCTGGTTCCCTGGAAGTGGGGATGTAGAATGGACAGCCTTCTGTTACAATAACCATTTGATGCAGGATTGCATTAAGCTGTTCCCCCATCATCACCATAGTGATGTTAATTAGATCAGGGGGCATCAAGGAAACAAACATTACCAGCTTGCAGAGTTGCAGCACAGTTCTCCCTGGAGGGACCAGAGGGAGTAAGAATGGAAGCTTTCTGTCTGCAGAAGGCTCCTCTAGAGTAGTTTCCGTGGCTGGTGTTTGGACAGGAACCCTTGAGAAGGCAAGTGCCATTCTGTCTGCCCTCTGCCTTTTTGTGCAGTTTTTGGTCTTTGTAAATGGTGGTACCATTCCCAAAGAAGCTGAGACTGGAGCAACCTGTTCAAGGAATAAGAAGCCATCTGCTGCCAGCTGTCTCTCTGTGGTTTGGATGCCCGAGCGGGATACCTTACAAGCCTTTAGAAGTTTCTAAGAGCTATGAAAGAAGCCCTGCAAAAATAACCAACTTACTTATTTATTGAATTTGTATCCCGCCCTATCCCCGCAGGGCTCAGGGGATAGACTTCTTTCTTCCTCTCCCCCACCCCAACAGAAGATGAGAGGAAAGAATACATGGAAGACTAAGAAAAATAAACTGAATAGCAGATATAAGGTATAATGTATGAGAAGGATTGGGTATATGGTAATATGCAGCACAGGGAAAAAAACAGCACAGGCAACTGGCTACTGCTCTCCCAAGGCTAGAAAAAAACTGAGGAGAGATGGATGACCCTCACAGGAAGCAGAAAGTTCAAGTCTGTTCCTTCCTCCCTGACTAAATGGTGGGAATCCTTCTATACTCAGAGGAAGAACATCAGGGCTCCCCACCTCCATTTTACTATACTAAAACAGAATGACTAGTGGCCTATGGTCACCCAATGAGCTTCACTGTAAAGTGGAATTTCCCAATCATAGTTGAATCATTACATCAAACGGTCCAATACTGTCAAACTGGCCCCTCAATGGACAAAGAGGAGTTTGGATTTATACCTCACCTTTCTCTCTTGTAAGGAGACTCAAGGCAGCTTACAAATTTCTTCCTTTCCTCTCCCCACAACAGACACCTTGTAAGTAGGTGGGGCTGAGAGAGCTCTGACAGAACTGTGACTAATCCAAGATCACCCAACAGGATTCATGCAGAAAAGCAGGAAAAACAAACCCAGTTCTCCAGATTAGAGTCCACCACTCTTAACCACTACATCACTATTTAATTTCCAAAATGAAGTTGCTCTTGTGGCCATTGTGCTTTCTGCACATATTTGCTGGTCACCAGAACAGTGTCTAAAGGAATATGCAGAAATCTATGGGGGGATTATTGTGCATAAGCAAAACTAGTTGTATGCAGAAATGTAAGGTGATTCTTAGCATGCTGAATCTTAGAGACCTAAATGAGAACACATTAAATTTACACTAAGATCAGAGAAACTCATGGATCCACTAACTATTAGAACTTCTTGTTAATATGCTTTGTTTTGTCCTACCGAACAAGGATTTCTGATGTCCATTCCATCAAATCACCATCTATATTCCAAGGATACGTCTCTTCTGCAGATTCTACATTTTCTTCACTGACACAGTCCTTTTTCGTTCTTCGCTGAACTTTTACTGCCTCAACAGTGTACGTCTCAACAAAGGGAAAGTTGAACTAACACACACAAAAATTGCACAATATTAACAGTTAAATTCTAACTTGTGTCTAAGGTCAAGACTTCTTTCATTTATGCTTTTTATGGCAGTTTGCCATTGCCTGCCTCTGTGCAACAACCCTGCTTAGTTCCTGCTTAGCTTCTGAGATCTGACCATCCATGCTTCTGAGCCTGGGCCATCCATGTCAGGGTATGACCAGCATAAGGGGTGATTATTTGCTGCTCAACATGATTCTCCTTTTATGATCTAATTGTTCTTTCCTTGAAAGGAAATCAAAGGTAGTTTTCCACTGGAAATATTACCGTTCCTCTCTAATGCTACAGTAGTTTCCAAATAGTTTCTTGATTCACTGTATACCAAGAGTGCTGTATGAGCATCTGTCGTATATTGTCTTGTATGCACTGGCCCTACATGCTCTGCATAAAGTGAAAAATTAAATATTTCATCCAGAAAATTAAAATGAGTCACCATTTCCCTTAATCCCAATACAGACTACATTTAAATATAGTATTTCTTGGTTTTCAAAATCAGTTTAGCAGCTTTATTCCCTTATGACTCCTATCTATAAGATGTCTAAATAACCACAACAGATGGACGGAAATAGGCTAATCGGTATTAGTCTGGTGATTTTCAGAAATCAGATAAAAGTGGGCTAATGTATTTCGACAAGAACCTAAGTCTTCTTATGAAGACACTAATATCTTCTCTAGTTTATTTACCTCCATGTTAAAATTTTTTCTTTGCACTTTTATAAGTTTTGCTTCAGATGTTTTGTGTTATGCCTTATGTGATTGCTTTCTGCTGTGATGTTAAGTATAACTAGTTAAACAACACTTTAAGTAAGTAAGCCTTTACCTGGTTTTTTACACTGGCGTATCTTTTCAGGTGTTTAATAAATCCTGGACGAGAGGTGTTCCGGACAACAATAAGAGATATGCTTCCATCATTCAATCTAAACAGAAGAGAGTTCAGTTATAGCAATCAATTTCACATCTGATTTTGATCTCATTCATAACATGTCTGCAACCAGCCCTTCCTGTGTGTTAATATTTTTAAAAGTATGTTATCTTGGTAATCTCTAAACAAACCCATAACATGGAAGATAAGTACTATTGCTGTAAATGGGGGCCAAAGCCAGAAAAGGGGCCACAATGAATTCATGGCTGAAACAAGGTTTGGACGGGGAATTCACTGAATCACATCTCAGTCTCTTAATCATTTCAGTCAAGTTAGAAAAACTGCATTTTAATGTTTCCATTTTTCTGAAATAATTTACAAATTATCCTGGGGAGAAAAAAAAAAACCTTTAGTCATAGAGTTTTCATTGTACTGATTTAAAATATCATTTATAATAACTGATAAAGTAAAAGCAACAATCCAAACTCTTCAACTAGAGAGAAATAAGGACACCACTACTCCATGTTTACAAAGATGCCACCGGCCCACAGAGGTAGTACTCAGATTAAAAGCTGGGTCTTGTGGTTCCCTGAATGATATCTATGGCAGAATTGTCCTCTGGCAGCTTTGTGTGTAGATCTTCTCCACATAATAATCAGCTTCGGAGGCTAGCAGTAAGAGACAGCATATTATCCTTAAACAAAGACACAGCGGTCCAACAAAGGAGCATGTACGATGTAAATAAAAAAGCAGCGCCCTCCAAACATCAAATGTGTGTAATGCTTGCTCTTCTAGTGATTTGGGTTTGGAAGAACACTGGCAAAAATCTGCAGTGCTGCTGTCCTCACCTTTTATGTGTATGGCATGTAAGGAAATGTTGCAACGAAAAGCACATTGCCATAGACAGATCCTGACAGATCCTTACTCTCTGCATGGAGTAAGAGAGACCGTACACCCTTGCTTATTGACATAGTACTTTGTCAACATACTGTTCGTGGTAATCAACAATAATTTCCCTGCAATGATGACCGAAAGAGAGGTGAGAGCATGTCTAATGGCTCTTGAGTACATTTATGTACATACAAACTCAGACCAAGACAGTTTTCCCTGTACCACAGAGTTGCCAAATCACACACACCAACCACTTAGTGATGCATGCATGAAAATCAACAGATTGTGAGGGAGTGTACCCAGATCAATACCCCAGAACAGACAGCCATCACTGTTCTACCATGTGAGGGATCTGGTAATAACTCTTGGAATAAACAGCCTACCCTATGCCATTGTAGATCTAAGTTCAACCGGAATTTTCTCATAAACCAATTTTGTAAAACTCGCACGTGAAGAACCACAGCTGTGGTAGTTGTCATAAGGTCCAGTAATATTTGGATTTAGACCAATTTTTGGTATCTCTCTTTAGAGAACTGAGAAACTAATTTTTGAATGGCTCACACTCTGGGGACTGGCAGAAGCATCTTATTTTCAGTAGCATTCAGAACAGCTCAAGTGAATCTACTGGACTGTGTGGGCTGCAACTGGCACTTTTCAAAGTTGATTACAAACCACAGTCTGTTCAAAATGTCTACAGCTAAGTACAGGTTGGACTGTGATGAAGAATCAGTCATTAAGGTAAGGGCAGCTAGAGCAGCCCTCCACCCTCAGGGAAGCCACCACAGCTGAAACACATTTGACGAAACCTTGTGAAGCTGTTGCTAAACCAAATGGTAAAACAGTATACTCACAGTAGATTCTTTCACATTCAAATCTCAAAACAAGTTCTGTGTAACTGATGGATGGAAATAGCGTCCTTTAAATCTAGAACTGCAGACCAACAATGCTGTGACAGTAAGGGGAGGATATCAGCAAGATGTATCATTCTAAATCTTGAGGTGCTTTAGGGCCCAATCCAAATTGGGGGAACAGTTTATGGAAGCAGTGGAGGGCCATGCTGGCACGTCTGCCCACCCACTAGAACAGTGGTTCTCAACCTTCCTAATGCCGCGACCCTTTAATACATTTCCTCGTGTTGTGGTGACCCCCAACCCTAACATTTATCCATTTTACAGATGGAGAACACTGATGCAGAGAGTCTTAGGTGACCCTTGTGAAAGGGTCATTCGACCCCCAAAGGGGTCCCGACCCCAGGTTGAGAACCACTGCACTAGAATAAGGAGCACCAGTGCCAGTGGAGAAAGCAAAGACGTCAGCATGCAGGTACTATACAGCTCCACAGCACCCGGGAATAATGCTGATGTCTAAGAGCATGCTGGCGCATGGGGGGCAGGCCGGGAGAATTCCAGGGGTAGAGCTGACTAATCAGCTTCCATCAGGGTTTCAGCCCAGGAATGCCTTCGTCTGTGACGGCAGACTTACACCACTGAAAAGTGAGGTGTAAGTCTATTTCTGCAATGAGGCTTTTTGGATCGCAGGAGGGTTTTTCAATTTCCCTCCTTTCCACATCACCCAAAGTCACTTAGGAGGCAGCGTAGCACCATCTTTACCATGCTGCCCCCAGCCACTGCAGAGATCTCTCCCGGATCTGGATTGGGCTGTAATTGCCAAATCCAAAATTGGTCTTTTCTCAGCTCCTTTTTTATCAGTAAAGGAATACCTGGAGTAAAAACCCTTATCAGGAATAGGTGTGGGCAATTTCCTCACAACAACCTTATCCACCAATTTTGCAACCTCTGTGGCTAAGAGCTGTATCTGCATTGTTGATTTGCAAATCTGCACCTCTCTTCAAACAAGATGTTAACCACAGTCTTTGCGTCCTCTGAAATGTCATCAATACACTGAGACAAAGCAATACACTTAAAACCAAATCTTTAACTGTGTGTTTTTGAGGGCCTGTGTGTTTGTTTTTTGAGGGCTTGAGGCCCCCCCCCCTTTTTTTTTGGCTGTGTGCTTCTCCACAGCTTCTGAGAGGTAGGGCTTCTGGTGAGTCACCAGCTCTATTTACTGCCATTCAGCTCTTTTGAGCAGTCTCAAATGACAGACTAGAGAGCTAGGACAAAACTAACAAAATGAATTTCAACAGAGATAAATCCAAGATACTACACTTAAAAAGAAAAAATGAAATGCACAGATATAAGATGGATTGCCCCTGGCTTGACAACAGTACTTGTGAAAGGGATCTGAAAGTCTTAGCAGACCACAAACTGAACATGAGTCAGCAGTGTGATGCAGCAGCCAACAAAGACAATGCAATTCTGGGCTGCATCAATAGGACTATAGTGACTAGAACAAGGGATGTAATAGTACCTCTCTAGTCAGCATTGGTCAGATCTCACCTGGAATACTGTCTCCAGTTCTGGGCACTACAATTCAAGAAGGATATTAACAAGCTGGAACGGGTCCAGAGGAGGGCGACCAAAATGATAAAAGATCTGGATTCCATGCCCAATGGAAGAGAAGAGCTAGGTATGTTTAGTCTGGAGGACAGAAGGTTAAGGGGTAACATGATAGCCATGTTTAAATACATAAAGGGATGCCATGCTAAAGATGCAGCAAGGTTGTTTTCTGCTCTTCCAGAAACTAGGATAAGGAGTAATGGATTCAAAGTGCAGGAAAAGAGATTCCACCAGAACATCAGGAAGAACTTCCTGACAGTAAGGGCTGTTTGACAGTGAAATACACTGCATTAGAAAGTGGTGGAATCTCTTGATTTGGAAGTTTTTAAACAGAGGTTGGTGGTCATCTGTCAAGGGGGCTTTGATTGTGTATCTCTGCATGGCAAGGGGTTGGACCTGATGGCCTTTGAGGTCTCTTCCAACTCTTTGATTCTACAAGTGATCCCACAAAGACATATGGTAGCATCCCATTAGGGCCATGAAGTTGGAGACCCTTTGACCCAGGTCTGTGGACAAGTAGGTTTTTCTCCCCAAATAATTCAGTTTTCACCCTTCCTTGTAGTTTAGTGCAGAGTGAGCGCCTTTTTTATATCTTCAAGGTAGCACTTCTGCCACGATGAAGTTGGTGACAGAATGGTGGAAGCTTTCAGAACCTTGTTCCTTGATTTTATAGAGGTTCTCTATCTTCTTGGTAGAAGTCTGGCTGGAAGATGATTTCGCTCACATGTTTTCAGTGATACCTTTGATACCCTTAATCAAGGGCAAGGCTACCAGGCCTGTATCTCGACAATATAAAATGTCCATAACAGGGTCAGCTGACCTAGGATTGGTCTGGTCGTAAACCACACCCAAGGCCTTTGCCATATTGATTAACTATTCTGACTAATGTTGCAAATCCTCAGTAGGGGAACCAGGTGAAGGATCCCCAAGGTGTCTTCGGGGAAGGAATGCACAATCTAATTCTCAATCAGATTCGATATCAGACGCATCCTCATGTTCTGGTGAAAGGTGAGATTTGGAGGTGGTAAGCTTGTCTATAGTAGACGAAAGCTGCTTCCAGGAGCCTTGTGCCAGTGTTGTGGACGATGACAACTGGGGGTGGGGGATACCCCATTGTCCACAGTGGGACATATGCATTCCAGAACAACAGTCCCAAGGAAGCTAGCACAATGCACCTTTCATACAGTCCTGGTGAACTGAAGAAGCTCCACAAAATATTTCACTGAGCACGAGTACCTCAAAGACACCCCTGTCAGAGGAATGCACTGAAGACCATCTCCTCCTAGATGTTGAAGGACTTCTGGTGTAACTGAAATGATGCAGAATGGAATGATGCCCCAATAGGCTTCTGAAGTCCAGGTTGTTCCAGAGTTGCATTGGCTCCATTTTGATGCTTGGGGCAGAGGCGAATGTCCCCAGTATTGAGGTGAAAGTTGTGTTGAGGCAATGTTTTCTCTTGGAGTCAAGGAGATGTTGTTTCTCAGAGTTGAGGAGATGTTACTTCCCAGAGTCAGGGAGATGCCAATAGATGCCAACTGAAGAGATGTATCTTGGCCTCAAGTGCATAAAGACGAACAATATCAAGGAGAGGAAACACGAGAACTCAATGGAGAAGACATTCAGCACCAAATAGATGCTGAGATGGTAGTGGTCTGTTCCCAGTTTCCAGGAGACTGGTGTAACAGCTCTTCAACCAGTCAACTCCAAAGTGGGCATGGGGCAATCTGAAGTCACAGAAGTCACAGAAGGCATATGGGAGTCCTTGGGAGCTTTTTCGGCCAGCAGGTCAAAGGCTTTGAGGGATTTTTCCCACAGGGAGGCCTTATGATGCAGAGGTCTTATGATGTGCAGCCTTTTTTGCCTGGCCTTAGGAATTAGAAGGTGACAAGCTTGGCGGGTCTCCACAATGTGGCCTTTGCTCAAACAGAAGAGGCACTCAATATGTTCATTGTTTTGTGCCATCGTCGTATTACATTTCTGACATTTTTTTAAAAAAGCCATCCTCTCAAAATTCCTCACCACAGCAACTAAAATATAAGCCAGTAGAAAAAATTCTCATTCTTAGTTAGCAAATTGAGAATTGGGGGAAAGGAGTATTTCCTAAATTTTCATGCATATCTTTGGATAGGAAAGCTTCGGCTTGAGATAGAGGGCAGAGAATTCCTCAGGAGCTAAAAAGTCATCTAGAAGCTTGATAGTCTAACTCCCCAGCTGGCCTGAAATGTTCCCCATGAGGGACCGCACTGAAGATGCAACGGTAAATAACTGCTTTTACAAATGTTCGTCAGACAAAACCAAAGATTCAGTGATAGTAAGAAAGTTGATTGTTTTACTGTTTATATATGATCCTAGTCCTGCATTGGGCTACGTTTCCTTTTGCATGCTTTTTTTAACTGCAGCTTCCATCTGTTTTGCCAATTAAGTCTCCACAATAAACTGAAATAAATCAGTCAAATCCAAAGAACTGAGTTCCCATTAACAAAGCCCCAGGGAGATTATTAGTAGATGACTACCACTTAAGTCAGACTTGTAAACTAATTTAATCACTGTAATTATCCAATGATTATTCTAGTTAGATGACTTGACCTTATGCGCCTGATCCACAAACTGATTACAGTTCCTCAGATTGTGTGAGTCCACTGTCATCCCACTGTAGTCTTTGCATCCCTTCCCCCAACCTCTGCAGGTCTAGACTGCTCATGACGCAGGCATGCATTCGAGGGAAAGCAAGGATTTTGCAATCAGATCTCAGAATTGAGAGACATTATTGTAATTCTCTAAACCCTTACTGACCTGGTATTAGGTGCCAAGCCTCTTGGTGCCATTGCGCATAGACAAGGGATTGCCATAATGCTCACATTCAGGAAATGACCCTGGATCCTGTCCTGCTGATCCTGGCTGTCTAAATATAACATCACACTTCATTACTTCCAGGATACCCTAATTCCCCGTTATAAGTAATTAAACTTGAAAACTTACCAGAGTTAAGCCTTTCTTGCTTCTTTCTAAAAATAAAAAATGTGTTAGAATAAGTAAAGGCAGTGAAGGGTGTAAAATAACACATTAATAAAAACACAATGCGTTAATGGGGGGAAAAATGAAAGTTTTTAACTCAAGCAAATTGGATATCATGTTGTATTACAAGGGCTGTTGTGTTAGTGGGAAAGGCTCTTTTTCAGCAATACTGGGTCATGCTAAATGATCCCAACCAAACATTTCACTCATACAAGGCATAATTCAGGTTATCTTGAAACAAAATTTCTTGAACTTCCCTCTGTAATTCTTCTTTAAATATGTCAATCAGAATCATATACATGTCCAGGTATACTGTTGTGTAATCACTCTTGATACAGCAGGTTCTCAAGCAGGGATGATCAGAAAATGAAAACTTTTGGACAGGTAGCTCTGTCACTTCCTGCCTAGCAAAATGGTTCCTAGAGGGATGGGATGGGAAACTGCAAAGATGGCTGCCCTGTTCGAGACGTGTGGAAGTCAGTGCTGATTTGTATCTCCTTATTACCAGCTCTTTTTTAAGGGCTGTGCTACACAGGATCAGAATTTGGAAGACCCTGTTGGGCCAAGGACATGCTATGCATGGCATACATTGGATTTAAATGGCAATCCTTCAAAATAGACTTCAAGATTGGACATGAAGGAGCGTTGCCAGGCAGAACAGCACCAAACCCAGAAATA
Organism: Sphaerodactylus townsendi; assembly: GCF_021028975.2. Taxonomy (NCBI): domain Eukaryota; kingdom Metazoa; phylum Chordata; class Lepidosauria; order Squamata; family Sphaerodactylidae; genus Sphaerodactylus; species Sphaerodactylus townsendi. The sequence continues at coordinate 23,230,020 of NC_059426.1, read as the reverse complement.
TTTTATGTCTACCAAAGAATCTGCAGGATTACATCTCAGAGACTTGTCTTTCAATAAAGGTCACCATCACACTCAAGTACAAAAGATTAACAGAAACCTATTGGTGTGCCTGATCCAAAAAATCTGTTGTGCTTTCACAGGCTCTGATTTACTTAGGCCTCTTCTGCACATGCAGAATAATGCACTTTCAATCCACTTTGCAGCTGGATTTTACTGTGCGAAATAGCCAAATCCACTTGTAAACAATTGTGAGAGTGGACTGAAAGTGCATCATTCTGAATGTGCGGAAGGAGCCTTAAACCTTGGCTGCCTTCAGTGTAACATGCTGTACAAAATTTGAACGTCATATAAGCTTTTGGTAGCTCACGTTGCTGTGCCACACTGACGTAATGCCCATTGGGCAAGGTGGGCAGCTGCCCAGGGCATCACCTTGTGGGGGGCATCAAAATGCTGGGTTCGTTTTTGGGTATTTTAGTGGTTTTCCATTTTTGGCCTGCAGGGGGAGCAGTTTTTAGGCTAGCGTATCATCAGGAGACTGTTCTTATGCTACCCCCCCAGTTTGGTGAGGTTTGGTTCAGGGAGTCCAAAGTTATGGACTCCCAAAGGGGGTGCCCCTATCCCCCATTGTTTCCAATGAGAGCTAATAGGAGATGGGGGCTACAGTTTTGAGGGTCCATAACTTTGGCCCCCCTGAACCAAACTGAATCATACCTGGGGGGTATCATCAGGGCAGTCTCATGATGAGACCCTGAAAGTTTTGAGACTGTGACTTCAGAAATCCCCCCCCCCCCAGCATGCAACCCCCATGGACAGCAATACAGAAAACTCAATGTAGAACAAAGATTCTTGGGCAAATTTCTGGGATGTTCCTGCAGGGGGCGCATTTTTGGATGTATTGGCACCAAGATTTCAGGGTATCATCTGGAAACTGTCCTTATGGTACCCTTAATTTTAGTGCAGTTAGGTATTTAGAGTCCAAAGTTATGGACCCTCAAAGGGGTGCCCCATCCCCCATTCTTTGCTAAGGAGATGGGGGCTACCCTTTGAGGGTCCATAACTTTGGACCCCCTGAACCAAACTGCACCAAACTTGGGGGGTGCCATCATCTCCAGATGATACCCTCAAAGGGGGTGCCCCATCCCCCATTCTTTGCTAAGGAGATGGGGGCACCCCCTTTGGGAGTCCATAACTTTGGACTCCTTGAACCAAACCTCACCAAACTTGGGGAGTAGCATAAGGACAGTCTCCTGATGATATGCTGAAATTATGGTGCTGATATGTCACCCCCTGCAGGCACCAATGTCCTGGTGCAAAAAAAAAAGTTTTGGTCGTGGTGGAGTGGCCGCCCATGGGGCATCCAATTCAGGTTTTGCCCAGGGCTACAGTTTGCCCAGGGCTGCCTCATTACGCCCCTGCTGTGCCACATCTTGTTGAACTTGTATTTGTCTAACTTGTTATTCTATAGTGCTTCACAAAGTTAGAAGACGGCAACTTGAGGAGGAGGAAACAGAGAAGCAGGTGGGCGAGCCAGTTACTTGTCTCAAACAAGGAGCCATAGAGGAGGGACCTGAGGAGGAAAGCAGTTCAGCAGAGGACAAGCCACAGGAGAGAACCATTTTTCTAGATGCTCTGCCTATTCCACAAAAGCCACATACTGGTAGGAGACATACATGCTCATAATAACCACACAGTTAAGGGCACAGAGAAGACAAGACCAATTATTCCTGCAAAAAGACAAAGGAACTGGGAATAATGCACAATTGGAAGATATTTGACAAAGCAGCAAGAGAATAGGGAGAGAGGAAGAGCAAAGTGGAAGAGTGAGAAGAATAATTACAGAAAGGCCTTTGCAAAGCTTATGAGTCCATTTTCATGGGGGCGGGGGCACAACAAACAAAATAAGCAACACTATGCAAGTCTTGCATCATACTTTGTACATTGCTTTGGTAATGGTTATGCACACTACTTATGTTATTGTAAGAAACTGTTCTATTAGTACTTTGAGGGATCCAATCCAGAGTTTACAGCATGCAACCAAAACTGATAGTAAAGAGAGGCAGCATTTTATTTTGATACTAGCAATGGTTTTCTTTGTGTCTTTCTTTTATTATTTTAAAGCAGGTTCCACTCTGAAATAAGAAGGAATTACTTCCAATGAAGATATATTAACACCCTGAACATTGCAATTGCAAACAAGGTTACTCCCTTCTAAGTCCAATGACTTCAACGGATTTGATGTTTATGGCCTCTGTCACAACCTAAAACCATAAAGTATCTAATTACTTTCTTTATTCAGAAGATATTTTTTTAATAGTACAGTGGACCTGATCCAACTACCCTTCAATCTCACTGAGATCAAGGGAGCTTAAGTTAGTCCCAACATGTGCTAACTGGACTGAAACTGCTGTTAATGTGTGACTGCTTGGCTGATTTTTATTTACCCATCATTTTCTGGGGCAGTTTGCTGTGTGCGCATCAAAGGCAGGAATGATAACTCACAATCTTCTGATCTGAGAAGAGAACAAGAGAAGTAACTGGCACTATATCAATTCTGTTTAGATATAGTCTTAAAATTTTTACAGAATTTTTCTTGCTCTGATATATTACAAGACTAGCATTAATTACCAGTGCAGATTATCATTAGACAAGAAACCCACTTGTGGGGAAGAGAATTCCATCACCACCGTCACCACCAATCCTGGACCCAGTGAGTCTCCTAGCCTTAGCTGCTGGGCCTTCTGTGGCTTAACCCCCCCCCCCCCAAAAAAAAAAAACACACACACAATTTGCTTTCCCCCTTTCTGCTGCTGAACTCACTGCAGCATCTACCCCTTCGTTGCCACCACTACCAAAGATCATAGGCCCAGCAAGGCTCCCAGCCTCAGCTGCTGAGCACACTGAGGCTTCTTCCTTCCCCACATGTGCAGACAACACTTTTATAATGTCAGAGGGATTTAACCCACCAACCCCTTTTTTAACTTTTCATATTTTTCTGCAAACTTGAAGAAAATTCGAAGAAAAACCTCTTGGGTGTGAGTATGCCCCCATCTGTGGATTTATGTATCCACAGGTAGGGGGCATACTTGGGAATTATACAAATTATCTGAATAATATTTTCTCAAGTTATTTAAACAGTTATGGGACTTGTGTGAGTTGATACATTTCAATCAGTATTTCTTTTTTAAAAGGTAAGGTTAGGTAAACATCCTACAATTGCCTTTTTATCCTAAAAAGGACTCAAAATAAAATAAATCTCTCATACTTCAGCCTTGCCAGTGTCTTGATCACAGCAAAAAAATTTCGCTGATTTGAAGGCATCCATCGATGCTTTTCAGCAAAAGCGAGAGTCCTTGATCCAAAACCAAACATAGCTGAGAAACCAAAGCGAAGCAGTTTGGTCGGACTACTGAATGAACATATATCTACTGATTGAAGATGTCCTGAAATAGAAACAATTTTTTTCTTTAATGATCCTCATAGGGATCAGGATGGATTGAAATAACGTTGAATTGTTAAATAATTTTACTGCCCAATCCGTGGGGGGGGGGGGGGGGGGATGAAACAGGCTTTAGGTGCAGCGCATGCTTGAGCAGATGTGTTTGTCCTCTCCACATGCATGAGGGGCACCCCTGCCGGTGGAGAGGGCAAAGACACCAGCATCTCCCCAGAATTAAAAAGCTATACTAGTATCCTCTTGGTATCCGACCACACTGCTAATTATATTTTAAGGGTCTAAGAGGTGTGAGTTAAGGATCCTTTCAAGGGACAGTTTGCTACCACATAAACTAGCCATCAGTTAATCAGCATACCTAGAACAGTAATCTAATTGGGCCAAGTAACTAAATAGGCAGATCAACTCACACATCTCAAGAGTTCATACAAATTCAAGTTTGTATGTACTACCTTGAGTTGTCTTCCTCCTTGCAAATAAAATATGGCTGCCTATGAGCAAAACTAATTCTAATTTTAAAAAATGACATTCTTCAAAAAAAATCGGATTTCTACATATACAGAAGGAATGCACCAATTTTAATATTCCCAATTATAAAATCAATTTTTAAAAAATGTACAATTAAAGGCATGATTTGCCTGCAACTAGTAAGTGCAGAACTTCAAAACTCCCAAACAGAATTTGGTACGTAGCACTTATGGGGCAGTGTGCAAGGGGTGAAACTGGAATTAAACAGATGGACACAACACCTGATGCTTCCAATTCTCTGAATGCAAGCACTTCCCCCCTTCACAAGGGACTGTGGGCCAGCACACCAGCAAAGAAAGAGGCAATGATGGAAAAGTGAAGGTGAGGAAGGCATAATAAAAAGAGTGGGGAGCTGGACACATGACTCAAGACCGATTCACACTTTATAAAATCCTTGTGATTTTCAGTCAGTTCCATATTTGGAAATTTATTCTGAGTTGTGGAGGTGTCAGATCTGTATTGGGATGGTGCACATAGAGAAGAAAGGGCTTAAACCTTCTCTCCTCCATGTTGCTGAAATGGCCTCATTGTCCACTACACTTACGTTTCTACAACATGGCAAAGATCACCTCCCTGTGCCATTTCAGGCCACAAAAAACAGTGGAGGCACCACATTCAAAACCAGTTCCCCCCACTCCACAGTAGTTAAGATTAATGTAAGCCTGATAAAAGACTCTGGGGCTAGCAGTCACTTGCATCAGATTTTGCACACCCAGAAAATGTTCACATGCAAGCATTAACTAGGTCCCTTACACTTCATTGTTACTGGGATACCCTCGTTTGAATCATACAACTGTTTCAGATACATGTCATTCTATTTCTCTTATTATTATCAGTGTGAAAAATTAATGTATGAAAAATTGAATTATGGTATATAATTTTAGAACTGCAAATACACCACCATGAACACCATTTAGCAAAGATAAATTTGTTTTTTGAAAATTTCAGATACAGTGATAAAGAACACTTGCCCAGGATTATGTTCAATGCTGCAGTTCGTATGTGTTGAACTCCATTCAGAGTGTGAGCCAAAATATTTGTGGAACCTGCAAATGATAGACAGGGGAAAGAGAGTGAATTAATTCACATCATGCAAGACAACATTTCACTCTGAATATTTTTAAAAGGCCTTTGGAGTTAATTGGAAAGAGACTCCTTATATAAAACAATTGGTCCAAACTGGAATCATAAAAGCCTCAAGGAATCAGACACTCAGAAAGGCTTACAAATACCTTCCCCTCTAAGCATTGTTAATAGTTCGCTAAATTGCAAAAAGGGTATGCATTATTTGGTGGAATACCTATCTGGGAATCTTTAAAGCAAGCCACATTCTGTCCTTTCTGCTTTTACCTTTTCAGCTGCTAGACTGAGGCTCTACAGATAAATATTCCATGGTCAAATCCTACACGCATAATGGAAGGTCCATAGGATTTAAATCCCATTGGAGACACTTAGATCTGTAGCATTAGTTCACCTACAGATCCAATTGCTTGTTTCTTGACTTGGGACAATACATACTGTGCCAAAATGCAAAAACACACAACCACTGAATCTAATATGTTGTGAAAAGATACAAATCCTGACTCTTTCACATTACATATTTTTCTGTTTAGACCCCATTTCCCCCAGAGTAGTTCACATCATTCTACTCTCCCTTATTTTGTCCTCACAAGGTTAGGTTGAGTGGTTCATGCTTCCAAAAGAATAGGGATTACAGCCTGGATCGCACAGATCCTACTCTTATAGTCTCTCTACACCACACTGGCATTCTATGCTCAAAGGAAGGCTTTGGATAACTCATTATTTTTAGCTCTCAATTCCATCCTAATATTACTGTTTTGATGAAGGATACAAAAATCTCAGGAAAAATGGCTTTCACGTTCTCCCAGTCACAGCACAACCCAGTCACAATTGTAAGGAACTCACTCATAGCTCGTTGAAGATGGATTGAGATGTGACTTTTAGTTTAAATAAATACATTTTTTTCACAAACTACCCAAGCAATAAAATATAGATGCTGTTGAAAAGCTTAAATTCATCCTTCCAAAGGGCGGCGTAAGAACAGGAATGTTTACAGAAATATCAGCAGTTCATGTAAAGAATGACTGATGAAGGTACCAGACAGAAATTGTAGGGGAAAATGTCCTTGGAAGTGCAAGCACTCCCGCAGAACAATTAACTTAATTAACCAGACAACATGAATATTCATAAGTCTGTTAATGTCTCCCACATCTAAACAGATAAATGTGATGTAATGACTTCCTAGTCAAGCATATCTAGAAGTCTCATGAAAATTGCACCAGCACTGTGATTCTTTGCCCAAAATATCGTGGAAATTAAGGCTCATAACAATATTTTATTCTCTACAAATTAATTGAGAGCAGGGATTTAATGTGAGTGAAATCATTTAAGACTGTAAGATTTACACTCAGTACATAAATTTCCCTTTGTTTTATTGCAATTAAACTGCTTTTTCATATCCTTCCTGCTTTTCTCCTCTATCCAAATCTTTCTGTTTGAGTTCCTCAGCAGCAGTTTCCATAGCAACAAACACTATGCCTAATAGTTAATAGGACCACTTCCATCTGATACTCTATGGTTTTGACCACCCCACAGAAGCTGTTGTTGGCAAACACAACCCGCCTTCTTCTAAAACAGTGATGGCGAACCTTTTCGAGACCGAGTGCCCAAACTGCAACCCAAAACTCATTTATCGCAAAGTGCTAACACGGCAATTTAACCTGAATACTGAGGTTTTAATTTAGGAAAAAATGGTTGGCTCCAAGGTGTGCATTACTCAGGGGTAAGCTTGGTGGTAGTCGGTGGCTTTGCTTTGAAGCAACCATGCAATGCTTTGAATGGGTGAATCACGACCCTAGGAGGGTTTACTCAGAAGCAAGCCCCATTGCCAGCAACCGAGCTTACTCCAGGGTAAAGTATCGCATTTAAGTTCTTCCCGTGAAAATCAGTGGGGTTTAACAGCACTTAACAGGGTTACCTACACTGCTGCCCCAAAACCAGGTCTTAGGTTTAATGCTAATAATGAAATAATTACACTATTATCACACTGGGAGCCTGGCAGGGGAAAGGGGAGGGGTGCAGAGGGAGAGGGAAGTAAAACTTTCGCTTTCCGAAACCCAATAAACCCCCCAACACAAAATAGAAGTAAAAAGGCAGTCAAGGAAGGCAATCCTAAGCAAGAATGCTGTGCAAAGGGTGGGATAACTTCAGAAAAGCTACATTTGTGGAGCAGCCATCTGATCTGCGGTTTTTCCTTCACATGTCATCACAGCACTTGACTTCCCACAAAAATGCAACAGGAACAGAAAAATAAAAGCATGGAGAATGTTTTGAAATGGACCTCTCTGTCCCACATTTGCCTCTGTCAGAATGGCCCTAATTCTGACAAGGGGGGTGGGGAAGGGATGCCCAGGTTGGTAAGGGATGCTCCTCTCCCTTTCCTGTCAGTTGGTCGGGGCCTGGTTTAGCTCAATTCTTTATCAATGTGAAATGCCTTTTGTCTTTTGTACTTTTGCTTTGATCCTGTGGGAACGGGATTGATGTCACGAGCCTAGAGACCTTGCAAGATCTCTCCTCCCCGCCCTGGGCTCCCAGGTACAAAAAGCCCCATCACTCTCTCTCACAGGGGCGGGGAACCCTTAACAAACAGTTTACTCCAATCGGGGTGGACTGTGCCTGCCCTGCTCTTGGCAGACACACTCCTCCCAATGGAAGCCCCTCACCCGGACTGCTGCTTTTTAATCCTACCCCCAAAGTTTTAGTTTGGTCCCAAAAGTTACACGCCAAGAAAAGCGTGCCAGCCTCCAGTCTCCCAGGCTTTGTGGGGGAGGGTGGGTATTTGTGGGGCGGTAGATGGTACTTACAGCAAATCAGGTCGACTCAAGAGGGGGGTGCACCTTGTGCACCTTGTGCACAGCCAGCCTGTGCAGCGTGACTCCCAATGTGTTTCCTGGCAGCCATCTCTGGCTGGGCGAGGGGGGAAGGGGGAGATGACGGCACGCATGCCCACAGAGAGGGCTCTGAATGCCGCCTCTGGCACCCGTGCCATAGGTTCGCCATCACGGTTCTAGAACAAACTATCTTCCAGAAATAGTCATCCCCCAGTACAGCCGGCTATCAAACTTGCAGGTGGATATAGAGATTAAGGAAGAGCAAATTATTAATAATTGTCATGAAAACCCTGCATCCCGTCTAGACAACTTCTGTATTCCACCAGTTGGGAACCACTGTTCAAAAAAACTTCAGATATTTGTTAACAGTGCAATCCTAAACACTTGTACTCTTCTAACCCATTGGATATCAACTGGCTTAACAAGGGTATATAGCACTATTTAGGATTGCAGTCTGAATGAAGCCAGCTAACTATTACAACTATGGTGAAAACACTGTGTCTCCACTAATGGTCCGACGGTAGATGCAAAGGCTAGTTTTACGCAGTCATGCTTAACTTTGAGGAAAATACAATCTTCTTTGAAGAGTCATACAACAAATCATTAGAATCTTCAGAATGAAAACTAGAAGGCTGGAGTGGGAAAATATCATGAAAGTTAAGTACAGTGCAAAATACTGAAGAGATTCTCCTATCACTACCACTGTCTCCAAAAATCTATCTACATCAACCCACAGATTCATATTTATTATACTAGACTCTTACCTGCTGGTATTATTCCAAGAGGAATTTGTGCTTTTACTGGTTCAAGGATATCATCACTGTCCCTCCCAGCATCTATCTGGGCTCTAAGCAAAATACCATGAGCCACCTCGCTGGCAGTTCCGTCTCCACCTACACAAACCACCCTAAAACAGAATGAAATAGAAGATTCTTCAATACAAGAACAGCAATTTACTGGCAGATGTCACACATGTGTATATTACTTTCAGAAGTTTTCTAGGCCAATTAAATCTCTATGTTGTTGATTCACTCAAACTCATTATGAGAATCCTTCTTTCCACTGCCACAAGAATAAAGCTTTAATTTCAGCCATCATGCCTATATATTTTACAGAACTCTGAATGTCTTACTAGTTTTAATTTTACGCATTTTACTAGTTTTAGCTATTATTTTACATAAAACATGCATAAACTACTGTTTTATTTTTTAACTATTATAGTAACAATAACAACAACCACTGTAATAATAGGAAGCTGGCCCTAACATTTTTACTGGTGAAATAACTACCACAGAAAGCTGCCAAAATATACTACAAATCAATGTTATGAATTACTTTGTTCCAGTTTCTGTTATCTTTACTAATGCAGCTATAAACAAAATACCACTTATTCTTCTGTCTTTATTCAAGTCTCAGCAAACGTGAACATTATTTGAAAAATAACGCATTACCCCATATGTCCCTGCTCGGCCTCTGCATTCCTGGCTCCTCAATGATACGGCTGGCCTCCACGCGGCCAGGGCCTTTACGGCTCTGGCCCCGGCCTGGTGGAACACTCTCCCTCCAGCTGTCCGGGCCCTGCGGGATCTCAGTGAGTTCCCCAGGGCCTGTAAGACTGAGCTGTTCGACCGGGCCTTTGGAGAGTCCAGCCACTGAGTGAAGTGCCCCGTCTTGTTTGCTCCACCATATTAAGGGTCCCTTAACATCTATGGGACCCGCCGTTTCTCCCTCTTGGGGACGGTTTTAAAAATGGGTTCTCGCTGGATGCCTTTTATTGTATTTATTGAATTAACCGCTGTTTTAAGGGAATTTTAAAAGGGATTTAATAGTTCCATTTTATAATTGTTGGAGCCTATATGATGTGTAAATTATTTATTTGTATCTAGTCTTTGCTCCTTTTGTTTGCCTGTAATTATGATGGAAGCTTATGTTGTACACCGCCCAGAGCCCCCTGGGGATAGGGCAGTATAGATAGATAAATAAATGTATGTATGTATGTATGTATGTATGTATGTATGTATGTATGTATGTATGTATGTATGTATGTATGTATGTATGTATGTATGTATATCCAGGCTAAAAATTCAGTTAAAGAACAGTAAAAAGCTTTGTTATCCACCACATTAGCTATCCAGAATATTCAGCTATCCAGTGGGGGGTCTAAGGGCATGTTCTTTCCCTCAGCTACCATACCCCACATCTTTGGGCATACATGTACCCCACGTCTGGCTCTTTCCAGCTATAGTTGAGTTTCGAACAGCCACTACAGCCAGCTCAAATCACCCTTGGTGCCTCCTTCCTGCTCAGCCTACCTTAAACTGTAGAGAGCCAGCGTGGTCTAATGGTTAAGAGCAAGTGAATTCTAATCTGGAGAACTGAGTTCGATTCCCCACTCCTCCACATGAGTGACAGAGGCTTATCTGGTGAACCAGATTTGTTTCCACACTCCTACATTCCTGCTGGGTGACCTCAGGCTAATCACAGTTCTTCAGAACTCTCTCAGCTCCACCTACATCACAAGGTGTTTGTTGTGAGGAAAGGAGTTTGTAAGCCACCTTGAGTCTCCTTACAGGAGAGAAAGGTGAGGTATAAATCCAAACTACTACTACTACTACTCCTCTTCCTCCCCCTCTGTTGTTGCCACCCAATTGATTGCATGCTGCACAGGGTACCTTCGCTGTTTGTGAGAAGAAAGGTCCCACCAGACATGAGCTGGGGTTTACCATGAGTAAGCAGGACAGAGCAACAAGCTTGAGTATCCAGCACATCTGATTAACTGGCAACTTTAATGAGTGCTGGATAATATGTTTGCTATGATAGTCTCTATCTCAATAATCTCATTAGATCAAGTTGAACTGTTGAGCATAAGGGTTATCTTTAAACATACTGTCAAATTTATGGCCCGGCCTGATTGGTCATTGTACACAATGCTGGACTAGACATACTACACCGGCAGGTCCAGCATGGTTGCCCTCATGGTTTAATTTCCACTTTGTCAATTACCATATTCTTGCTGACTTGATAGTTTCATAAGAAAATAAATACAACTGACAACCATCCTTAGGCCTGCAATGAAGATCCCAAACTTTTCAATAGGTTTGTCTGTCTGTCATCCCAAATGTTCTTATGCAAAATCTTTATATCATGTTTGAACTATTAGGGGTGCAGTATTCAGAAGATCTGATCATAAACACTTGATCTTCAACCACATGAGTGCTCTGACACACAGACAGCTCTTGTGAGCATGGATTGACCTATTCAATACGGAAGTCTATACAGATAAGGGGACTCCACAGCTAATGCAAATATAACTGGGGGGGAGGGGCAAATCTGTGAGATTTTTGCAATACAATAAGAGATAAAATCTCAGTCATTATTAAAGCGAAGGGCCTTCCCGCCCCCATCACTTCTCATATTTGTCCTCAGTTAATGCCACTTTCACAGTAAGAAGAAAAAACATACTCTTACCCATTAAAGGATTTCAGGTCACATTCCTTAAGCATTGCAAGAGCATGTCCTTCATATTCAGTAACTACAAAAGAAGCATAATTTGTTATGACACAGGAAAAAAAGGAGCAATTTCAAACAACACTATATTTCTAACATTAAAATGATAATCATATCTTAGAAGGCATAAGCCACTCTCCAGAGAGCTACTTTCAGTGTACTCAGAATAATTCCAGGCATTTTAGTCCTGAAACAGCACAAGTTCTCCTGACTGTTAAAATAGTGCTGAATACTGAAATTCTAGAATTTAGAAAAAGACTAAGGCAATATTAATGTGTACACACATTTTAAAATATTCCTTAAAAATACATCCTGGCCCAAATATTAGCCTCACAAATGTGCACAAATACAAAGGACTGTTATTGGCCCTGATTCATTTTGGCCCACTGGCCTTCTTCAGTGGTCAAATAATATTAATATTACAGAAAGGCCCCAGATATTAAAATAATACAATCTCAAAAACAGACCAAGATGAAATGCTACAGAGAGAGGGAAAAGGCAGAACAATTATTGATCATTTAAATTAATGTATTTATGAACAATATGTCAAAGAGAATTTATTTTACGATGCTTACTAATAATAATACTATTGTGACCAAAGGCAGTTCTAGAAATAGAACAGTCTCTGTGAGCATGCAATACTAATTGTGAAGTTTTGTGGACAGCTGTCAGAGTAATTAGTTCCTCCTTATGATTTGAACATGGAGGAAAAGTTGTGGTACATCTCATGACTTGTTCAACTGTTTGTAAACAAAAAGTAAATACTTTGTTATTTTCTCAGCAAAATATATTACATTTAAATAACATGCTGTGACCTATAGTATAGACTCATTAGCACAGGCATAACTGACATTTCTGCTGAAAGTAACCATATTATAAACATAAATGAATTATGTAAACATGTAAAAGAGTCTGTATCAGTATATGCAAATTTCTAACTTGGACGAGCTAACGACAGTAAATAAGAAATATTACCAAATACCAGTAACAAAAGAATTTAACACAAGGAAGGTGGCAATACAAGTCTACACCAGAGTCTGTAGCCTCTGGAGGAAATGAATCTGTCACTCTGCATTGCTGTCTCTGTTTGGTGATATCCTACACAGTACAATAAATGCCAGCAAAGAGAGAATAAACTGGCATCCTACAGATGGCATAAAGCATTGTAACCACATTGAACATTTTCTGGGGCATCTTTGCCAGGAGAGACAGCCCAGCTGCATCCACTCATCAAGGATTTCTGCTGACTGACATGACACTTCCAGATGGATTTTTTAGTGTAAGAATGTGCATTATTATATGCAAGATTACATTAATCTTTCATGCTTGTCTGTCTTCTGTGATTGTACATTCGCTCTCTCTTTCTCCCTACAATGCCTAAAAATATTGTTAAAATGCACTGTGTGGCTGTTCAAAAACCATTTCAAACTCTGCCTATTCATAATGTGTAATTAAGCAACCTCACCTGGTAGGTAAGGATGGGGAACCTGTAGCCTTCTACAACAGCACAGTATTGTTTCCAGCCTGGTGTTGCACATAAGGAACTCAAACCACACAACAGAATTAGGATATTGTTACTCTGTGTGCTGTCCTCTTGACCTTTAAATGTTAAGAGCCAAAAGAGGAGAATGGACTGACCCGAAACAGCATTGTCCCACTCTCATCGATGTGCAGCTTAGCCTCTCCCTCTCATCCTTTAAAATTGTAAAGTTAAGTGGGTAGAAGCTTAATCTTCAAATGTCCCTGCTCTGTTCACATAAAATGTTAAGGCTACTCAAAAGGTGCAATATTTGGTGCTCTCCATTAATACCTTGGGGGCACCCAATGAAGTTGTTAGGAAATAGGCTCAGGGTAGGCAAAAGGAAGACAAGGTTGTACTTACCTGTAACTGATGTTCCTTGAGGTCTTCTGTGCAGGCACACATTGGGACTGTGAACGTGCAGCACAGCAGTGGAGAAGTCTCAAACTTGCTATCTGGAGGGTGCTCTTGCCATTATTGCAGCCCTCGAGCCATTCTCTCAAAAAGGTCACATGTCTAAAGGCAGAGCACCCTATCCTCTGTTCTGCCTGAGCTGCCACAATCCCTCATAGCAGCAACTTGCAGCAAGGCAGGAGGGAGGAAATGTGTGCCTGCAAAGAAGACCTCAAGAAAAATCAGTTACACGTTAAGTGCAACCCTGTCTTCCTTTTTGGTCTTCTGTGCAGCCCCACACTGGGATTTTACCAAGCTTCACACACAGGAGGTGGGAAAAGTTCCAAGAAACTTTTACTGAAAGACAGATTGCAGAGTAGCTTTTCCCACAGTTGTCTCTTCTTGACTGCAAATCCAAAGAGTAATGTCTCACTAATGTATCTGCTGATGGCCAAATTGCTGTTCTGCACCCTTCCTGCATTGAAACACCTCCCTGGAATGCAGCCTGTGCCCTGTTGAATGTGCATGAACCCCCAATGGGCACTGAACCCCTGCTATCTTGTAGCATGGTTTTATTATTGTTATTATCCATCTAGACAGGGTTTATGATGATTCTCTTTCCCTTAGAGGGACCTGCATATGTGACAAATAAAGGCTTATCCTTCCTAAATTCTTTTGTCCCATGTAAATTAAAAAGTAAGGCTCTTCTCACATACAGGCTATGTAACTTCCTTTTTGCATCAGACTCTGGGTTAGGGGAAAACATAGGTAAGATAATGTTTTGGGAAAAATGGAACTTGGAAGATATGACGAACTGGACTGTAACATCAGCTTTATCAAATAACAAATTGGCTCCCTTTAAAGGGTAAGTCCTCCACTTTATGCTGAGTATTCAGGGATGCATCTGTAAATATCTGAATGCTATGTGTTGTAGATCCTACCTAGAGGGACCCTCTCAAGTTAGTGTTCAAGAGCATTTCCAACAAGACAGTTCCCTAGAAAAGGACCTAGGAATGGACAATCTTTGAAAGTGATTATTGGGGTGGGAGTTAAAGTTCCTGACAAACCAGTTCTATAAAGGCAGCAAATGTAGCCAAGCATGTCTCACCACCAAAATGCTGAAGGCCATAAGACCTAATAGCCTCTGTATATGGTTGGTAGTCTGGTCCCTGTTCCTCTGAACCTGCTGCACAGTACAAAGTACAGAGAATGCTCTATCTTCTGGTTAAAATGCTCTGTAGGCCCTGAAAGCACCAATGAAATCAACCAATTGGGTTGTCTGTACAATGGATTTTTCCATGTTCACCAAAAGGCTGAAGGAATTCAGCATGTCTAAAGTAAGCCACATGGTCCTCCAATAAAGAGGAGTTTGCCACTAAGAGCCAGTTATCCAGATATAAAAAGACCATGAACCCCTTAAGGCTCAAATAAGGTCACTGCTGTGCACTCAGTGAACATCCTAGGAGCTATGGTCAATCTGAAAAGTAGTACTGTATACTCGTAACTAGTTTCATGTAACTATTTTCCACACATTGGAAAAACAGATACTGTCTACATTCTTCCCTTATTGAAATATGAAAGTATACATCCCATAAATCCAACACCACAAACCAATTAACAACAATGGGAGAACAACAGTTAGGGACAAATACAAAACTTCCTCACTTTGAGATGTTTATTAAGGATATGTAAATCCAGAATGAGTCTATTAAAATATCTAGCAGATAGCCCTCTCTTGATGTGATCTGGGGGCACCTGTCGGATTGCCCCTTTTTCCAATAGAACAGAAACCTCCAGCAGTAGCTCAAGTGGAGGCAGGAATGAAGAGAATTTTGAGTATTGATATTAAAGGGAGATACCACTGCTTATAAGGTCTGTGTGTCCTGATGGATGGTATGGTACCTCCATGAGGAAGGACTGGGTTCAATGCAAATTTGGTGCCAGTATCATTATAATCAGCTGCCCAAGACACTTAAATAAAGGTCCCACAAGTCTGGAACCCGAAAAAACAACAAGGATTGAAACCTGAATTGTTAAGCTCTTACCTCAAATTAAACTATCATGGTAAAAATTCCTGCTGTCCCTAATGCATTTAACATATTTTCTGAGACACTTTCATTGCTTAAATGTGATTAATTTTGTGCACAATTAATTTACTATGTGTGTAAAGATAATACATTATTGAGGAGTTTAATGTTATCAGCAATATATAGTTAAACTTGATGTTCAAATATGCTGTTAATCTAATTCTGACTGCATGAGCCTATATATCCAGATCATTGCATTTGCTTCTGTTTACTATCAAATTTGTGTTACACTTTCAAACGTATTCTTCCTATCTTTCAGAGGGCAAAAATAAATGTGCAAAGGCAGCATTACGTATAACCGTTCTTTTTGTAATACTGCGAATATTCCCAATAATGCTTGCAGAAAGCTAAGGCATTTTATACTTTTAAATTTAATGATCATACATATAGTACAATTTTATGCATATAGTAAAATTTTATATGCTGTGTTATAAATGGTTTATTTTATGTTGCTAAAGCAGTAAAATAAGATTTGGTTTGATAAGGAAGTATTGCAAGCATTTCGATTTATCTTAAAATGCCTGGGGTTTTTAAACTGGGGAAAAATGCCTTTCAGAATTTCCTGACATTGTACATTATGGATTCAAAAGTATCTCTTGTATGAAGGGAAAGCACTTCTGCCCACACAACAGAACCTCTAATTTCTACCTGGAGCTTCAGCCTTCTATGCTGCATCCCACACTGTTCTCAAGGGTCTCCCCATCAGGACAGCCCTGGGGAAACACACAGGGTAGAAGAGATCCCATTTTAAGTCTCTGGATCCTAATTTATTAATAAGAATATACTGTTCCCCCTGGATTTGTGAACACAGAACAAACACACACACATTTCTGTGTTTTTAAATCACCTTCTCTGCATTTTCACTCAGACTAACAGCCTTGCTATGAATCATCTTTCAACTGAGAAAGTCTAGTGAAATATCAGAGTTCTGGATAACCAATATCTGATATTAAGGATAGCTGGTAGTTCTTGTGTGTACATGTTCCTAGATATTTTGTCAATGCTGAAATATGTATTTAGAGTCTTACATGAAATCAGTGTCATGTGATTTATTCAAAATATTTACCTTCCCTCCTGTCTCCTAACCAACAAAAGGAATATCGAACTTATGAAACCACATAATCATAAACATTTATACTAAAATAAGTAAATACATTGCAATCATCATTCTAAAAACACTCTGTGCACAAATAGAAAAAAATACTCCTTGGGACTCAGTTATGTTGAACTTAAGAACTACTTGGACTGAATAAAATGTATTTGACAAAACTACAGTACATGTAATTTGCCAAATTAGCCTGTAGGAGGAGTGTTATCTTTAAAAAACGAATGTTCTCTGAATTATTCAGTTCATTCATGTGCTTAATTTTACCCTGTCGTATAAACTTTAATCAGTTATTTAAACTAGGCATTAAATCAGTGTTTCCTCCTTTGGACAACTAGAAAACATGTAGCCCATAATCTAATGAAGTTGTATCTAGTAAATAGGAGGGGAAAATTCCTAGTAGTTTATAAAATAAACTACAAATCACTTTACTTTTCTAAGGCTACCCCCTTAGAAACAAAACTAGGGTCAAGTTCAAACAGCCCTGGTTGTGCAAGGTACACACACGCATGCATGCACATACACAGGTTTTTCCCCCTTATGCTGCATCTCTTTGCACTCTATTGAGAGAGTCCCAACTTTCAGCAGATTTTCAGTAAACAGAAAGAGAGAGAATGCTCTGAAAATTGCCAGTATCACATGAAATGCCAAACATGACCCTGTTGGATCCCAGCCTGTGATATTTTATTAGCAGTCCAAACTAATATTTTATGAATGTTGAGCTGTCCAAAGTTTACTGAGCAACTGAAACACACACATCTTCTTAAAAAAATATAGGGCAAAGACTCACAAGGCAGCTCACTGATACCCATCAAATGCTGCTTCTGATAGAACCCCCTTAGACAGTCACCTATAGGTTAGACCCGGGGTAGGGAACCTTTAACACTCAAAGAGCCATTTGGACCCGTTTTCCACGGGAAAAGAAAACACTTGGAGCCGCAAATAATTTTTGACATTTAAAATAAAGATAACACTGTATATATTGGGGTTATTTTACCTTTTACTCCGCTCATTCTGAGAAGCGCATGGATGCGTCCGCCCTGCTGCCTGCAGGGCAGGGCAGGATGAAGCCAGCGGCTCGGCCTCGCCGGCCACCGGGAAAGCGCCCGCCCCGTTCCAACGGGGAGGGCGAGAGGGGAAGCCCATGGCGCGGCCTCGCCAACTGCCGGGAAAGCACCCGCCCCACTCCAACGGGGAGGGCAAGAGGGGAAACCCATGGCATGGCCTCACCGACTGCCGCGAAAGTGCCTGCCCCGCTCGAACGGGGCGGGCGTGAGGAGAAGCCCGCAGCGCGGCATGGCCCAGCCAGCCACAGGCAATTAGTGCGCCCGCCCTGCTGCATGCAGGGCGGGCAAGGATGAAGCTGTCAGCTCGGCCTCGCCAGCCGCCAGGAAAGCGCCCACCCCCTTCAACGGGGCAGGCGAGAGGGGAAGCCCGCCCTGCTGCCTGCAGGGCGGGCAAGGATGAAGCCGGTGGCTCGGCCTCGCCGGCTGCTGGGAAAGCGCCCGCCCCGCTCCAATGGGGCAGGCGAGAGGGGAAGCCCGCGGCGCAGCCCAGCCGGCCGTGGGCAGTTGGTGCGCCTGCCCTGGTGCCTGCAGGGC
This sequence comes from Sphaerodactylus townsendi, assembly GCF_021028975.2. Taxonomy (NCBI): domain Eukaryota; kingdom Metazoa; phylum Chordata; class Lepidosauria; order Squamata; family Sphaerodactylidae; genus Sphaerodactylus; species Sphaerodactylus townsendi. The sequence continues at coordinate 23,211,918 of NC_059426.1, read as the reverse complement.
AGGCAAGGATGGGGCTGGCGGCTCAGCTCATGGAGCCGCAGTGCAAGGGCAGAAGAGCCGCATGCGGCTGTTGAGCCGCAGGTTCCCTACCCCTGGGTTCCCTACCCCTGGGTTAGACTACTGCAACTCTACGCAGGACTACCTTTGGGATTGATCTGGAAGCTCTAGCTGGTGCAGACTGCAGAAGTCAGACCTAAAAGGGTCCTCATGGCACGCACATTTTTGACCGGTGCTGCATTGGCATACTAGGTCAATTTTAAGGTTTTGGGACTAACCTTTAAAGCTCTAAATGGTCTGGGGCCCACATATCTATGGGACGACTTCTCTCAATATGTCCCATGGTTACAAATGGCAAATGAAAATCGGCTGGTGTTCCCTAGCCTGAGAGAGATCTGGCTAGCTTCAACCAGGGCTTTTTCAGTCTGGGCCTCTACCTGGTGGAACACACTGTCTGGGGAGACCAGGGTCCTTCTGCATTTAGTGCTATTTCACAGGGGCTGTAACCAGAGCTGCTCCTCCAGGCGTGCCACAGCAATATTATCATCAGGCCCTTCTCCCTTTTTCCCCTTGCAGGCCTCAGGTCTCTTTTCCATTTTCTTTTCCCATCCCCTCTGTTCACCCTACTCATGTCCCCATTTCCTTTCTACTGTCTTCTTCTGCAAATGCTTCATCTGAAATAAACTGTAGTTTCCATCAGGAAGATGGAATGGTTGTATTTAGACAAATTTAGCAAATACTGATAGACTGTTAGGTTTTTAAGATTAATTTTAACTTAGATGTTAACCTTAAGACTTTATTTATCAATGTTGGAAACTACCGCAAGCCTAAAAGGGATGGGCAGTGGAAAAATTGCAGAATGAATGAATGAATGAATGAATGAATGAATGAATGAATGAATGAATGAATGAATGAATGAATGAATGATGCAACTGGGCCCTGTGCTGACAGCACCAACCTTCTATTTGCCAACTAAAGGGAAGAAGAGATTCCATAAAAGATCAGGGTCAGATGCCTTCCATTATACCAATGAATCTCATTATTATATGTGCAAACAGCATACCTGGGAAAAAAGGGTCAGCTTCAAAAGTGCTTAAGTTGTGTTCTGCAAAAACACCTTACCTGTGAGGTCAATTCTGATGTCAGCAAACTTAAAGAGAGGTGCAACTTGATCATAATAAATGTGAGTAGCCTCTCGTTTATGACTGTTTGGATTGACAAACACTTTTAATGACTTTGGCCTGCTGGAAAAACCTAAAAGTAAATCAAATGCCAAATTAAAGTTTTTAGAGGAAAGTGTAACTGACTCAAACAAAGTTAACAGATAGCTTGAACAATAAGAAGAAACAGGGTTTTTCTCTCCCCCCACAGTGCCTATTTCCAATTGCTTGCTATTGACCAGCTTTCTTCCCCACACAACCACTAAGAAAGTGAGAAAAATTAACCTCTGAACATGTGCAGAATGTCTTTCCTTCATCATTGAACAGCTACAGTTTCCTGATTCCTACATAACTAGCACTCTGTTGCTTTAAACTATATTAACTTATATTTTTTGTTTAAGGGCTGATCCTCCAGTGTTCCCCTAGTAAGAAATGAATTCCATTCTTCCTTCCCCATCTTTTAAATAACCAATTCATAAAGTAATGTTGCCTTTAGGAGCAGCAGTGGTGTAATGGTTAAGAGTAGGTGTATTCTGATCTGGAGGAACCAGGTTTGATTCCCCGCTCTGCCACCTGAGCTGTGGAGGCTTATCTGGGGAATTCAGATTAGCCTGTACACCCCAACACACGCCAGCTACGTGACCTTGGGCTAGTCACAGCTTCTGGGAGCTCTCTCAGCCCCACCTACCTCACAGGGTGTTTGTTGTGAGGGGGGAAGGGAAAGGAGTTTGAGTCCTCTATAGGAGAGAAAGGGGGGATATAAATCCAACTTTCTTCTTCAAAAAAAAAGAAGCCTACTAGTACAATGAGAGCTAGTGTGGTGTAGTGGATAAGAGCAGCGGACTCTAATCTGAAGAACCAGATTCGATTCCCTGCACCTCTACATGAAGCCTGCTGGTTGACCTTGGGCCAGTCACAATTCTTTCAGAACTCAGCCCACACAGAGGGAGGCAATAGAAAACTACCTCTGAACGTCTCTTGCCACATTCCACCATCACTAGCACACTGGAAGAAGACACTTTTACATTTTTAATATTCACCGTTGACTGTTGCAGACTATCAAAATTAAGGGAGTATACAGAACCAAGCTTTTTTTTTTTTGGCGAGAATGACTTGCCCTCCTTTTGCATACTTTCAGTGGGCAAAAGAGAGAACTCACCTGTAGACAATCTAATTTGCGTTTTGTATCTAATTTGCATTTAACACTAGAGATTTTGGAAGGAACGTTCATTGAGGGATGAAAAAATAGATGCTTCTTTAAAGCTGCAGTTTAGAAGGGAGCTAGTGTGACTGCTCCAAATAAATTTTTGAAACGGGTGTAAAGAAGCACGGCAGAAGTACGTTTTTCATGTTTAGCCACATCTAGCATAAACATGTTTATTTTTAGTTTTAAAAAAGTCTGGTAATTTGGAGATAAAATGTTTGTAGTTTCTAATTTTGTGAAGTTCAAATACTTTAGAATATTAAAATGGATAATATAGGGAAGAAGTTTTTTCCATGGAAAAAATTCTGCCTCACATATGTAAACATAGTCTGCTTATCTATAGTTATCAAGGTTGCTGCAAATCAGTCAGGTCAACTGGGCTAAATGTGGAATATGAAGCCTCTACAGACCAGTGGCGAAGCCACCAGGGGATGGGGGGTGCGCGACGCACCAGACGCACCATTTGTAGTCACGTGGGGGGTGGAAAAATCCCCCTCAAGAGGCCTCACAGTGCCTCAGGCGCAAGCCACCCCACTTACTTTTAGGCAAGGAGCAGGCCAGAGAAGAAGGCCAGAAGCCTGACTGCATTGCCTGGGTCTGGTGGGAACTACATTTCCCAGGAGCCCCAGGCAACGCAGGTAGGCTTCCGGCCTTCTTCTCTCCTAAAAGTAAGTGGGGGGGGCACGGGGGGGGGCACTGTGTGGGTGCAAAAGTCAGAGTGTGCACCAGGCGCACTCTGGTCTAGCTATGCCTCTGGTACATGGTGTGTTTACCTCGATTTGCTAACATTATTTAAATATTTGTATTATTTATTTAAATTTAAATTTGAGCAGCTTCCTGGCAAATCCAGCTAATTGATAAAGTGTAGAGATGTGTATGTATGTAGGACGTTAGCTTTAAAATTTTCCTGTTTTTACAATCCTTTCATCAAGCACAGAATTTTTTTTGCACCTGCTCCTTCTGTGTGGCATGATGCGTAATCTGCAGACTCTGTAAATTATAGTATCAGATCTCAGCAACAACTGTGAAGGAGTACTATTATCAAATCCTCGCTGAGAGGCACTTCCTTTTAAAATCTCTGGAGAATATTTTCTGCCTTCTCTTTATCACCCCCCCCCCTTCCCTCCTACCCTGTTTCAGGTCTCTGAACCCTGACCTGAAACCTCTTTTCTTTAGAGCTAACACGTAATGCTCTTGATGATGGTGACTGACTCATCTGTACTAGTTATTCTTAGCTGTAGACGCACAAGCAAGTCAGTGCTTCAGTTCTTCCAGGATTATGGAGGTATCAAATATAGGTAATGAATGTCCTCATTTTGAAAGGACGATACAGTCCGCCTAGCCTGGCTGTTCCTGTTTTCAGAACAGATATGGTATCTGATTGCATTTTATGTATAATTTTATATTTCTGTAAAAAGTGGCTGGAATGAAATGGGGGGATAGGAATTGTGTGTGCGCGCGCGCGCGCGTGTGTGTGTACGCATCCAGCAGTGTTCTATTTCTAAAGGGAGCAATGCTGATGCTGTAATTTCAAATGGAGATGTGCTATGGCTCTCTCAGCCTTGCACAGCTCATTCATTCTATATTTATTATCTCTATTCATAAATGCCTCATGCCAGTTTGCAGCACAAGTTTAAACTAGGTCTTGAACTCTTCACTTCACTAGCCTTACATCTGAATGGGATGCTGCTTCAGAATTCCCTGCCATGCATTCAGGCAATCATTCATTGCTATGCCTCAGTGCTCCTCAGCTGAATAACTGAACGAACGTCCTCTAGACAGTGTTACTGCAATATAGTGCATATTCGTATGCTGGGTGCATACACATTTGTCCCCTAGGATGTGGCTTTCCTCACTGAAGCCATCTGCTTGCATATACTGGAGAACCAGAGTGGTTAAGAGCAGAGTAATCTAATCTGAAGAACTGGGTTTGATTCCCCACTCCTCCACATGAGCAGCGAACTCTTATCTGGTGAACTGGATCTGTTTTCCCACTCCCTCACAGGAAGTCTGTTGGGTGACCTTGGGCTAGTCACAGAAATAGAGTCAGACCTCAATTATGATCTTTCACACACCAAATTCTTGGACTCCTCCACCCAGAGGCCTCATGTACAGAGAAACCAAGATGGTTTATGTGCTAGATTAAAATGGGTTTAGATAGTCAATATAATCCAAAAGTGGCTACAGGGTCAATCAATCAGCAGATCATGTTCTAACATATTAATTCCAGACTGTGGGATGCAAACAACAGCTGAATTCAGAAGCTAAAAATTAATCAGGTCATATTGCCCTAGTAAAGGTCTTCTGAAAGACAGGCACTGCCTAAAATATTTCTAGATAAGACTAATGATGGCAAAATTATCTTTGACAACCATACTTTCAGCAAGAGTCCAAAAAGATGGAAGATGGGCACAACTGACAATTGTACAAGTCTTCTAAATGTTGCTTGGGAAATATATGTCAGATTCCGTCTAAATTTAATGGAAGAATGGGATATAACATTTAAGGTTTTGTAAAAAAAAATGCTGGTTTTAGAATAGGGAACAGCATGGTTAGGGTTAGGGTAAATTTTTAGTTAAAAAAGCTTCTATTGAATATTATTAGGCAAACATATTATGTCAGCGTTTAACATGCTGGGGTGTAACAACTGTATATCTAATAATCACATGGGATTTTTAAAAATTGCATGAAGGGAGTATTCCCGGACTAGAGTGCAAGTTTCTACAAACCAGGGGGGAAATCCAAGTTTTACAAAAAAAAATATTTAACAAACGTAATTGGGGTTTGAAATTTAAAAAAAAGGAAACCATGACATATGCTCATGCACAGACATCAAATATAAATGTTTTGGTGACATCTTATGCTGGATGAGAAGTTGGTAGCAACAATGTCCAAGAACGGGAAGGCAAAGAAATGGTAGAAGGAGGAAAAGTCAGTGAGAAGCTACAGGGACAATAGACTGCAAGGGGAGAAAAGGTAGCCAGCCAAAATAGCAGGGCCATGACTGTGAACGGCCAGGAGATGGTAGAACCGACCAAGTGAGAAGTAAGACAGAAAGAACAGGTAGGTTGCTGAAACGGTGGGAAATTACTTCCAGAAATAGTAAATGAAATCTTGATCCTAATCCATTTAAAATACTTTCCTTGTTTCAAAATCTAGATTTCCCCTATCCTTTTAGTGGACATTTTTTCTTTCCTCCCCAAAATACGCAATATTATTCAAGATAAACTTTAAATCAGGTAAAGTTAAATTGTTTCAACACTTACAACCATCATGTACATGCCTCTGCCATAATTGAAAGCTATATTTTATTGCATTGTTGACGGTCGCTTCCTTTCTGTACTATAACAGCAGTCTACAACAGAATAGTAACAAATGTGCTAATATGCACTAGTTTAAACTTGATCTATTAGTGAATCAATGAACCATGAAAGCTAGGGGTTAATCAGGGTGTTCTGAAAACAAAGACTCACAGGGCAGCAGAGACGCTATCCTCAGACTCACATCTGTGCTGTTTTCAGCACTTAGTTTTACGGCAGCAGGGTTATGTTTATAAAAGTTAAGAGCCTGAAATGATGTCACAGTCATATATGTTTATTAATGTTTTATACAACAAGCAATAAGAAAATTGCTACATAGAGACAGAAGTAATGAAGTGAATAAACATTTTTTCATGCTAACTAGAGATATACCACTTGTGATGCTACAATGTTAATGTATAACATTAATGAGATAATTAAACTTTCACGGATGATGCTTTAGACATTCACATTAAAACCTTGTTTGAGAAGCATGTTGTGAAAAAGTAGTGCATAGAACACATCTGTTCTACAGATATACCTTTTATCCTGAAAACAAAGTGTTCAGGTACTCACTTCTAAAGTCAAATAAAAGTTCAGATCCTAAAATGCAAATGCAGATTAGAATATTACCCATCTCCAATAGATGGGCAATTTTTTTGTAGAAGTAAACCTAAAATTATTGTATGATAAGAATTAAAATATGGCTGTGTTAACTTAGCCTGGTTTTGATGTTTAACCTCTCATAAAAATATTAATTTACATGAAATACAGTAGTATTTTTGAATAAGTCATTAAACCAAGTGGGCTTTAATCTTCCTTTTAAAAAGTTTTCAAAACTTCAAAAGCAAACTTGGAGATAAGTATTCCTTTAAACATGAATGCATAATACTGCTAATCAAGTCCAATGTGACAACATTGGTGCTTTGAAGCTTGTCCTCATGAAAGCTGAAGCAAATCGAACTTCTGTCAACTTTTAAAAATATTTTATTTTCTTTATACCATGGTACTACTGGGACACAGGAAAAGTTACTCAATCAAATCTAAAGAGAGTCCTTCAAAGGAGGAAAGAGCTATAGAAACCCATCAGAATAAATCACATCAGGTTTTGAGCACTTTTACTCAAAAACTCTCAGTAAAGGTTTTTGAAGTTATCTTCAACAGAATACTCAACTTCAGTTAGCTCATCTCCATTGTTTTCATTCCAGGCCTTTGATGGGAAACCAAAGTTTATTTCCAGCTGTTCACATTATGTAATATTTACTTTGGTAATAATGTCTTTCACTTGTACTAGTCTGGACATAACAAAAATTGTCCTACTGAACAACAAAATTAGCCATCAATCTTCTCAAAGGAAATGAGAAACTACATTTTACATGGCCCATTGTAACTCTAATATTCAAGTGTTTAGTTCATACAGCTGCTAAAAACAAAAATGGACAGGTTATATGTTTGAAGTAGCAATTTCTAGTATTCAAAGGAACTGAGAGGAAGACTCAGCATGGGGTGGGCAAGTGGTCAACTAGATAAGAGTTGTAAGGTTTGAAACAGAGTTCCCTCTGTCCTTTTGAGTAATCTCTTGCCTGTCTTTAGACTGATACTCTCAGGTCTAATTTCCTCCTTCTATGAAGTTGTGTCCTCCCTTCTTCCCTAGCTAGCAAGGTAGCTGCAAGATATCCCTGTCTGCTTTTCTGTCTGAAGTAGTTGCTTAATAAACATTTACCTTTGTCTTTTAATCAGTGCGGCTGACACTTCTCTGTGCACCTATCATCCTGAAAACACTACATCCAGTATGAAAAGGAACTAAATTTCTGAAGTCTACCTCTCTGTTTCAAGTCACATGCATGTGCCTCCAATGGTTAAGCCACAATGCAAATCACAAAAAGCAACAAGGAAAAGACAGGAATCAACAAAGTGTATCGCTGTACAGATGACTACCAGATGTACAGATGACTACCACAACTTCGGATCTACACGGATCAATAGAAAACACTCAAGTCATAAACTATAGTGTCTCACCTTATCACACATATATTCATACACATACCTTCCACTGCCTATTCCCTACCAATCAGCCTCAGTTAGTTTGAGGCGCGGGGAGGGGGGGGGGGGGGGGCCCTACTGAATTAAACCCACACAGATTTGAAACATAAAACCCATGAAGCTTATTTGTTTCACTGTGCAACAGACACTGCAGTATAGGCTGATTCCGCACGGGCCAAAAACAGCAGTGTGAAAACGGTGTGAAAACAGTATAAACCCTTTTACACTGTTTTAAACCCTTTTACACCATTTTCACATCGTTTTCAAACTGCTGTTTTTGGCCCATGCGGAATCAGCCATAGACTTTTGTTCCACAACAGTAGCAGCTTAGAGCAGTACTGCCTCCACAGATACACTGTTCTATGCCACATCCCTTGCTTGGAAATTTATCAAAGCCAAGGTGCTTTAAAAGGAAAACAAAGACTCATGCTTCCTTAACTGATGTCATGCCCCTTAAATTTTAACAGAAAACCATTTTAATATCTAAAACAGCTAGCTGATACCAATATTGTAGTAAAAATATAGAAGTGCAATTTGTGAGCTGTACTTGTAAAGAATATTATGAAGCAAACTAATGCCCTACCAACACGGCCGATGCTGTAAAAAGATACCACTTTATACCACAATTAGCAAGGGGGCCATATACCTAACAAGACAAGATTGGACACTGGGCTTAATAAAATCAGTGTGATTTCTCACAAAATACACAAATGAAGTACTTACCATTCAAAAGGTCCTTAAAAGTTTTAAACCACAAGTGACAGTGGTCTTCACTTAAGTTACTGAGATTGAGTATGGAATCCTTAAGTTTGTTTTGTTCTTTTTTCAGGCAGACAAACAGCGTGATGCCCAATAATAAGCCACCTTTTTGCTGTCCAGCCAAACGGCGACGTTTCAGTTTTACAGAAAAGATATCTTCCATTTCAACATGTTCCTCTTTGCACCGCAAGTCTATGCCGGAGCCACCTGCCCAAACAAGGAATTAAGAACTGTAGTTAAACAATTTCAAAAATGTAATAATTTATACCTCTGTTCTAAAGAAAACTATACATATTAAATGCCATTAATATTATTTTGCAGATGTATCCAAGTTTCTCTTTGTTTCTCTTTGTTAGATCCCCTCAAGTGTTGCCTCTCCTTCCTTGTCAGTTTTCTGAGAATATGTATAGTTATTCGATTAGAAGGTTAAGCAAGTGTTCAAGGCCACAGTTCACTTGCTTTACAGAGTGTGAACATAGCCAGATCACCACTGATGCCAGGACATCACAAAGGATTAAAGCTAGGTTAACTCTAGTGCCTGTTTAGCCTGCCAGTTATTGTGGAATAAGAATGGAAGAATCATTATAGAGTGAGCATAAACCTCACCAACACTGTCCATCATCAAAGCAGTATGGCTTTGCAAATAGTTTTCCAAAGAACTCTGACAGAAGAAGCTTGTACTACTCAAACTCCTCTTCTGTCTGACCATAAAAGTTCTGCTTAGTCAGACTAGTCGAGTACATGCAACAAAGTGATTTGGAGCATTCTAGTGACCAGGAGATCTCCACACACATGGCAGCAATTTCCACTGTAGAAGTATTAAGGAGAAAAACTGGTAATAGAAGGAGCACATTTCCAGTCTACCCCCTACTCATTTCCCACGCTCACTTAGGGGCAGGGAGGTTCTTTTAAAAGACATTTTTTCTCTGATGCTCTTGACCAGAATGGAAAAGTAGCAATGCTTTTGAAGTCTCTCCCCCTCCTTTATTCTTATAATGTCAGAAGCTGTGAGCCAACCCACTGGTCAAGACAAGATCAACTTAAGTAAAAGAGAAAGGTGAGTAAGGTGAGATAAGTCTGTAAATGGAAGTAACAACAAACCAAGAGCCCTCATTACTTAATTGAAGTGAGGATGTTCAGGAAGCATGTTACCCCTCCCTACCCATTCCTCCTTCCCAGCCCCCTTTGAAGGGTGGGTGGGCTATGGCCAGATGATGGATCTCTTCCCTTCTCCCCCTCCTTAACCCTCCCCTCCCTGTAGGGTGGGTGGGTGGGCCACAACCAAATAACAGACCTCCTCCCCCTCCCCCTGGGGTGGGTGAGCCATGACCAGATGCCAAAACCCCTTTGGTACCATACCACCCTGACATATTGGGGTAGAGTGCTTATTCACAGGTATCCCTGCCCACCAGGGGCAGAGCAAGGGGGAACTGCGCCCAGGGTACACACCCTGCGCCCCTGCCACAGCACCGCCTGCCCTTGCCCTGGAACACCTTCGGAATGCCCCGCCACACCCTCTACACAGCCCAGTCACGCCCCCCACTGCAGCTCCACCTGAGGTGTCGCACCCTCCTGCCCCATTGGCGCTACATTATTGCTGCCCATGTGGCAGCCTAAAGGGTTGTCATTGCAGAGATTAGGAGCCCATTCTCTGGCAATAGCCAGGTCTACCTACAAGAAACTTCCAGGAATTGTTTTCCTGTTCTCATGCTCTCAGTTTTCTTGCCATGTCAGCACATTTTCAACTCCACAGCCAAGGAAGAATGTGTCCTCAACATGATACTGCAGCCCTGCTGAATGGATATTCATTTCCAGCCACAAGAAGACTCCTGAGGTCATTACCTCCACTGATTATAACTCAGATACTCCCTTCTGTAACTAACTTCTTCGGACTACCTTGAAATGCAATCTATGTTTCTCAAACAATCCACCCAGACACTTCTGCAGAGGTTGTCCTAACAGCCCCCAAAGGTTATCCTGACACTCCCAGAGGTAGTTCTTCATCCAATAAATATCCTACCCTCCAAAGAGTCAATCACTCAGTGCTACTGACACCTTTCCGTCTTTGTCACTTTTTCCAACGTGTTGCCCCCTAGAACCAAACACTGGGGACCCAGGCACTTTTTCGGGTCGAAGAGGTGCATGTGTTGGTCTGGGGTTTGGACCTCTGGCAGCATGGCCTGAGGGCAGAGTAGTGGGTTGCCATTGAAAATGAGAAGCGTTTGGCAGGAGCGGGGGCAGTTCCCCCGTTCTTTTGGCGGGTTGTGCATGGGTACTGATCTGATGGCAAGGGGAGCTAGGGAGCTGCCCTCTTTGGTGATACCTCTTAAAGAGGTTTGGGATGGAGCAAGCCACAAGTCAGGACGTCCAGACAAGGGGCTACTGAGGCTTGCCCTCCTTATGCAGTGAAAACAGTTCTTCAGCAAGAGGTAGTCCGCCCAGCTGAGGTCCACAATTGCTGCGCAAGGCTAACGGTTCCCTCCAACGGGTTGGAGGAAGGTTTCACTGGGGTCAGCACTCGGGCTGCCCAGTGTACAGATCAGATCCCCACGCTTCTTTATTTTCAATAAATATGGTTTGGCTATGGCCAAAATTCTAACCCACAGACAAGAGTGTGTGTTGTTATTGGGGTTTGGGGAACACTGAACTGTACCAGTCCCGCTCTCCGGCAGAAATAACAAACCAAGACCTGTTGTTACTTAACTGGAGAACACAAAAAGTTCAGGAAGCATGTTTAAAGAAGACCTGCAATTGTACCCTGCTTTTGATCACAATGAAGTACATGCAAATTGCTCTTATTTACTGGGGGGTGGCATCAAGTATAAGGAATAGGTAACTCCTCTTCATGGTTAAAAGTTCAATAGCCACAACATCTATGAAGAAACAAAGATTTTGGATCCCTTTGCTTAGTTTCATCCATGCACTTCTTCAGGATCTCAATGCAACAGGCATTCCTTGGCATGAACAGTCCCAAGATCGTCATTATTTCAGTTGCCCTACCTCATGATTAAATTAGCAAGAAAGAAAACAGAAAATCCAAGTACTAAATCTTTCTACCTTTATTAATCAACAGTCAGATTCCAATTATTAAGAGTACAATACAACTCAACCAAATCAAGAACTATTTTAGAACTTCGCTATCAAAGAAGCCAATGTAAGGTTATCTTATTCAACAATATTAAAAAGGAAAGAGACCAACAGGCTTTGATTAGAAGTTGCTAATACTCCTTCCAATTCTATTAACAGGTTTTTATTTAACTCTCAACAGCAAGAAGAGCCGCTGATATATATGCACGTCTTTTCTCCTGCACAGAAAGGAAAATAGTGTTAGTTTTATTATTTTACATCATATTTCAAACTTAGTATGTATTCCAGGTTATGAACACCTACAATTTAAAACTTAAGTGTTTACTTCCAAACTTTTAATGTTGAAATCTCTAGATTTTAAGAATATGCCAAATCCACACACACACACAAACAGATGTACATATACAAACTTCACTTGAAGTTAAATCTATGGAATGATAACAATAATTTCTTATTGCATTAAAAGAAAAAAATTGTATTTACCATATTTAAAATGTTCTTAATAAGCCATACTTGCAAAAAGATAAATTAGATCACTCATGAATTATTTTTTCCATCAAAGAATTTTCTGTTCATTAGTATTATACTGAGTATTGCTAGCTGTTTCAAAACATTGTCTATCTTCTCATATTACCTACAAGGATACAGGGTACCATCTGTCCTTACAAAGGATTTTATACATTAGATATCATGCTATTTATTTAATTCATTATCCACTTCCCATTGTATTTTGAAAGTCAATTTAATTACAAGGAATAAAGTTAATCTTTCCTGCCAAGTCCTTCTATCACTATAAAAGCAAAGCTCTTCATAAAGTAGGTTACACTTGTTAAGTTTGCTTCTCTTTTTAAGATCGCTTAGCATTTTAAAGAAAAGCCTTACTAAAAATAATACTACATGGCACTTAAAAATTATTATTATAAGCCAAGAGCTTGTCTAAATCAATTTTGGCACATCTGCCTGATGTAGAGCATAAATAGGATTAGAGCAGGATTTATCTGCTTGACGTTAATTGTACTCAGTTTCTGCACATGTTCACTTTTTTCAATACATTAAAGTATGCCTGAGAGACATTAATTTCTACCAGCATGTGATATGCACCTACTTAAGGTATACAATACTGTTATGCAACACAGCTCTAATAAAATGGTTTCTAATTAGAATTAAGCTTAACTAACACATAAAATTTTCATGGAAAATTCCTCTTCCCTTCAGCCTTGAAAACATAATGGGAAAGAATTCTTTATGCTTCCTAGTGTCTTATCATTCAGCTCCTTATGCAAATAGAAGAAAGAAACTGGCAAGGCAGCTACACACCCTTCAGCATACATCCTCCAAGCACTACTCGCCTGGATCCTTTAAGTTGTCTGCAGTTTAAAGGAGAGTGAAGTGGAATTTTGAAACTGGCTTAGCTTAGCCTCAGTCAGCATGGCTTTGCTAGGTCCTCACACTTAGCTCTCAGAAGTATTTGGGCAAAAAGAGTCTATGACAGATGGCTGCCACAAGCTGAGCTCCTGGGCATAGCTGTCTTCTGAGTCTTCTTGCCCACTGGCACCACAGAGCTCTGGGCAAGAAGAGAATCCACCAGGTGGCACCTGATTGTTTAAATTGTTTGGGGATTAGGGGGAAGGGATTGGCTTAGAGACCACTCCTCCTTCGGTGCATGTTCTCCAAGCCCAACTAACTCCCTCAATAGAACTGATTCCAGAATGGAAAAACACTGCAGTACAAATGTTTATTTGCACTGCATTGCTTTCAATGTCATGTGCATTCAGGTGGCCATTTCAGTGTGCATCCTGCTGAAAATAATGCTACATGGACAGATCACCTGAACTAGGTTATGCATTTGGATGTATACACCCACACAAACTGGGCAGAAACTACATAGAACTATAGATGTAAAATCACTTCATCATTTGGTTAAGCGACAATGATTTTGACTTGGTGGAGTTGCTCATCTATTCTTGATGCCCAGCAAGCAATATGAAGAGAGTCTCATTAATAAAAAATAAAAAACCTTTTCAGTTAGAATCCTGTTCATTAATGTATTGCTTTATACAAATTTATACTTATGAAGAATTTTGTTATGCATTTTAATATAATTTATCTTATCAAACAAAGACAAACTAAGAACACAGACAGTTCTGCCAATAGTTCTGCTCTTCTGGACCAAGTCCTGTGCATGCAAAAAGTTCCTACACAATGAATGAAGACCCACATCTATCACACTTAACATGCAGTGTTGGGTAACATGGTTGATGGGGTTTGGCAAACCCCATCAACCATGTTACCCAACACTGGGCAATTATGGCCCTCCAGATGTTTGTGGACTACAATTCCCATCAGCCCCTGCCAGCATGGCCAATTGGCTATTCTGGCAGGGGCTGATGGGAATTGTAGTCAACGAACATCTGGAGGGCCATAGTTGCCCACCCCTGGATTAGACAATGCTGGTTATCTCTTGTGAAAGAAGGGAATGATTCTCTCTGAAGATCATCTTTGACAGAGCTGATAGACTTTAGCAGGGGAGAATTTTTTCCAAAACTATTAACAATGCATACTGTCTGCCTTTCTATTCATCTCTGTACCCAGTTTGTGTCACAAAGAACACAACTGGCTGCTGCGATCATTCCAAGCAGCATACGTATATATCCATCAAAAGGTAACACAAATGAAACACAATTAGTATTAACTCACAGAATGCTCACAAGACCATGGGCTCAGTACAATCAGATTTTCATTCAATCTTGCTCAATCCCTTGTTCAATGTTACAGAACATTAAAAGGAAAACAGGTGGATTTTGAGGTCTATGGGCCTTTCCCCACTTACCTTAAGCCCCACGTTACTTGAGGAGAGTAGCGCGGGGTCCCCTGGCACTCCCAACAGGGGCGGCGACAGCGCAGCCGCCCCGATGCTGCCGCTGTCGCGCCCCCTCAGCGCGCGGCATCCCTGGCGCTCTTCTTAAGGGCGCCTTTTGATGACCCCACGCAGAGCGCGGGGTCGTGGGGATGCCTGGGCGCGTGCCAGGGATGCTGCGCGCTGAGAGCAGTGCGCAGCACAGGGGGGATTAACGAGAGTGGGGAAAGGCCCTATGACTCATGCATGTTCACTACACTGTATCTCTTTTGAGCTTATTACAGGCAGAACTATCCTGGGGCGGGGAAGGGCGATAGCTGCTGCCTCCAAACAGGCTCATTGAGCCACAGACAGCAGGCCAAGAATGGCACTGCCCCTTTCCAGCGTGTAGTAAAGAGCAGATGGATTCTAATCTGGAGAACAGGGTTTGATTCCCCACTCCTCCTCCTGAGCGGCAGAGGCTTATCTGGTGAACCAGATGTATTTCTGCACTCGTGCATTCCTGCTGGGGGACCTTGGGCTAATCACAGTTCTTCAGAATTCTCCCAGCCCCCCCCCCCCCCGACCTCACAAGATGTCTGCTGTGGGGAGAGGAAGGGAAAGGAGATTGCAAGCCACCTTTAGTCTCCTTACAGGAGAGAAAGGTGAGGTATAAATCCAAACTCTTATTTACCTTTGAAAGTGGCCTATGCAGCTAAATAGGCTGAACAACTGATCTTGCCAGGTGGCAAATGGGGGCATTCCCAGACTCAAAGAATTCAGGAAGTCAACCAGCTTTACCCCCAGGAATGCTCCCTTTGGTGCCGATATAGGCTCCTATGCCAGAACACTGGCACTGCAGCTGCAGCAGCACCCGGGCATCACGCTGAAAAAGACTCCCCAACCCCAATGTAAGTTCCTCTAAATTGGCATCAATACCCTTTATGCCAATGAAAGTGGCGTTTATGCCACCACAAGGGTCAAACTGCCACAAACTGCCTTCTGAGTAGTTTCGCTCTCCCCCCCCCCCCTTCAAACAGGACTGAACTGTAAATGACCCACATAAATTGTACCCATTTTGTTTGGGAAATACATGAGAGAATTTGAAAGTCCTCCTTCTGTAACATTAGCTCTGTGGTAGCGACTATTTGGTGATGCAGACATTAAGTGATGAGCATTTATCTACGCTAAAGTATTCATAACATTTTTAAAATCTTAAAATTATTTTTATTGATTGCTCTCATTAGGCTGTACATTAAAATGATATGCTCTATTTGGCTACAAGTACGTATCTATATTACTAATTTATCAGCATATCTATAAAGTGGTATTTTGTTGAGGCTTAAACAGTGTTTGTTTTTTAACAGAACCATTCTTCCTCACATAATAATTAATTTGAATACTTTATCCACTTGAAACTATTCACAGCTCATCGCATCATGAATAAATAATATTTGTATTATTTATAAAGTACCTTAATTACCTTTATAACATAACATGGAAATCAGCATTCTCACTGCAAGGCCGTGACAGGCAAACGGAGATTCAGTTTTGGTCACCTGCTGTCTTGTTTATTCTGTTATTGGTCTGATAGCTTCTCATACTTCTCTTCTTACCTCAGTAATCAGTTCTGTGTCTTGTTTTCCTACTTCATAATGTATTTTTCTGTTCAGTGGCTATTTCTCCTAGGCATATTTGTAATATAAATCTGTTTTTCTTTAAAGGTTTCTCATGGTCTTGTTCATTCCTAGGTTTTTCCTCCTGATTAGTGTATATATGTGCTATCATCCTTTACACAATCTGGTCAGATCTCCTATTGCCTCAGTGCTGCTCCACTCTAGATAAGAATCCTGTGCTTGGAATTCTGTGGGTCAGCTCATAGTTACAGACCCAAAGATTGGGCTTGCATGCTACCTCCCCCTATCCCATGCACTCCAATGTGATTAGTTACCTGCTCTTAAGCACGAATCCCAGCTTTCCATTACTTCAGAATCAAATCAGGATTGTAATGGTAAACCATGATTTACACTGGCAGGAAGCAATTAACTGGAGTGAATGAAATAGGAACAAGATGCACATGAGCCCAGGGCTGAGTCATACAATATTTATTTACATCTGATGGTGATTTCTGATACATTTGGTCCATAAGCTTCAGAGGGTTGGGCTTCTACGGCAGATAGGAAAGTATCTGTGCATTTACAGTAGTCTATAGTACTTAACAGCAGTATCATAATATAGATGACTAAATAGTTAAGGGACTTAAACACATGGATAGGTTAAATGTTTAATACATACAAATTTACCCTAATTACTAGAACTTTTACATATATCTTTTCTGCCTCGAAATGAGGTAGCTAATGGTTTATTTATTTCAGACAAATATAAAATTATATGGTTGTAAAACTTTTTTTTTTACATTGGTCAAAACAACCAGATACAAAAATGGCAGACAGTATAGAACTGTACACGGATGGACATGCAAGATGCTTCCCCTTCACTCAAGCTGCTAGTACACTCAGAAACACACACACATTGTGACAAGACACACATGCAACAAAACCAAGAAAACTGCATAAAGCTCCTTCTACTAAGGAGACTGAGAGATTTACATTGACAGCTGGGAATGCATGTATGCTTACAAGCTTTAAACTAGCCCTTTTACAAAAAGATGTGTTGTATACATTTACAGTATTTGACACATTTTATCAATACACATATACACATATATAATTTTTCACTAAAAACAACTTTCAGATTTTATATACTAGCGAGTGGACTAAACACCGAGGTTATTTGTGCCTCTGATGCGCTAGGTGCAATGCACATGTGCCTGGCATTCAAACCACAAAATAACTTCCAGTCAAACTGTGCACTCTTTCCCCCATGTTGTTTGGAGCCATGTGTTGCACTGCATGGTACTTGTAATCATGATAGCCACCTGTGAATCAGATTTGTCAATCAGGTCAGAAATAGTAAGTTGATGGATTGGAAATTTATTTATTTTTTTTAAAAAAACTGGTATTTTCAATAATAGTGAGACCTGTATAGAGGTGTTACACACACTGTTTTTTTATTTATTATTGTCAAACATAAAAGTAGATTGACATGGGTTTGCAAAATTCATATTTATACTTTTAATACATTTTAATTGCATGTGGTAAAAAGGAGAATTCATTTTACTGTGCATCATGTTTCATCCATATGTAAGTTATATTCTTTTCTTTATTTCTGTCTTCCTTCTACCAATTGTCTCTAAATAACAAAGTACATACACATTAAAGATTATACTCATCAGTTGGAAAGCCAGTATAGCAGAAAGGATACCATGTATACAGAACAGCAGTTCCTGTAAGAAACATGTGGTGACTGAAGCCCTCTGATTTTAAATGCTACCCCCCCCCCCTTCTTTTTGAGTTTGCATGGAAGAGTCAACATTGGTCATTCAATATCCATGGCCAACCGCATCGCCTACCCCAACTGGAATATATACAGAAGGTCCAGATGGCCAATTTACACATACTAGATAGAATTAAGAAATTGGTATGCAAATGAGGGAATCTTGGGGTTTCATTCAGACCCTTCCTGCCATTTGCAATGACTTCTGACAGCCAGTGATAGGCATGATGTTCACTTGCCTGCAGGAAAAAATCCCAGATTCTAAATTCTTCTCTTCAAATAGGACTCGTTAAGGTTAACACCGAAGAGTTGGCTTGCCGGGTTTGAAAAGTAGTTGCAATTATACATTTCAGTAGGCTTTTCTTGGCCATTTTTGTCATGCAGAACATGTATAGATCCAAGCAGCCTTTCCTCAGATGAAAAAGGGAGAAAGGAGTCTCCTTGAACCACACAAAAGTTTATGTTAGAGATCATGAACCCTACATGGAAACAAGCCATGTGAAATTATAGTAATAATAAGGGGAACTGGCTTAGCTTGAGTAAAGAGTTTGTGGTATCCTATCATTGAAATGTTATTTTAACTCTTATTCCCAGACTTAGGTAGGAGACTAAGCAGAAGTAAAGAAGGTTGTTTTAAAATAGTCACAATGACCTTTGCAAGATGCAAGATGTTCTCCTTAGCTCAGAGAAGCAGGACCATTCAGTTAAGTATCCAATGGTCATTCTCCCACTGAGCAGAGGACATTTTGTGGGACCTCCCACAGCAGTGTCACAAAGAATGGGTGGGTCACCATTAGTTAGACTGATATACATGCTGTAAAACTCTTTAGCGAAAGATTGCGTCCAAAGAGCTGAGTCAATTTTATAGTGCTTGATAAAGGTAAAGATTGAAGACCAAATGGCTGCTTTGCAAATTGCTTCACTAGAAGCATTTCTGTTCCAAGCAGCATTGGTAGCTGCACATTGAATGTGCTGTGATTCTGACTGGAATTTCAAGGTTTTGAGATCGAGATGCTTCCACATTGCATGACTTTAAACATTTTATAATAGTATTGCTGGAATATGCATATATCTGGATGTACATATAGGGCACTAAATTCAGACACCCAATGTATTGATGCATTTGCTATCAGAAAAATCATTTTTAATCTTAGGAATTTCATTGTAACCAAAGGTAAGGCTCAAAGGATTGCTTGGTGAGTGCACTGAAAACTGCACAATATCCACATAGGAAACATATGTGCTGTCAGTAAATCCATCACATTGGCTTCTCTAAGGAACATAAGCACATGTGGATGTTGAGTAAGAGGCCAACCATCTAGCCATGGGACAACTGTGGCCAGTGCTGCAATTTGCCTCCTGATTGCGGCTGGTCAGATGCCCATCTGGAGACGCTCTTGAAGGAACACCAAGATAGTAGGAACGTCCAGGAGAAGAGGAATCAATTTCTTCCATTTACACCAACACATGTAGGCCTCCCACATCACGCCATAACTCCTGATGGCAGACTTTCTCCAGAGGCTAAGATAGTATTGATGACCACCTCACTCAAGCCTTCTCTGATCAAGGGCCTCCTGTTAACCTCCACATGGTCAAATTCAATCTGAAAGGATTCAGATGAAATATTGGCCCTTGCTGCAACATGTCTCTGCTCAACAGTAAGCATACAGGAGGTAGTGTTAACATCTGGAACAGGGTGGAGAACCATGATCGTAATTGCCAATAAGGCACTATCACTATCACTTCAACTTTCTCTCCGCCCCCCCCCCCCGCCCATATTTGTGTAACAGCCCAGGAAGGACTAGCATGGGAGGAAAGGCAAGTAGTATCTTCAGTGGTCAAGGTGATGCCAGGGCATCTGTGGCTATGGCCAGTGCATGGTCATATCATGGGTAGTATCACTGGGTAGTAATAGTGTGGCCATTCGCAGGGGATGAGCAAGGGTTTATACTGGGGTGGCCTAATTATTGAGTTATCCATGTGAGGAGGTATTTCTTCAGACTCCATACCACTTCTTGTATGTCTCTGCAAAAACGCCAATCTGCTTGTGTGTTGTTGGTGCCCTATATGTGCTTTGCACATATGGAGAGGAGGTTCCTCTCTGCCATGGTGAGCACTTTGATGCCCATCGTATATAGCATTAAGAACCAAGATCTCCCTTGATGATTCAGGTGGGCTTGTTGACAATATTGTCAGTTCTCAATAGTCCGTGGGAAGGTTGCTTGGTGAACTGAATGCTATCAGGAATTTCCAACCAGGTAATGGGTAGGAAGGGCTCCCTGATGGACCATTGTCCCTGGATTGGTAAACCCTCTAGCACAGGGGTAGGGAACCTGCGGCTCTCCAGATGTTCAGGAACTGCAATTCCCATCAGCCTCTGTCAGCATGGCCAATTGGCCATGCTGGTAGGGGCTGATGGGAATTGTAGTTCCTGAACATCTGGAGAGCCACAGGTTCCCTACCCCTGCTCTAGCATCACTTTCCAGCCGGATAGACTGGTATCCGTAAATATCTCATAGGTGGTCGTCATCCAGTAGGACTAGCCATGTAGCACATTCAAGGATTTGGTTCACCAGGGCAAGTCGAGTTTCACCTGAGTCGGAACTGGTAGGGAAAGATTGTGCCTCTGGCTGATCTCTTCCTGGTAAGGCAGTAGTTGCTGGAACGGCCTCCAAAGAAGTCTCCCCCACTGGATGGCATCTATGTTAGATAATAAAAGACCCAAGAAAGATGAGAGAGTCATGAGTGGGGAGGATTTTAATTTATGACTGCCAGCATGTGGTCCTTGATTTTCTTACCTTTGTCTGCTATCAAGGAGCGATAACCACTCCGAGGTGTTCTAATCTTTGGACTGGTTGAAAGGACTCTTTTTGACATTAACCAGAAATCCATGCTGTTGAAAACAAAGCAAACCGTCTGAGTATCCTTCTGAGATTGCTGAAAGGACTGTGATCTCACAAGGAGATCATTTAGATAAGAATGTTTCCTCCACTGAGTTTCACCACCAGGTTTACTAACCAGGTTTAGAGAAGACCCTCAAGGTGAAAAAGAGTCCAAATGAGAGAGCCCTGACTTGGTAGTGGGACTCGTCCTGTGCTTTAAGACAATGCAGATATGGATGTGGGCCTCAATTAAATCTTTCATTTGACCGGAGAGACTCAACTATTGTTCTCAAGGTCTCCATGCAAAGGTGCTGCAGTTTTACAAGTCAATGGAGAAACTTTAGAATAGCCCTCCAATTCCCATTTTTCTTGGGCACTGTATGGAATATAGAGGGCACTCCACTGCCTTTTTCAAAATCTGGCACAGACTCTGCTGCCTGAATGTCCAGTGAACAAGGGACTGGATCTTTTTTCCTCTTTGGATTTGTTGTATCAGTTTACCCTGTCCTTCCTGGGGATAAACTTCCTTTTAAATTGACCCCTTCAAAACTGAGATCTTTTACTATTCCAGCTGCCTTCACTCTGCTTTTGCTCAACCCTTGGAAGCATGTGACTGGAACGAAAGGAAGAGTTTGTGACCGGACGTCAAATTTGGTGTCTTAAGATTCCAAGAAGGGGCCTTGACTTTATACTTCCACCAGAATGTTCTTCAGGAATTCCCCAAACAATTTGTCTCCCTGAAAGGGATATGTTGAACCAGTGGTTTTTGAATGGTAATCGGTGAGCCATGCCCTGAGTCAAAGCCTGTGTCAAGTGGCTGCAGCTGAAGCCAGTGCCCAGGATCAAAAGGAGAGGACATCTAAGGTATATCTGCAGTGAATGCTGAGGCTTTGCATGGCCTATTTGCCTCTCCATGAAGTTGATGATTTCCTTCAGGAAGTAGCTGAGGCATCTTACATGACTCTCCTCTCTAAGCCATCTCTGATATGGCCTTTGCCACAGTAGGCCCGGAGACTGTAGCACTGTCACCTGCTTATCCACAAGTGGCACTTCAAGACAGCTATTGGCACATGCAGTTAAGTCATATAGTTATTTAACAAAGCTACGAAAATTGTCTATTTGAAATGGGCCTTTTTCCCATTCAGATTTCAATTGCCTCACAAAAAACTGGGGAAGAGGGGGACTTCCTTCTCTTACCCAGTGTTGGGAAAAAATTATTTGTGCCTTACACAAGTGGACTTTGTGTCTGGTGTGGGCATTTTCCCCTTCCTCCTGGGAACTCTCCAATTCAAGGCTGCTAAGGTCTTAGTAAAGAGGTACTAGACATCCTTACCTTAAGGAATCATTCAACCCATTCTGGGACCTGTACCTTCCCCCATCCTCCTACTCCTCAAGAGAAAAAATTACCCTCCTCTCCAGAATCTGAGTCACTATCTGAGCTTCTAGACCCCTGACTATAGGGTTAGTCAGGTGTCTAAGAGGCTGCTTTCTTTCAGGCTGCTTTAGTTGGCTGCAATTTTATTCCCCATCCCACGATTCCTTCATGACCATAGGCATGGAGGTCCAGCTCTGATCTCTGGAGAGCAGATCCAGAATGCCTTGTTGCATCAAGGATAAGACCAGCTCCTCTAAAATATTTCTTTCAAGGGAGTAAAGGTCTGGTGGCAGAGAGTAGGGATCGGGTGGTTACAGTACTCCTTATCGTTTGTTAGGAATTACTCCTGAGGAGGACTTGGGGCTGTGGTCCAATGCTCCAGGGAGAGAACACTCTAAGGAGGGAACCCCACCATTGCTGTAGCCCGCAACAGTTTCAGGCTTGATTTGGTCTTTAGAAGAATCCATTTTTATTGTGTGAGAGGTTTTGGTGTACTTTTCTACCGGCTCTCCTGCCTGAACAGTTTTGCCACCTGTGGATTTGACCGTGATAGTAACAGCCCAGGACAATGTGATTCTCAGATCTGGATCTGTCTTGGCCTGCAAGTCGTCCTCATCATCTCATCTCTCGAACCCTTACAAGCTGATAAAATAAGGAGTGCTTGACTCTTGTTCTTCTTGCCTGAAGGGGGGAGAAGGCTCAGCCATTATAGCAGTTGCAAGTTGTCCCCGGAAAGGAATGTGTCGTCTTTGGAGCCCTGCATACTCAGACATTCAGTCAGAGTGCCTTATGAGATTATTAAATAAAGAACTCTTGATTCTTACTCTTCTTGCCCAGCTTGGTGGGGGGGGGCGCACGTGGGGGAGAGAAGGGAATCAATGAGAATAGAAACAGAAAGTAGGAGTGTGATAGAGATTAAAGGGATTGAGATCAGTAATAACACAATAAAAATGCAAACACAGCAAACTAACTATAGAGTAAAACAAGAGAGCAAATAGACGATAGAATTTAATTAAAGTCGCAAAAAAACGACCTAAGAGCTGCTCTCCCCTGGCTAGGCAGGAAGAGAACGGAGGAAACCAGGAAGTGATCACAACCAGGAAGGGGGGGAAAAGTTAATTTCCTGTCTTCCTGACTGGATAACAAGAAACACCCACAAGAAGTCCTCTGCTCAGTGGGAGAATTGTCTCTACATATGCAAACTCAGATTTCCTCTGTGGTTAACAGTGCTTTCTTCACAGGATGCTGCCCCAGCTGCAGACCTTCCTTACAAGGCAAGACTTTGTTACTGATATTGAGATCTGCTATTATCCAACTTAGATTACTACATGTAGAAATTTCACATGAAGCAGACTGCAGCAGCAAAGATTTCTGATTGAAATTACGAAGAATTTATTCTGCCGTTTTAAAAAGAAAAACATTGACTGTCAATTCATGTTCTGCTCAATTCAAATTGTTGGCTCTTATATTTAAAATGCTAAACATATGGAGCTTTGATTTATAAGCCCCCCTCAAGTTCTGGAATAAACAGTCAGTGGCAACTACAGACAGGCTTTTTTTATATAGTGCTGCCTCCACTGTGGAATGTTTTTCCAGAGCATTCTGTCTAGCACCCAGCCTTTTAAAGTCATACATACCAGGTAGAAAGCTTTCTGACTAAGCATTCTGTTAATACATTAGATTTATTTATTTATGTTTACTGTTCAACTATTTATTAACTCCTATTCCTGAATTTTTGCTGTATTTTGTATTGCTGTTACATACTACTTCTACTAACTTTTCTTGACTCTTGCTGTTTTCTACAATGTATTGTGATATCTGTAAACTACAATGTATTTTGAATGTGTAAACTACACTGACCATACTTTTTAGAGAATGTGGCGAACTGACCTTTTAATTGAACAGAATAGACTTAACACTTTCATTTTTATTTTTTCAAAAATATTTATATAACTACATTACAATCAATTATTTATTGCTGATACCAGGAATTATATCATCTATTTAAAAATTTTGTTTTTCTAAGAATTACTCCGTTTCCAGGATACACACTACTATGCAAAGAAAAACATCTGTTGCTTCAGAGACTGAAAGGTTTGCCAAAGTAAACATATTTTCATATATACCTCATTGATGAGTATAAAATATACAAGAAAGATATGTTGTTGTGGGTCAAATAAAATGAGATTGTCAACCTACTGCAGATATGTCTCCCTTAAAACAAAACATGAATTGTTCATTTATTTGTGTTCTAATACTCAGCAATGCAGCAGTACTTCAACACATGGATATATTTGAAAAGGCTATTTAAATAAACTTTGTATTTTAAGCAACACAAAACAAAATACATGCATAATCAAATATGTTTATTTCAACTTTCCAATAAGCATTTACTAATCTGTACTCGTACATCAAATTTCAAATCAACCACAATTCTGAAGTGTATTCAGCATCCTATATTAGCAACTGTGGCCATGATCCTAAAAAACAGGAGAGATAAAAATAAATGATTTTTTAAAAATTGATTAAAAAAATTAAATAGGATTTTAAAATTTAAATTGATTTTTTAAAAATAAAATGCTTTTAGCTGAAAACTACCTAGTTTTGTGTTTAAGATACATTACACTCCAAAAGGTATTCATCATAAAACAAAGATTAGTTTTTAAATTATGTAGCATGAGACTGTATTCATGCCAGGTTTAAAATTTTTGATATCCATTCACAATGTGGTTTCTGTAAGATTATACGGGGCAATTTTCACAAATATTTCACAAAAATTTTCACAGATATTTTCACATATGTTTGGTTTTATTTACAGTTCTCAAACTGAATTCATGTAGGCAGAGATAAACGTGCCTCCTCTTCACAGTAAAAATGTTATTTAAAAAAACAGAGTTGAGAAAAAGACCTTAATCCCATTGTTCCTTTGCAATCTATGTATACAGAACCAACCCCTTATTGCTGAAGTGCTAAATTTCAAGAAGTTTAATGAACAGAAGATTGTTTGGAATGGAATAGATCTGCACAAAGAGCTAAGTATGAGGAAGAAGGGGCAAGCAGTAAAAATGAATGTGAAAATTTTCAAACAGAATACTCCATAAGTCTTGGGATCTCTGTGTGTTTGTTGGAGGTTTATCATTGTCAGAGGTTTATCATTTTATCCTCTACCCGGAGCAGAAAATCTATAATGTCAGCAGGCCATAAAAGATATCCAGAGTGAGAATATTTTGATGAAGTTCTTCTACCTATGGATAAGGCTAGTATGCATGTAAAACACAAAGAAATGAAGATAATTCACCTCACAATAATTTCATAATTATCTATCAATGTATTTCTAATAGTATAACCAAGTAATTTCTGAAATAACTGTAAAACTAATCAAAAAAAGTTTATCCTAAAAATAAAACCTTCATCTAGTGGTAAATATTAAGATTATATCAGCAAGAATTAAACTTTATGGAGAAAACTGTGACTTAAATCAAGTCTTACTGACTAATAATTTAAATCATAAATCTACCCGACTGAAAACCATTGAGCAGTTCGGCAGATAACAAAAAGATTGACAGCATAGTGCTTTAGATCATTAGCAAGCAGCAACTAACATGGAGGATGGAGGGATTGTGTCAAGCAATATTGATTTGCTGCCAGAAGTTGCCAGATGTTGGCAGTTAGTGCCATACGAGTTTAGGCATATTATGAGTTACAACTCCTTCATGAACTGACATGTGTGAAGCCAAATTCTGAAATCTGTTCTACTCATAATGTCACCATACTAATGAATGTAGGGTTCCTTTTACTCTGGACTTTTTCCCTTTAGCACTGCAGAGACATTGCTTTTCTTCAGTCAACTGGAAACATAACTAGAACAGTAATTATGCACATTTGACATAGCACTATCTTCCAATAAAAATCCAACAGTTCCCATCCCCAAGGCAACATCCAGTTTATATGTTTACACAAAAGTATACTTATGCAGTAACTGTTGTCCTGTAGCTGTATCCTTACACCTTTTAAAAACTGGCTTGATCCTCCTTTTCTACAACTTCAATTAGTTGCCTCCTATTTGTTCCTAAAGACACAGGATCCCTAAATCAGCCTGTAACTACTCAATTCCTGCTCCCTTGAGATGAGAAGAACTTTAATTATTGGTTTACTATTTACAGCCAGAGAAGATCTTTAAATTATTATTACAACAGCTGCATAATTGCAATCATAAAAGAAAGTTAATCGTTTTTTCTGGCTGTGAACAGTTAAGAGTAAATCAGAAATTAAAGCCCTCCCCCATTATAAAAGTGGAGTTCTTCATAGTCTTCCCACTCAATGCCACCTTATTATTCATATCATATGCACCTAAAACTACTCTGATGTTATCAAACTTTTATCTTTGATTGCATTAAAGTATTTCATTAAATTAGCAAAATCTGTCTGAGTGAATGCAACACTAGGGTGAAGTCCAAGCCAACTACAACTGATAACAGCTCTGCCTTTTATATTTATATGCTACATGGGAGACAAGGGAGAGAGAAGTAGAGTCAGGTTTCGTAATGTGCCATGGGCACATTATTGCTATAATACGTGATTCCATTGTAAGTAGGGTTGCCAAAATGTCTTGAGAAAAATGTCCTCACCTTCTAACAGCATGAGTCAGAAAGGATTTGATAGCACTTAACTTACACAAATAAAGCCTCTATCAGTGGTGGCGAACCTTTGGTGCCAAAGGTTCGCCACCACGGGAATAGGGCATCTTTTCTTCAGATAGTTGCCAGCCTTAATCATCAGGCATCCTGGAGAATCTATGGTTGCTAAGTGTACTACTATTGTATAATTCCAGATGACAGGAAGAAAGAAAGTCCCCACTCTGCCACAGGATTAGTGGCAATAGGAACAAGCTCTCAGAGGGGGACTGAGGAACAGGCATTCAAATGTCATCACATTTCCTGTGATCCAACTGGCTTCGCAACTAGATCTGAATGCCAAACTCAGCTTACAAAGAAATTTTCCCATTCAAAAAAATGGCAACAGTTTGCAGAGCACTGTTCTCAAATGAGGAGTTTACCCATCACTACAAGAACTGAGGTAACAATACTGGTTTGTTATGGTGAAGCTGAACATGTAGTTCAATTTCACCATAACATGTAGTTCAACAAATCAAGAAAGACTCTCAGAGAACTTTTCTGTAGTCCGCACAAATCTGTCGGAGTCCTCATACATTCAGTTTTTGAAATTTCCAGGAAAAGAATGACGACATCTGGTACAGAATTCAATGACTGGACCAGAGAATGGAGACAACTCAGAAGCTATATACAGGAATGGACAAGGATTCTAATGACTGGGTCCATTCCTACATCCTGTAAACTTCCCTCAGGACAGATAACAAATCCCACATTGTTTACAGATGTTTCTTATGGGGAAGATTCAGATAACAGCACAAATCTAGCAAGTATTGTCAGAGTGAAAACAACTCCACGTGCAAGATGTAATAAGTATTTATGCATGCGAGTACATACAGATGTAAGCAATCTGTAAACTGACACGTGGATTCCCAATATCTTTTATATCAGCAGATCAGTCATGCAGAATGTAACTATTGTATACAGTGCAGAACTGAATATATCGACTAATTCTTGAAAGTTAAAATATTTTAAACATTTCTATTGTATATAACTCTACAAATTGCACAAATGGGTCTAATATGTGGACATAACAGTTTATGACAAGACACAACAAAATTGAAATGTTAACAGTTGATTAATGGCAAATCAGAACCCACTTATGCACCTATTCTTAACCAACAAGATCTTTCCATCCTATTGTATACAGATGATATGGCATTTTTATTCCATTATCACTTAGTCCTTGAATGCCTTGTACTTTGTGAAGATCAAGAGATAGATAACCTCATTGTTAGAGAACAATGAATTTATAAGCCAATATCAAAAGTTTTCTTCTGCAAGATAAGTATACGAATATTACTAAATCTATGGTCTTTAAATAATTGAGCATAAAATAAAAACATTAGAACTTTTATAATTTAAGAGAGCTTAGAAGGAGAAAAAGAAAATTCATTTTTTAAAACTAGTCTGCTTAGGCTAAAGACTACAGCCAATAAGCCATATAATTAAAAGAAGGATTAATGCCAAATATACAAGTTTTTAAAAGAGTTCAAAATACTAAAACCTTTGCCAAGTTGCAGCTGTAATTAACAAAAAGTTAAAAGGAGACAGCAGATACCACCACAAAAAGTAACAGATGTGCTGAGTTCATCTGGACAAAAACATAAACATATGTGAAAGAAATTCAATACTATCATAAAATCAGTTGGTGTCTAAAATAATAGCAGACCCGTATGGCAGAACAGTTAAATATGTATCAAATGCACAACACAGTATGTTCCAACAGAATGTCCCGATAAGAAGACATAAGTGGCAGATAATAATATCCGAATTTCTCTCATGAGAAGAGGATACATCAAGATTTTAACAATCTGATAAACATGCAAATACATATTGCTTGACATTCACAACAATTCTGATTTGTAGGCATTCTTTAAACATTAAGATACACTATTAACAATAATAAAATGGGCAGATTCCCCTGAAAGGCACCATAGAAATTTTCTAAAAGAATACATTCAGGAGGGAAAAAAACAGAAGAACAAGGTAAAGAAAACAGACAATCATTACTTCTCTAAAATCATTTCCCATCTCAGTATTTCTGATAGAACGCCTCTAGATAATAAGTAAACACAGACCAGCCATGACAAAATAAAGTATATCAAAATGTATGTTTTAAAATGTAGACACACTTACAATTGTCTAATTTCATCTCACCATTTTGCAGCAAAAAAATCAATATTACAGCTTAAGTCAATTTGTGAGAGTAATAGATGTTTATGCTGATTTGCTTTTGGTCCCTCCAGGGAAAAAAGTAAATACTTAAAGTAAAAAAAAATATTTCAGGCCATTTCACATTCATTGGAGTCATATCCATTCCTATCTCCCTGACAAGCGAATTTACATTATCTAAGGTTCAGATTTTTCAAGTGTATTTAATGTGTGTGAGGTGTATAGCTAAACTCAAAACATGTGAAGCATGGCTAAAAGCTAAGCAAAGTCAGTGAAAAGGGATTTACTAACCAAAGTAATGTCAGTTCATGACATCTGCCAATATCCAATTTGCATGCAACTAGGTAAGAACAAGAGAGCTCAAGAGAGCATAGCATGATCTGGACACAGAGTTAAACTTTCATGTTCCAGGGCAGGGGTAGGGAACCTGCGGCTCTCCAGATGTTCAGGAACTACAATTCCCATCAGCCCCTACCAGCATGGCCAATTGGCCATGCTGACAGAGGCTGATGGGAATTGTAGTTCCTGAACATCTGGAGAAACCGCCAAAGAGGATTCTACCCCTGTTCAAAGGAAATGAACTGCACCAAAACATTGAGGAGGGCACTAGGAGCAGACCCTGGACATTGTACAGCCCTTGAGACCCCACATCTCGACCGCGCGGATGACCCTGACTGGCCCTCGATATGACAGACCTGGCCCTGGCCTTAAAGAGGGACCCTGTTTAGGAATCACACTGCTCATTCTTCCAGCTAACCCCTCCCCCTTCATCACTACCCTCACTTGCCTTGCCACTGTGCCGGAAAGGGCTCTTTCTGAGAAGAGCCACTCCCTCGTACTTGCGCAGATGGCTTTCTGAAGCGTTCCCCACTCCTTTGAAAGCCCCACAGAAGCCAGTTACCTTGGTTGCCAGCTTCTGCGGGGCTTTCAAAATCGCCTCGCCCCCCCCCCCCCCCGCCCATGCTGGGGAAGCTGAGGCATGAAGAGTCCCGCCAGAAGCCGCGCAAACAGCAAGGGACAACTGGCTTCTTGGGGCATCTTTCAAAAGCTCAGTCGATAAAAAAAAAAGTAGGTTAAGGGACTTAAAGTCTCCCCACTTGCTTGGATTGGCTCTGAGGGGACAATCTATGCAGGTAGGTTAAGCTCTGTGATTCTTTGTACTTCAAACAGTGTTGTATGCAGAACTGGTGCCAGTGATTCCAAGTTGATCATATTGCACCTGTCTGTCACTTATCAGCCCCTATTATGCAGAATTGAGTTCAGCCTTTTGGCCCGGCCCTCCACAATATTTTCTGTTTCTTATATGTCATTATGGAAAAATAAGTACCCAATTCTCCTGCAGTAATCTAGAGGGCACAGAGCCATCCCAAACTTCATATTTCACATTTGCTTGCAGCTAAGCAGAAAACAAGATTTACAGGCCAGCCTATTAACCATTATCTAAAACACCTGGAAAACCAAAAAGTGGGGGAGAAAAGAATACTACCATGGCCTGGTTCTGCTCTTTGGTTTGGTTAAGTACAACTGCAAATGAAATATTTGCTCATTAGCTCATCCACCACACTGTAAGAAAACTATTTTTCTTCTATCTCACCTACCTGCCAACTCAGTAGAGCCCTACACATACTGAAACAGAGAGCTGAATGAAGAAGACTTCAAGATCACTATGGCCTGCTTCAGACATCTGTAAACCACTCCAAGTGGAATGGTATAAACATAAGAGAAGAAAAGTCTGCAATAACAGCCAACAGTTCCCCACACTATTTCTCATTGCTTCTCATCACAGCCAAATCATACATCCACATCTATACCTTTTTCAGTAAAAAGACGACAATGCGTGCTCTGGCAGAACCAGATGTGCATGCCTCCACATGTCAAAGAGGACCAGATTCTCTTTTAGGGCGTGAAAATTGACAGCTTCATTATCCACTGCAACGTTATTATCCATTATCCATTGCAATGTTAAACATAGCCTGCCATTTTGTAGGCTCTGTGCTGCCTCAAGTAACAAAATGGTGGGCGCAACTGTTTTTAAAAGCGGAATGTGCTGGGTTGATAGTGTGGCCATGGAGCACTAAAAAAGCGGCTCTTTATCAAAGAGCTGCAGCTTTAATGTTTCAGCTTATATTGGGGGGGTTTGATCAAGCCCAGTTACTTAAAGACAATTCTCGTGCTCTTAAAGAGACAATAAGAAGAGAGGGCAAGTACTAGGACCCCAGGGGAGCCTTCCTCCACAAAAAAGGTCCAGGAAGACGAGATGTATTGATTTCCAAATCCTCTGTCATCTTTTTGCTGAAAAAGAAAGGTTTTGTACTGAATGCAAAACAAAAGGGTATTCAGTGAATATCAAAGACTCAGTACTCAGTGAGTCCAAAACAGATGAACCACTGATCCTGTTACTGAATATTCTCTTGGGGAGATGTCTACCTACAAATGAACTCTGAATGTTATGATTTCATACTGCATTTTTCTTTCAATTCTAAATTCATCAAGTTAATGTAATTATATATTTCTGGGGTTCCACCCTCTTACAGGCAACTCTAAAAGTTTCTTATCAGATAGACTATGTTTATTAATATCAATTACTGACCAGGGTGGACTAATTATTCAATTCAGGTTTTACCCTTTCTGTGTGTTTTTAATGACGCACTCGGAGCACTTGTCTTGCCAGCCTCCCGTACACTTCTAAAAATCCAACTTGCTTCCCCATAAAGGTACATTAAATTGGAGTGCATGTATGTGATTGATTTTGAAGACACTGTTTACCTTTACGCAACCCTGTAAAAACTCACACTTGTAACTTCTGGTTTACATTTGTACTAGAAGCCAAATTCTTACAGTATCTTGGGGTAAAACAATTCTCACAAAACCAGAATTGGTTCATGGGACAGAAGTCACTGTGTTTCTAAACAGTACTCAAACATTCAGACCTTGAAAACACACTGTGACCTGAAGAATAATGTTTCATTTGCAGATTCTTTTGTATCCTGTATTAACTCCAAATATTATGGTTTTGTACAATGCTATAATGCTTTTTGAACCTAAGAAATTAGAAACAACTCTCATAAATTTTAAAGGAGAACATCACAAAACATCTAAAACAAAACATTTTAAAAAATCATCTTGGTGTATTCTATTCACAGGACTTGTCTGTAGTAATCTAAATATTCTCCAGGTTATCAAGAAGGGTCATCAGGTTGTCACGAAGGGGAGTATCTCTCCAAAACATTTAAAAATGGATCACTTAATCTGTGTTTTCTTAATAAATTCACAGTGTAATTTTTATTCTAAAATGTTAAAATTGGCTTGGAGAAAAAAAGTACTTCAATGGCAAAATACATAGATTTCTGGAGTTGTTTTATACACAAGTTGCTTCTTTTGTTTACAGAAGGCAAATTGCAAGAAGTAATTAGAAGTACTTTGGTAACATAATTTACTACACGATACTGTTTCAAGAAGACAGAGTTGCACAGACATATCTCTGGGCATTCCGGAAACAAAAGTACAACCAGGATGGGAAACTCCCCAGCAGTAGGACCAGGCTGGATAGAAGGGAAATTTTGCATAATAATTCCAGATGAGGTAGCCACATCAGTCTATTGCAGCACAAATAAACAGGAACCTTGTATCTAAAAATTAATTAATTTCTATTCCAGTGCAAGTTTTTGCAGATGAGTCTACTTCTTCATATGTTGGGAGTCTTGTGGCATCTTAAAGACTAGCTCACATGTTTGATTTCAGATGCCAATTCTCTTGCTAGGTTTTCCAGCACAGCATTTCGTTCAAATCATCAGCCAACACATCTAATCCTTTTAAGTTACTAAAACTTTTCTTCTCTATGGAGACTAACTCTTCTGTTACACTGCTCTACTTGAATAGGAGGAAGAGGAAGACTTAATAGGGTGTTAGAAAAATAAATAAAGTGTTTCCAACATCAAAACCAAAGGCTTAACATCATATCCAGGATGTAAACAACAGCCCATAGGAACATAAACAAACATATTTATCTCTTCTTTTTTCATAACCAGCTTGATGAAGAATTCCAACAAACCTGAAAGCTCATGCAGTTAGCCCTGTAAACAACTTACTGTGCCCATACATAACATGCATCTGTGACTTAAAGTACAATCCTGTGCAAAGTTACTCCAGTCTAAGCCCACTGAAATGAATGGGCTGACACTAGAGTAACTCTCTTTAGGACTGCACTGTTAACATGTGGTATTTATTTGTGACTTTTTAACCGTTTACAACTGTTCCCCAAGAGAGAAAAACAGCTAACAAATGCTTTAAATAATTAAAACTAAAATACATCCACACGTAGGCAAGTTTGCATTGAGCATGCGTTACAAACAACAGGTGAAGAGCCAAATGCACAATTAAACTTCACATAAGTCCAGATACTGGCCTCCAATTTTATTTGAAAAGCAAAGGACCATTTGGCATTCTCAAACTGATGGACGTGCAGAATGCATGCATGCTCGCTACACAAAGGCTGTGTGGGGACGGTTATAATAAAAGGCGTTATACTTCCTTACCGTGTTATTTCGGTGGTCGATAGAAAGCATGACTTTTTGTGGTTGTT
Source organism: Sphaerodactylus townsendi (assembly GCF_021028975.2). Classification (NCBI taxonomy): domain Eukaryota; kingdom Metazoa; phylum Chordata; class Lepidosauria; order Squamata; family Sphaerodactylidae; genus Sphaerodactylus; species Sphaerodactylus townsendi. The sequence continues at coordinate 23,178,453 of NC_059426.1, read as the reverse complement.
TGAGGTAGAATAATAATTGGGGGGGGGATGAGAAAGCATGACTTTTTGTGCTGATCTGAGGCTGAATAATAATTGGGGGGATGAGAAAGCATGACTTTTTGTGGTTGTTTGAGGCTGAATAAGAAAGCATTGCTTTTTGTGGTTGTCTGAGGGTAATTGGGGAGGGGGAATGTGCAAGCCACCCTTGAAGGGGTTGCAACTCGACACGCGCTCTAAGGCCCGCCCAACTGCATCCCCCCTCCCCACTCACCTGTGGGGCTCTCGGGCTCAATCGGGGTCCAGCTGAGCCTCTTGGCGCTCAGCACCACGTCGCAACTCCTCTTGCCGATCCGGAAGATCCCTCGCAGGAGAGGCTGCGCACCTTCGCACCCTGCCGTCACCTCCTCTTTCTCGAACCCCCGGGGGACCCCCTCCTGAGTGGGGTACTCCGCATACCTCAGCTGCACCGCTGCAGACGAGGAGGAGGAGGAGCGAGAGGAGGCGTCGCTTTCCCTCCGCCCCTCGCCCCGTCCCGCCCCGCAAGGATCCCCCCGGCTCTCGGCCCACGCTATTCTCCTGGGGCGATGCATTGGGACTGTTTTCCTCGCCCTCCCCTCACACGAAGTAGAGTGAAAAGTGACCCGGCGCGTCCCAGCTGCTACCAAGGCAGCGAGCGACTCTCCTCCGCCTTCATCCCGGGCCGGGTGAAGCGACTGGGGGAGGGGAAAGGTCAGCCGCTTGCACAAAGCGCGCGCCAGCTTTCGCCTCTGAGCTATTAGGCGCCCTCGCGCGCGCCGCCGCCCTCCTCTTTTTCGGCCGTTAACGCCTCCCTCGGCGAGGTCACGCGACCAGCCACGCGCTCTGCCCCGGGCGAAACTTTCTTGTGGGCCGGTCTGAGTAAAAAGGCGGGAAAATGAAGCCCGCGATTGGTTGTGCTTGAATGCCTCTGTTCCCCTCATGGGCCAGGGCGGGCGGCTTCCATCGAAAGGTATCCGACCAATATCAGTATGAATAGTAACATGTAATAAAACCCAGACATTAAGAACAAGTTACTATCAACAGATGGCTTCTAAAAGAGTCCAACAAATAATTTAGTATTGTCCAAGGCTTTCACCCCTGGAATCACTAGGGCATAGTAGGTGTCAAACTCACGCCCCTCCAGATGTTATGGACTACAGTTCTCATCATCCCCTGCCAGGTGATATTTCGAAAGGTTAGCCCTGATGGAAAAAGAAGGGACACCTCTTCTGAAAATCTCTCTCTGTCCCCCTCCTGCTCCCTTCGCAGATGGTTGGAGGGAAGGCCCGTAATAGATGAGGGTTTGGTACAAACTTGGGTTTCAACCTAGCTTTTGGGGCCAAGTGTTTCTTTCCTCTCAGCTTCACCTAACTCTTGGAGTTGATATGAGGATAAAATGGAGGTAGCCATGTACGCTACCTGTGGGGTGCCCAATATTTCTTTGCCAAATATCAAGCCAACAGAAGAGAGTTTTAAGTCACTTTATTTGCAAAGAAAAGGGAGCCTTTCCCGCATGGGCAGACTGCCAAAACAGTATATCCACAGCAGGTTTATTCCCTTCTCCTGAATTCGCCACACCCTCTCTGTTCCCCCATTGGCCAAGTGTACTTAGAGTCACACAACACAAGTCTTTATTGGCATATAAAACAGGACAAAATTTTAAAACAAAACAAGGTTAAGAAATGCAGTTAAAACTACTAATTTCCAGTATAAAATTTACAACAGTTTCACAAAAGAGCACCCAGTTTAAAATTTACACCCAGTTTCACAAAAGAGCACCCAGCCTCCAGTTTATCAGAGCTGTTCAGGAGATTGGTTTTCTTATAACACTCATGCCACTGAGAACATTGCAAGAAAATGGAATTCATGTATTTCATGCATTATCTTATTATTATTTAGGGCATAGAAACAAAGAATGGTCAAGTGTTTCCAACCATGGTCATATCCCGCATGAACAAACTCTTTTTAGAGCGTTCCATATTCTTAAATCTTCCCTCCAGCAGAGCTGATGGCAGCATTACATCCCTGCAGTAGCCAAGTGCCTCTCCTCTGGGTGGGATTAATTAGCGAGGCAGATACTGCTGCCATAGTGCCTTCATGGGATTATCAGTCAAATGTAGTCAGGAGAACAGAGTTGTCTCTGGCGGCAAAGGTCAAATTATGAAAATCAAGATCCAAGAGCCTATTCTTAACTAGTCTGGAAGGCTTCCACCTTTGGCAGGCATAAGGGGTGGGACTTTGGCAAGGGAAACCAATAGCTTCAACCTTTCTAAAGATCAAAATTATACCATTCTTGAAATAAAAGAGTGATCTTGATAACAGAGAGGGAATCTAAATGCTATTGGATCCCACTAGAAAATGTATATGCAGCCAATATTTTATAAGTACCATATCCAGTACCAAGGTTTCTAGGAGTTGTTTGGCTCCATCTCTATGCTAGCGCAGCATAAGGCACACATCTAGGGGAGCCCCATTGGTTCCCCAAAGGAATTTGGAATGTAATAGAATTAAATGGGATTTATTTATTGTGCGAAATCCAAAATGGGGGGGGGAACCCTTACCCAGTAACAAGGAGTTTCCAATCCTAGCCTCAAAGGAAACCTTTTTAAAAGCCCGCTTAGGAATGTATTGATTGCCTTTACTGGATTGCCTTAGAGTCACAACTTTCCAGTTCACCTATTTACATGTTCCTCCTTAATATGTGGCCCCTTCACAAATTCTTCCTGTATGTTCATTATAATACAGTTTGTCATCAGAGAAGTTAAGCATGTTCAATGGGTACAATCTGATACAAGCCTTTCCTTCAGCCTAGTCATCCAGCAATCTTATCTTGTCCTGCCACAAGCATCCTCCCTTATGACTCATCTGCTCATTCCTAGTAGAAAACACATTTCTCGTTTATCACACCTTGAGCTCATCAAAGGCTCTGATAACCATAATGATTGGGGAAAGCGATGTTTGTATGTAGGAAAAATAGTTGCTAAACAACAGGATACTACAAGCAACTAGCCCGTGTTTAAAATGATTTATTTGTATTTGTTCAATAGTCTCAGAGCCTAACCTATCTCAGGGTTACCAAGGCACAGAGGACAATTTTATACGCCTATGCTGCTCTCACAGATACCAATTCTGATACAACATATAATGTTGCTAGGTTCTGTTCAGCAGCACCTGAAATAGGAGGCTCCGTGCCATAAAATAAGCTTAGATTTGAAAGTTATAGTTACAGAACTTCATCTGTTAATTTCATTGTCCCCTTTTTTTTAGCTTTAAGCCTTTTGCTTTCTTTTAATTGTGTATACTATATTTACCTTGTGCTGGTTTATACTGGTCTATGACCATAATAAAGATTCTGATTCTCTCTGAGGAGAAAATGTTAAAGGGAGAGTAATGTATGCTATGCAGAACTGGATGGAAGTGTCAGGAAACATAGCAGGCAGAAAACAAAGACTTATTGTGCTGATAAATAAAAGTGTTCCTTCAGGAGTAATCTTGGCTGCTGATTTATGCACAACCACTTCCTTGAATTTCCCTTTTAATATAAATAGCCATTTACTTATAATGGTTGGAACACTTGGGTGCTGTGTGGTTTCCGGGCTGTATGGCCGTGTTCTAGCAGCTGCTAGAGTACAACCGCTGGCTATGTACAGCCCAATACAACTTTCTTCAAGTGATTCCGGCCGTGAAAGCCTTCGACAATAGGTTGGCACACTGTTTGGCTGTGTTGCTCAATGAAGGAGTAGACTAGCTCTTGTCTTTGCAGTGTTCTGGCTAGGGCAAGGCAGTCTTGAAATTACCAACAAGAACTTAATTTTTGTTATAAAAACAGTTTATAGTCATCATCATAATCTACTGAGCCCTCCTGGGATAGGGCGGTATAAAAGCCCAAAGAATTGAATTGAATTAAATAAATACATACATACATACATACATACATACATACATACATACATACATACATACATACATACTATTTGATCTCACGTCCTCCAGGAACTGGAGATGGTATGCACTGTTTTCCATCCACTTTAGTGGTTATAAAAATAGTAGGAACACAAGAGCTGATATCGTCAAAATTAACAACAGCAGACTAAAAAGACAATACAAAATCAAAAGGAATCATAACATTCTCTGGAGGGGAGAGACCTAATCAGACCATCCTGTGCTTGTTGCTGAAAAGGTTGTAAAGAATATGCCTGGCAAATTTCCTTTTGAAAGGAATCCTGCTTTTGTAATTCTGATACCTTTTCTCCAGTAGCCATTACCTTAGTTCAGAAGATAAAGCCAATGGTAGAGGCCTCAGAATTATTGATAGGGCAATGTAGGTACAATCAGATGAGGTATTTAAACAGCACTTTGAACTGTGTCTAGGAACACATTTGATTGCAGTGAAGTTCTTAGAGGATAGGTGTAATATGGTCATTACAGTGTCTGTATGTAAAGTGCTGTCAAGTCATAGCTGACTTAAGATGACCCCATAAGGTTTTCAAGGCAAGAGATGTTCAGAGGTGTTTTGCCATCACCCGTCTCTATGTGGACTGGGAGGGTTCTGAGAGAACTGTGACTGATCTAAGGTCACCCAGCAGGCTTCATGTGGAAGAGCAGGGACTCAAACCCGGTTCTCAAGATTCGAGTCCACTGCTCTTTACCTCTCTACCGCACTGGCTGTCTGGTCATTACAGTAGCCTCCAGTTAATAAGCTTGTTAGTGTATTCTGAATCAAAGGTCATCATCAAGTCCAATGTTACTGCAGCATGAATAACTGTCAGAAGGTTGTGGATTTCCAGGAGAAGATACAGCTGGTATAATTACTGGGGTTGTAAAAGTCACACCAGACTATATATGCTAGCTACTGGATTGAAGAGGATTTCCAAGATACAAATTTGACATTTAAGGGTGAATACTGCTCCATCTGCAGCAGTTTGAGTACCATATCCAAAGTCTGCTAAATCACTCATCAAGAGAACCTATGTTTTGGCTCCCTTTAAAGATAAGAGTTTTGGGGCTGAAATGGTTCAGTCATTGAATCTGTAACTGGGTACGTGTTGCCACCTGGCACCTAAGGCTCAGAAGAGTATGCAACAAATAAATAACAGTAGGAAGGATTTCCATAAACAAAATTCCTAATTCCTATTAAATATTGCTCATCTAGAAGACTGCAGTTGGAAAATAAATGCTGAACAAACAGAGATCCACATGGCATCCCATCCCCCTAGCTCTCCCTTTCCCCCCTTCTCTTCACCCGTTCCTCTTTCTTTCTCCCACCACCCTTTCTCTATCAATCTTCCTTCCCCCCCTCCTCCACTTTCTCCCCTCACCACTTCCAAGTAAATCCTTCCTCTCCTTCTCCCCAATACCATATCTGGTTGTTGTTTTTCCTTGCCCCCTCTTTCTCCCCTCATGCCTTCTATGTAAATATTCCCCCTCTCTTTCTCCTCCCACACCTTCGTGGCCAATCTTCCATCACTCCTTCTATGCAAACCTCCTCCTCTATGTAAATATTTCCCCTTTCTCTCTGACCACTTCTCCGGCAATGTGCCCCTCTCTCTTTTTCTCCCTACTATGCCAGTCCATTCCCCCGCCCCCCAACTTGAGCCATGACATCAGTGGCAGGGTTGCCAGGAACCACCACCTTGGCAGCAGGGCCCCCAGAAGATTCCATGGCAGCAGCAGCAGCAGGGCCCCTGGGTGAGCTGCAGCAGTAGCCTGGTCATCAGGAGCCACAATCACAGTGAAGATCCAAAAAACTGCCTGGATGCTGACATCCTATGGAAAGTTATTGGTTTGCGGGGCGGGGGGGGGGGCATTTAAACCCTTCCAATGTATTATTTTTAAGTGTTCAGATTTTCTTTTCAAACGGGGGGGGGGGGGGTTCCCCAAGTTTGCAGAACTGTCTCTCTTTGCCCAATCTGAACCCATTTCAGAAATTGGGTACATTTGACTTTTAGAATATAAGATCACATATACTTTTGGATTAACCCAGCAAGGTAGCAAGGTTTAATGTTAGCTACCTTACATTTCTCGTCACTGGTGAAGATGTGGTAAAATAAAATGGCTAGCTGCTATAACAGTAGCTAATTGACTCCTCTGTGGGTTAAGGAGTTCTACTGTGAGTTTACAAGTCATCTGTAACTGCTCATCATAAGAGGCTATTTCAAAGCTTTCTGCTCTGACTTTTGTTCCATAAAACTCTAATCCTTTGGAGGATGGTAATGTTCACATAATTCAGGAAATGCAATTCAGGAAAAGTCATGCAATTTTCTTCCCTGCTGAATGCCTCCTCTGTCACCTCAGCTTGCCAACTCCTCACTTTTTAAAGACAGAACAAAAGTTAAAATCAGTTAGAGGTTTGTTAAAATAACTGTGTGAATTACATGTAAAGAGTAAGACCTGTGCTACTACCTGCAACTAAGAAGGCAAAGAATTTCACACAAAAAATGCATTCAAACGTTCCTTGTTCAGAATGACCCTTTTAGGTTGAACTGAACTCTTCATATGATTGCCTCGACAATTTTCTCATAATTCAAACTGAATAGCATTTCAAGTAGTTTTGCATCTGTTCAGTGGTCAAATGGTTGTTGCTGACATGTGGAAATTAGGTGACTGCGAGGCTCAGCACAAAGAGCGAGATGAGGGCAGCGGTGATGTATCTGGTGGAGAGTGCCAGCAGCGGGAGGCCTTGGTGTCCGTGTTCATCGCCACTCTCCCGCATGCTGGTTCCACAGCACCTTTTATTATGATTCTAGCTGGGCGTGTAGAAGGGCGGAACGCGAAATTCGGAGGCGGAGCGGACATCGGAGACTGAGATCGATCATGTATGATGCATGATCTCACCCACAAGCTACTATGTGTCTTGAGGAGAGGAGCATCAAAAGCGTCTGGGCCTAATCCTCACCACAGAACTTGAAGACCATTGTCCCTTTGTCCGGGACACCGGTGGTTGTGAGGCAGGTAGTTCATGACCGTGACTCATGGGGGGGATGAGGGTGGTGGAAGCCGGGTCACGACCAGAAGGCCGTAGGGAAGCGCCCGGTGTGCCAGCTCTACTTCACGGGTACTGCTAGGTCAGCAGTGTATCCCTACATCTCTCCTCCTTTTACATTAGGGGAGGCCGAAATGTTAGAGGCGATTTAAAGGGGCCTTCGTCTCCCTCCGCCGTTTCATTAAGCTAGCCGAGTTGCTATTGCAACATTAGAACTTAGTTCGCGATGTAAGGGGAAAATTCCCGAGGGTTTCTTACACATGTTACAAAGCAATATTAGATATACATTGAATGAAACAAGATCCGACTGATGAGGGACACAATCAAGCCAATGCATAGCTGTACAATGACATCTTAACCATCCCCGGGTAGCCAGCTCCAGAGGGGCTGACCACCAGTGGGGTAAAGCGTCCTTCACTTCAGATTAGATACAACATCTTGCAGTTCACGACTTTCCTTATGAATCAAATGGGAATTATAAGCAAGATTAAAACAACCCATATCATGTACACTCTCACAACCTTGGTGATGCAATACCAACAAATACTCAATGAAGCTGTACGATTATCTAAAATTAACTTGGCCGAAGTCTCCTAAGCTGCTTTCGGAGGCCAGAGCATCCAAGAGCAATGGAGGTGGAGTTGATGGACTTAAAGAAGGGCACAGGCCAACCTGACCCAATGGTCTTAAGCGTTGTAGAAGCGAAGTCGGGGACTCTCCCAATAGGGAAGTCGCTGAGGGGAGGTGAACTCCCGCTTGAGGAGAGGGCAACCCGTCGCTCCGGCAAGAGGGTCGAGGGAGCAGAGTGGAAGGAAGGCGGCGGCGGCGTCCGGAGCTCCCAGGGTGGAGCCTCGAGGCAGGGCGCATGGTGGCGCTGGCTAAGGCAGCAGAAGAGAGTCCCGGCAGAAAGCCGAGCACAGGGATGTAGTTGAGTTCTCTCCCACTTAAGTCCAGAACCAGCCCGCCAGGGGAGCAAGAGATATTTCCATACCACCCGGGGGGGGGAATGTCCTCCGTGCGATGCAGTTCCAATTGGCGGGCGGTGGAATGGGCCAGGTCGGTCTCGTCTTGCAGCGCCCGGCAATGCGAGAGAGCAAGTGTGGACTTGTGATTGTGACAGTCTTGGTGACAAAGAGAATGACGGCCGGAGTGGTTTGGACGGCGGGTCCCCCAGTCAGGCGCTCATAGAGGTACTTGATGGATGAAGCATTCATAAAGGGGCTTAAAACCAGACTCCCGCTAGGAAGTCTCCAGGGGCTTTACAAGCGGGGAGCAGTAGCAGGAGCTTAGCAGGGCTCCCGACTCCTAGGTACTGGCCAAGGCAGAAGGGATCGAAAGCGTTGGCAGCGGGCAGCAAATTGCCTTCCAGATGTTGGTTTGGTCAAAGCTTCGTCGGGGGTGGCCGACTGCCACTGGCAGGAGGCAGAGCTGAGAGCAAGGATGGTGAGTGCGCCCGGAGGTTGGCAGTGATGGTGCAAAGAGGGCGGCACAGAGTGTTCCTTGCAGGCATCTCCGGGGTAGCCTTGCTGGCGCAGAGCTCTTGAGCCTGGCTGGCGTCGTTGCTGACATTCCCCAGGTCATCCGGATGCTTTGGACCCGTCTAGGCCGTCGGTGGCCCGGCGTTCCCGTTGAGGCCGCTGGGCTGGGATCCTCCAAAGAGATTAGTTCCATCTCCGGGATAGGGTTGGTTTCCCTCCTGGCGCCATTCCATGGGCTGGCCTGTCAATGTGGCAGTGGGATCCACCGGTGAGATCTGTAGGAAGAAGGGACTGAAACACACCCCCTTCCCAGGTTATAGGAGGGGGGTCGGGTCCTGCACCAGGCTTGGAGAGCCCGATGGCGGGAGGAGGTCAAAATCAAGTTTTGTTGGGTTTAGTGTTTGATATAAGGCGACTCATATACGAAGGCATATTTATCTTGCAGCCTGCGTAAGGGTTACTTCTAATGCAGTCTACTGGGGCCGCAAATTTCGCTCCTCTTTCTTTAAGTGTTTGACAGGAAGGGCAGAGGGTGGCGATCCTGATAGGCTTGCTAGCTGAAGCGTCATCAAAGTGCTGTCAGAGCGAGGTCCGAGCCTCCCAGGGAGTGAGGGGCAAAGCGGACCCTGGGGGGGAATTGTGGGTATACATGCTAATTTGCAACATAAAGAAGGGGCTTGGATCACGATTTTGGGTGGTGGATGCATCCAGGAGACAAAAGCAATCAGGAGGTTAGGGGTAAACTCCACGCATAACAAAGGGGAGGGGCCTTTCTTTGCAAGGAAAATGTACTTACTGTGACCTTGGTGGTTAATGCCGTAGAGGCTGGAAATGGTGCTGGAATTTGTAATCGAATTATCTTTGGGGAATTACCGCCCGCTGAAACCGCTCCTTAAGGGGCCCGGTTTATTCGCCTTCTAACTGGGCGTGGTATTGAGTAAAGTTGCCAGGCTGGTGAGCAGCCATAACCCAAACAGGTTTACAGGTATTAGGGGCATAATGGTGGCAGCCCCTTTTTAACCTGAGGCCTGTCCTGGCGGTGCTGGCTTGGGGCCAGGATCGCCCAGATTTTAATCCAGGGAGGGCCAGTCCAGCCAATTGTGGCCCTCCTGCCTTTACTGGCTTGAAAATAGAGGGAAGGAAAAGGAGAAAAGGGGAATAGTTTCCCTTGCGGTGAACAGTTAGCAATGAGTTCGTAGAAGGCACAATTAGGATCAATAATCTGTGTGATGGGTTTATCCATCCCAGACTAGGAGTCGCTTTGACCTGGCTCATGAGGTCCCTTCCCCAGAGATTGACATGGATGTCCAGCTATGATGGGGCGGACTGTGAGCGTACCTTCCGAACTCCTGGGCTGTGGACCGTGGCCCAGTGGGCAGCTCCGATCGCGGTTTGTCTTCCCCACCACCCAGATGTGCAGACAGGTTCTGGGGTTGGCCAATACTGGTCAGGCCACTTTCGGCTGCTCTTGATAGCCCGGTCCCGCATCCAGCGCCCGGTGTCCACCAGGCCATGAACGGAATGATACCCCTCCATGGTGAGCTCCCAGATAATGCAGGCGGGGAGCTTCCGATGGAGTGTTTCCACCCTTTCACGATGGTGGTACTAGCTGGCGCCTCTGGTGGCTGCAGGGGCTGCATTGTTAGCCTTTATTGTGATGGCGGAGCAGCGCATGGGGCAGGAGGGATCAGCTGTGCTAAGCTGGTTCGCATGGGCAACTCCCCTGCGGGATGTTACGTCTGCAGACTTGGAGATGGATGGGTCCCTAGTGCGTGGAATTGATTACTCGGGGCGCATGAACAATCCCTTCGTTCAGCTGGCGGAGGCCTTTGGCAACACCAGCCCAATGGTCCCGGTAGGGATGCAGAGTGCTCCTTACAGGTTGGGGCAACCTTGAGGACCTAGATGGGGAACTGCTTGAAGGGGAGATGGGCTGGGTGCACGTGGCCCGCAGATGCTGCCACGGAGGTGGTTTGGGTGTGGAGTCTTGAGGTGTTTGGGCTGTTCTGAGTACTCTCCTCCTTGGTCTGGGCTGGGGAGATGCCGGTGAAGTTTCCTCGACAGACGGTCAGTCTTCTCCAGTGGAAACCTTTCTGGCACGGGGGGCATGTCCGGGTTTTAAGCGGCCTTAGGGGCCTTAACCGTCTCTTGAGGAAAGCCTCCTCCATCCCGGAGTGTATGACCCCCCGCTGGTTGCGAACCTACACTCCCCTCGAGAATGTCCTGACCTGCCATAATTAAAACAATCATCCTGGGGCTGTCCCCACAAGCGTTAGAGAGTGCTGCTTGCTGCAGGAGGCTTAACTTAAGGTGGAGTGGAGGGATCCGATGTCTGGCAAGCACTTTAAGCTATGTCGGCCAGTTCAGGATCTTTGCCCTAGGCCATTGATTGCTCAAGCGGCACTCAGTGGAAGCGTTCTCCCTTGGCCGAGAGCATGAGAGCTCGTTTGGGCCTCCCTCAGCTATCTACTCTGCCTCTTAGAGTAGCCTCCTGGAGCCTGTTCACAAATTCAGGGCTCGTGGGGAGCTCTTGGGGTTTTGCAGGATAAGCGGAGAAACTTTAGGTTAGCTGGCGGCATTGGGAACTCCTTGATGAACGCATGCTTGTAGTAAACATCTCAGAGAAGGCGACCGTATGGGAGTGGCCTCTGGCAGGACAATCTGATCAAGGTTGGGGTTGGCGAAGGCATGAAGCCCGTAAAGAGTTGCGGCTGGCCGGTGTAGAAACGTGGCCAACTCGAGAAGGGTTCTAGCCTTCGAGGGGCGTTGCTGGCCGGAGATTCGCTTTCCCTGATCACATGTTGTACAGGGCTCCAAAAAGCATGCACGAAGTGTGGGTCTTCCAGTCATCCGGAACCATTAGGTGATTCACTTGCAACTACTTCCAGCATGCCTCTCCATAGGGGCTGGTGACTCCCTACGTCCACTTGTCGCTTTGGCGGAGCTTCGGTGAGGATGATTATAACTTAAAGGCGGTGCCTACGACAACCCGCCCGAACAAGTACCATCCTCCTCCCCTCGGTATCCATTGGGTGAAGTGGGAAGCGGGGCATAGAGGCGGGATATCGGCATCGATCTTCCGTCAGGGTTTCCTTTTCGCGGAGTGCGACTGTCTACGTTCTGCGAGGGTTTCTGAAAACCACGCCATTACATATGGCTGGCGGAGGAGCTATGGCTTCAGAAAATGAAGGCGGAGCAGGGAGGCGCAATGGTGCCGAGCGGAGAATTTGAAGGAGGCAGGGAAGGGCAAGGGGCAGAAGGGAGGGACGAAGCGTCCAATCTTAGGAGGATAGGAGAAAATTCCGGGGTGAAGCTGAAGTTGAAAAGGTGCGAAGGAGGGCTGATCTACAGCAAAGGGGCCATAGACCAGCAGGCTGATGGCGACCCTAACATTGTCTCCACGATCGAGTAGCAGGGGACATCGGCTACCGGTGCTCTGTGTCTTGAAAATTAAGCTACCGATGTTTTCCCAATCGCCAAGATTCAATGTCCCCCCCCCTCCGGGTACCATGGACACATTGAGCTTCCCAATCTCTCAACCAATTGCGCAGCTCCCTCTCTTTATAGAAGGGACCCTGCGGATTTGCATGCAGCTTAACGCTTAGTTTGTTAACGCAAGTGCTTGTCGTATAAGCCCTGCTTTTGCAAGCTCCCATACCCACCGGTGTTCAGTGGGACAAGAGAGTGTCCTAGTGTAATTTCTAGGATCCCCAAAAGAACTCAATGGTTTCACTATAGCACTTTAGGGAAATCACTTAGAGTGCATTAGGGACATGTTGATGTCACATAGTTGAAACTGTGTAAAGAATTCCAAAGAGCAGAAATAAAAAGGCTTTTTGATTATAAGTCCGTTTATTCAGACATCCTGGAAACAATACCAATAATAACACACGACATGGCAGGAATGAGCATCCCAGCTCAAACAACGGGTTATAAATGCACGAGCTAAGCCATCCCCCCCTGTCCTGTTCCTCATGAGGCAGATTCTACTATGCAACAGCTGAGGATAAGCATTCTCACAAGGTTGGTGCAGGTCCTGGCCGGACTGGCCGGCCAAAGAATCTCTCCTTCAAAGGTCAGGTTGGGCTGTAAGGGGAAACAAGAGCGACTGAGATCCTCTTACACTCTGCCTCCCCTAAAGAAATCTGCCTTTTTTTCCCTCCCTGGTTTCTGTCCGGGAAAAGCTTGGTGAAATGCAGCAATTAAAGAGGGGCATCGATATTCTCCCTTATACACCCATTGATTATGGCCAGAAGAATAGCCAACCCATGAGCGCAGATAATATTGTAGGCGTTTAAGTAAAGAAGCGTAGAGTCCAGGATGGCGCTCTTATTTCACTATAATGCTTATGTCCATCAGGTATTATAACTGGCTGGGGTGTCTCGGAGAATTAGGTGCCAAGTGCATCTAGAGCCGGGGAGCCTCCTTAGAGCAAGCTGGAATGGAAATTGGGATGAATGTTACTTAGTGCGAATTAGGCAGATCTAAGCGAGCAGTAACATCATTGATCCACTTTTGTAATCTATGAAAGGGACCCACAAATTTCTTTGCCAAGTTTTGAGTATTTATGCACGTCTGGAAGGTTTTTAGTGGACAAATAAACCCAAGCTCCAATACGTGGGGGGAATTCTGAGCGGTGTTTATCTGCACACTGAAACTTTTGGGCTTCTTAGGCCTGTTTTAAGGTAGACTGAACTGACTTCCAGCCTTCAGCTAGTGACAAAATCCATTGATTGAATTCTGGTGGCTGCAATACCTCCGCTTGGCAGCTGGGGCAATCAAGGCGGGAAGAGGATCGACCAGAGACTACTTCGAATGGGGTTTTCTGCGTACTCGCTATGAAGTGCATTATTGTAAAGCATACTCCTGGGCGAAGGGAAACGAATTCACACCCCAGTTGTCCCTGATAGTAGCTTCTGTATAACAAGCGGCAAATATTGCTCTTAGTGTTCTGTTGATCCGTTCCTTTTGCGTCGTCATTACTTTGAAGGCGTGGTAGGGCGACTGCTGGTGTGGTTCCCAATAACCTCCAGGAAAGCCTTCCTTAAAATCGAGAAATGAATTGGGAGCCCGCGATCCGATTACTCAACCTTCTCTAGGAGAGGAATGGCAGTGATAGATGTGTTGAATGAACAACCGGGCTAGGTTGGGAGCTGGGAAGGTATGGTGGTGCAAAAGGAATGAAATCGCCTGTTTGGAGAAGAGATTCACCACCACCCACAACAACACAGTGTTCCCGTGACTGTTACGGCAAGTCCAGTGATAAAATCCATTGAAATAACTCTGCCAGAATTCGGGGAGGCAGCGGGGATAGGGTTTCAGTAACCCATGAGGCTTTCCCCGGTATTGACTTGGCTTCCCGCACATATGGAACCTGCCCTTTAATGTAAGACTCAAGCGATCCTTGCATAGAGCCACCAAAACTAGCGGATGGCTAGATGAAGGGGTTTTCACAAACCCCAGTGCTCCAACCACAGCGAGCATCATGGCATGCTTGAAGAACCCTGCTTCGAGGGTGAGGAGGAGGAGCGTACCAACACCCCGCACCCTTTCCAGACACCATTCCTGCTAAAGTGGCTGTGCATCCTTTTTTCCTCTGTTGGCAGCTGGCGTAATCCCGCCTCTTTGAGTTCTTGAAGGAAGGGGGACGATGGCTGGGGCCGAGTGGGGGGGGTATGGGGATTGTGAGCGGGTGACAATAATCCTAGCTGGGAGGGAGGAGAGAATGGTCTGCGTGGAATATCCTCATTGGGGATCGTCCCCTCCGAGTGGGACAATGCATCCAGCCAGCTTATTGCTTTTACCGGGAAAAATGGACCCAAGTAAAGGAAGCGAGAGAAAAAATCAATAGCGTAATTGTTTAGAGGACATTTTGAGGGGTGTGGAAAGCGCAGCCAAATTTTTATGGCGATCCGACCAGACTTAGCAGAAGAGGGGTGCTTGGCTCCCTTCTAATAATGGTAAAGTGCTCAGCATAAAGTTTTGATGGCAGTGGTTTACTTATCACTGACAGTCCAGTTTAGTTGGAACCAGAAAATTTTTTTGGATAAATAAGCACGCGGTTACCAATTTGTGTCTTTATTTTTTTTTCTGCAAGAGGGCAGCTACCAGCCTTTATTAAAAGCATCCACGCGTGAGCGATGAAAGGAAGCTCAGGGTCGGGATGTGCTTCAGGAATTGGCTCCAGTTGTGAAAGCTGTTTTCCAGCTGCTGGAGCGCTTAATTGGCATTCCTCTGCGACCAGGGGAGGAGGGCCCTTCGGGCTTGGCAGCTTAGGCGTCCCTTTCCTTGAGTGCGTAAAAGATCGAGGTGGCCCGGTAAGGCAAGTTTGTAAAATGGGGAATGAAGTCAACGATAGAAAGTTAGCAAAGCCTAAGAAAGATTGCAATTCCCTTCCTATTGGTGGGGGGGCAGGTAGTCAACCACTGCGGCCACTTTAGCGAGGTCCATTTCTAGACCCGTCAGAGGATATTGATAGTGGGTAGTCATATGGAGGTTTGGGTAGAAAACAGCATTTTGACAACTTGGCAAAGAGGAAGTTATCAAGAGTAAGCGTTGTAAAACTTCCGGACTGAAGCCTCATGCTCTTCCAGTGTCTGTAGGTAAATCAAAACATCATCCAAATATCTGACTTCTCTCCCTTGTACAACAAATCATGTAATACTTGCCGTTTGCTAAAGGGGCCATAGAAAGCCCTAGGGCCCCAAGTAGCTAATCCCGAAAGCGGGGCATTTATTAAATATTCATATTGCCTGAATTTTTTGTATTAAATGCTATTCCAACATGTTACATTTGCACTCCTCAGCGATGGACACGGTTCACGATATCGCTTTCCGCAATAAATCCAATTTGTGTAAAATCCGGCCTTTGCCTAGGGCATCCAAGAGGTCCTTTATTAAGGGCAAAGGGATATTTGTTGGAGATGGGAAAACAGCATTTAGTCCACGCGAAGTAATCAGTACACATTCTTTAACGAACCATCCTTTTTTCTTAACAAAATAAAACAGAAGTGAGGCATGGAGTGCGTTTGTTTTGTGAAGCTACGTCATTATGAAACCCCTTGGGCTAAATTTCTTTATCTAAGAAGGCGCTGGACTCCCTTTTCCCTGATTGGGACTCATAACGATAGATCCTACCCCTTAGGTAATTGGGCTCGGGTTGTAGCAGGATCTTGGCAATCGGTAATTCTCTGGGAAGCTGATCGACTCCCGTTGATGGAAAACTCTAGATAAGGTCTTTGTCACATGCTTAGGGATTTTGCTACAGCAAGGGGAGCCGACAGTACATTTACGACCCAAGCTGTAGCTGATGGTTTGCTTCCCCTCCCCTACCGATGGATCTTCCCCCCCCCCCCATCCATGTGATCTCCGCGGGGGGGGGATCTGAGAATTGAAGGATTCGCTCCTCTTCCAAGCGAAAGTTGGTTAGCAGTGTAAAGCAGTAGCCATATGGCAGCCACCTAAAACAATGGAGTGCTTTTGCAACTGGAGCAAGAATGAAACTAATCTTTTTTCCCAATGATACGTTTACCCAGCGAGTATACCGGTTGGGTTTTGAACCGGCGGACCCTCACCACCCAGTGGGCTACCAGTCCATTTTGGGTGAAAGGAATGATAGGCTTCTACCTAAGCGGGAATCTTCGGTCTAAACCGAAGTTCTTCCTCGGTCACTTGGCGGGTTTTAGATAAGACAATGCGGAGCAACCTGAGTCCAACAAGTGCAGAGGCCAAAATGCCTTGATATGTTTACTGGGGTTGGCTAAAGGAAGTCAAAATAGTAATGAAACATGCCTTCACTCACCACGGATCAGGAGAAGGATTAAGATCCACGGGTGCAGCTGAAAGACTAAGCGCAGGTTTCTGCTGCCGACATCCCTCATCAAAAAAGTATAACTTTGGACGCTCCTTTGAATTGGCAGGCTGGATTCTGCGTGGAGGCTTGGCAGGCGGATGTGGGCCCCGGGAGGGGAGGCTTCGTTTCTTCGCCGGGCAGTTGGCAGCCAGGGTATGGCCAGGAATCTCCTCCCTTAATAGAGGCACAATCCCCAAAGCGGCGACGGGCGTTCCGACGTGGTCTCGGCCGCTCACGGCGGGCGCCAGTTTTCTAGTCGGCGGTAGCGGCGCATGTTGGCGCTGGTTTACCCGGGCGGCGCGCCTCCAGTTAAGGCTTAGGCTAGCAGACGGCAGCAACCCGTTGCGAGCCGAGCTCGATCCAATCCGCTAGGCACGCTATGGATCCGGGGTCCGAGTCGGAATCACCGCTTTCACGAAGTTTAATATCCATTAAGCTTCGAAAAATACCTGCGCATTTCATGCGCTTTCCGGGCCAGTCCGATTGGAAGCTTAATACTGGCCGCTTTCGCGCCGCAAATTCCTCAAGGTAAAATCAGCAAAGGAGCTGAGCTGCCGTCTCCTGTTGGATGGTTTTTACTGTGCGGATATGGCATCATTTTTTCAGCATTGGGGATCTTGGAAGTCCGAATGCATAACGCTTTGGAGGAAGCCCGCCTACCGTGCGGGTATACGTCTACCCTGGGTAATTCATATGCAAGAGAAACAAAACCACTCAGCGGCTACCCCATCCAACATCAACCGACCCAATGTCTACCATTATTTTTTCGCATTTCAGAAAGCGACATATAGACTCGCCCAGAAATTCTTGCATATGAGCATTCGTGAGCTGTGCAGAATAAAGTAAGGAAGTTTGGGGCCTTGGTACCATCAAAGCGAGCTGGGATGGGGGGGTCTAGCAGAACCCTCTTTCAATCATTTGGAGTGCGTGTATAGGGTTGCTGCTACCGCGATGGCAATAGCTGGTTGTTGTACTGGATAGGGTAGGGAAGCTGGAGGAGCAGGGGGTTGAGGAGGAGGTGCCCCAGGTTGAAAAGCTGGAAGGGCCGGGCCGTGGCGCCCAGCGCCTCCGGCAGGAGGGAGGGAGCCTTGGTCGCGGGGGGGGGGTGAAGGTGTAGGCACCAACTGGGGCTCCTAACCAACGCCTCGTTGCCGATGCATTAGAGTTTGCTCCCGTTCAGCCACATTCCCTTTCCTTGCGTGTTAAGGCATCTTGGAGTGCTTGCGCAAAGCTGCAAAGCCGTTCTCTTGATCCAATTCTATTCGCTTCGTTAGGTCGCTTGAACGGCTAAAGTCAGTTCATTCTGGGTTTGGATGGTTTTGATGTTGTCGGCGCTGGCACTGTAAATCCAGGTTTGGACTGATCCAGCACTTTGTCATGAATCGTTAGATCTCTCGTTGATACTGTTGTATAGCGCAACGCTTTCACGGTCCAACTCCATTTGGATTTCCTGGCGTTGCTTTTCACGCGATCAGTTGCCAGACTTTCACGCGGTCCCGGTTGCAGATTCTTGCGCTCCTCCTCCCACAGTTCGTTCGCTGGACGGCCTTCAAGGCAAGTTTGGCGTCCGCAGCATGGTTACCGCGACTGTCCCAATTTTCTTCGAGGGGCATGGGTAAGCGATTCCGGGATCGAGGATCCAGTTCCCTCCTTCTGATGGTTTTTTCCCTCTATCCTAACTGCTCCAAAGAGTTTCACCTTACATTATTACCGTTTCCGCCCCTCGGGTTTTGGTGCTGCCGGCAGGTGGTGTGGAACTCCTTCTTCCCATCATCATCGACCAACCTACTCGCCATCGCCCCTGCATCCGGCTGTGTAACTTTGGGTGAAGCCCGGTACCATAGCGCCACTCGCTGATCTACAGGAATGTCCTCCGAAGTATTTGTCCAGGAACCTTTCAAATTGGGATTTTTTGGGTGTCAGGCATGAATGGTAGATAATCCAAACCTCCTCAGGGACTGGCTGCATCTGGGGTTTGTAATCCACACGATTGCGGGTGGAAATGAACCTGATCAACAGGCAAATTCGATCCATGAATAGCGCCCCAAAAGTCCTTCATGCATCTCCACACCGATCTGAACCATGTCGATGCGTCCCAGAGGGAGAGAGAGAGGCAGACTTCGAACTGGACGAGGAAGGTCGGAGAGGAGGAGCACCAAAGCGAAACCGGATCATCTCCCGGATCCCTCGAAGTCTGGAAGGGAAGGCTCGAAGGGAAAACCCACTATGGGGGCTATAAGTGCCTTCCACATGGTCAGAATTGATTACTCAATCTCGTCGCATACGTTAGAACACCAGAGATCCAAACACAGTCAAGAGAGAAAAAAATGAGTTAGGATTCCTGCCATGAAATGTAAGAGGAATTCCCAAAGAGCAAGAAATAAAAGGAGCGTTTTGATTATAAGAATCCGCTTTATTCCAGACATCCTGGAAAGCACAATAACAATAACCACGCACATGGCAGGAAATGAGCATCCCCGCCAAACAACAGGTTATAATACGCTGGACTAACCCATCCTCTGGTCCCGCTCTCGCCGAGAGCGGAATTCTACTATGCAACAGCTGGCGTAGGATAAGCATTCTCACAAGGTTGGGTGCATATCCCTGGCGGACGCCTGACCAAAAAAGAATCTCCTTCAAAGGTCAGGGTTAGGCTGTAAGGGAAACAAGAATCTATTTAGAGATCCCTTACATCTTAGGACTCTGGTCTCCTGGATGCGCCGATCCAGCTGGACGAGGCGGTACACCGGTGAGGTGGGTCTCCTGGATGCGCCTGATCCAGCGGATCGCCGGGTACAGCTGCCCACTTTCCTGGTAGGCGACGGTAAAGCAGGGTGGGAGGTTCGAGGATTCCCAGGTTTTGACACCAGCTTGTAATTAAATTGACCAGCGGTGTCAGCTTGCGCAAGACCAGACGAAGACGAGACGCGGTAATAACATCTGGTGGAGAGTGCCAGCTGGCCGGAGCCTTGGTGTCCGATGAAATTCCTAGCTGTGACTCTCCCAGCTGCTGGTTCCTGGCACCTTTTATTATGATTCTAGCGGGGCGTAGTGGGCTTAGGAAGGGCCGAACGGGGAATTCGAGAGGCGGAGAGCGGGAGACTGAGAGATCATCATGTGATGCATGATCTCACCTGGCTGCTACACGTGCGGAGAGGAGCATCAGCGTCTGGGCCTAATCCTCACCTGGGGGCAAGACCATTGTCCCTTTGTCCGGGACACCCGGTGGTTGTGAGCCAGGTAGTTCATGACCCGTGACTCATCGGGGGATGAGGGGTGGGGGAGCGGTGCGACCAGAAGGCCGTAGGAGCGCCGGTGTGCCAGCGCTCTACTTACGGTGCTGCTGGGTCAGCAGTGCATCCCTACAGACATGCTCACAATTTATTGACTTGCTTCAACTGCATAAGCCCTAGGGTAATGGTGAGCAGGTCATGCACTATTTAAATTAAGTTAGACTGCTGCTTTTGCACCTCTGTGGTTGACAACATTCAATGTGTTGGTGCTTGCTTGCAACCGACTGGGTTCTCAAGCTGCAATACAGGAATATGTAAATCCAGTTAATACCAACACATTCAACTGGGACTCAGACAGTGAGATAAAAAGGATAAGGCTGGAACATGAAATAGTAGCCATAAATCCCCCCCCCCTCTGCCCCACCTACCCTAGCAGGATTGAGATCCAAAGAACTTCCTCTTGAAATATGAGATTTATTTCTTGTCTGGTGCATTAGGTAAATGGATGTAGAGGGGGAGAGCCAGATTGAACACTAAATCAGTCCAGCAAGATGGGCAGGATTAGAACAGAGGGGCAAATCCTGAAGCTTCTTTTCCTGGCTACTCCCGTAACAGAATTGAAACACCTTTTTATTGTATTGATTTTTTTAACACAAAGATAACAGGTGAGGAACAAGGAAAGCCCTTCTTCCTTGTGAGGATGCCCATGTGAAAACATTTGCGATTCAGTTTTGAATATCTGGAAAACATTTCTTTCTAAAGTTTGGTAGCAATATTTACAATTAATTGGTATATTTCCACAGGCTGTGTATCCATATATAATACCCAATTGTAGTCTATTCTAACGATCTTTATCCTGGAATGAGTATTCCTATATTTTTTCCCTGTATTTTCCTGTGGTAGCAACCAAACAGCAGATCTTCAAATATTAATAGGATTTTACCCCAACTTTCAGACATTTTGGTAGTTTTTTCAATTTTATCCACAGGTAACCACATAAATCCCATTTATTTAATGTAAGTGGCATCTCCATGTGCACCTTCCCCATAGGCCCTGGACTACAGTGATGGAATTATGTTGAATAGCAACAGTGTGTGCATTCCCCCTTTATGTTTGCTCCACACAGAAAACAAGCTATGCAATTTAGAATGCAAAATATAAATTGACCCTTCAACAATTGAGAGGAAGCACTCATCAGTATGGAGGGTACTAGATCTGTGACATGTAACTTTGCTGCAGTACATTCATAACAATGAAACAAATCACAATAATAAAATAAAATAATAATAATTTAAATTAGATCTAATTAGGGTTTTTCCCCAGTATGGGTAAGACGATAGTTAACTTGCCAACTATATACTCGTGAGTAAGTTTGAACAACAGTAAAGTTTTCTTGTGTGACAACCCTGTAGTTTATTTCTATTACCAAAATAGCCTTTAGCACACTGCAGGGTTCTGACTCTTGCTGCCATTTTGATTTTTAAAAAATGTCCAGAACTACAAACAACTCTCCACAGCTAAAAATTCCAACACAGTTTACGGTTAGCAAAGTACATGAAATTGATGACTGCTGGCAAGCAGAGTTTCCAGCCATTGTCCTCCATCTGCCCCACTCCACCCCGCTCCTGCCCTGGCAGCACTCCTTTAATGGAAAGTTGTAATTGTTGGATAACTGTACCCACCAAACACCACTTCTAAAGGACCAATTGGTGGGAGTTTTATGGTCTAGCATTCTTCTGGTGTTAAATGATTATGCGTTGGAGCTAGGCTTGATGATTTGATAAAGCTGAATAGTTTCAAAAAACTGGAGAAAGCCCAATTTGACTTTTTCAGGTTTTATTCTGCCCCAAATTCTGTGCCAAAAAACCTGAGCCGAATACGTACAAAATTGGATAAGCCCAATATCTATTTGGTTTATCAAATATTAACTATTTAAAGTTTAAAGAAAACCTTCCATAGCAGCTAGCTGCTTGGACTCCCTTTAAACTGGCTTAAAAAATTTTCCAACTGGAGAATCTCCCCACCCCAAGAATTCCCCCTCCACTTTACTTACCAATTGCATGGTGTCTTTTGGACTTTCTGATGGGGTCTGGTGGGGCTGATTAAAACTCAGCAATGGTGCTGAAGCTGGCTGCAGTCTCCTTCTCTCCTTCCCAGCTGCACTCAGTGTTTTGTTTCCAGGGCAACAAATAGGAGAGCCGAGATTCCCAGTCCCTGCCAATAAGTGCCATGCATTTCTGTAGGGACCTAGTTAGCTAGGTCTTTGCAGAGTTTGCACTTTTAGGGCCAGGAGCGGGAATAGAGGAAGCTGAGCAGGGATAGAAGAAGTGACCAATGAAGTGTGAGCACAACTGCCAACACCGCTCCTTGGCCGATCAGGGGAGGTTTTTATTCCCTGGGAACTCCTGGATTTTGGGTGCCTGTCTGATTGGCCCAAAAGTATAAATTGCAGTGCTGGTTTCTAACCATCCATTTTGTTCCAGACTGAGGTGGAGTGATAGTTCAGGATTTCCCTTGAATTTGTCCTCCCTCTATCTGGTCTTCGGAGAGGATGTCTCTGTGGGATACCTGTATACCAGCCCTGGAGAAAAGACCTGTCTGGAGAAGATGCCGAAAGGTTTGACGTTGACGAACCAAGTTTTATTTGTAAAGAATATTTTACTGTTATGTTTTATTGTTGTTGTTTTAATTGTTTCTGGTAGTTTTTGCAGGGGAAGGCTGAGGGCATAGGCCCAAAGGCTAGGGTCTCACTAACCAAGTTTAATTTTTTCCCAAAAAGTATTCCAGTGTTACAGTTTTCATTGTTCCTAGTTTTGGTTTTTGGTGGGTTTGGGGAAGGGAGGTGGAGGCTCAGGCTAAGCCTGCACAGACCTAGTTAGTACTGTTATTTAAAATTTAGGTCAAGGGTGTCAAAACCTGCTTGTTGTTTTTCTTTGTTTTTTCTTTATTCTTGTTCATTATAGCTTCCAGTTAAATCTCTCTCCTCTCCACCCCACCCCCGCCCTGGTGTGCTGCTACTTCTGTTCTTGTTTTGTTTTGGCTTGGTTTGAAGATTTCTTTTCTGATCAAGGTTTCCCACAGTTGCATCCTCTCCTTTGGGTCTTTTCCCCCCTGTGTTGACTGGTTTCTTTTGTGCTTCTCTTGTAATATTTGACTGTTTTGTTCCCCAAACTTTTTGGTGGTTTCCCTACCTGGTGGTTTTTGCTGGGTTTTGTTTGCTTTTGTGGTTGGTGGTGTTGTGGGCTGCTTTGGCCTGAGGGTATCCCCACATTAATTTACAAGGGTTTGGGGGCGGGGGTTGTTTATCCACTTAGAAAGGTGCTGTAGTGTGATGCTTTGGTTGGGGTCAGGGTTGGCAAACGTGTCCCCTGTCTTGATCTGTTATGGCCATGCCACTGCACTGTGTCCACATTCTTATGGTGTTGTAGTGTAGTTGGTTCTGTCATGTCTTGATTAGGTTTTGTTCTAGAGTGGCTTTATTGTTAGGTGTAGGGGTGTTGCTGTTGAAGGCATTAGGAAGGGAGAATGTGCATCTGCTGCTCTCCTGGAGGAAAAAATGCTGTTTCCCACCACCCCACCCCATTTGAAACAGTAGGAAGTAGGGGGCTTGCTGTTATACCTGGCTGGCACTGTGCTGGAGATTTGTTGGGGTGAGGGTTCTTGCTTGGGCAGGGGCACCAAATTTGCTATAGGACTGCTGGTGATTCTCCTCACAGGAACCAACCAACTTTACTGAAGTTTGGTTGGGAGAGGCCAATGCTATGGGCATCCGAGTGAAGGAAAACTTGGTGCCCACAGAACTGTGCCCCCAACCAATCAAATTTCATTAAAGTTGGTTGGTTCCTGTGAGAAGAGGCACCAGTAGCCCTGAGGCAAATTGGTGCCCCTACCCTCACTAGACCCTCACTTTAACCCCCAATACAATCTCCATCACAGTGCCATTTTGAAGCATGGCAGCAATTTTTCCCACCATAGATAGTTGCTGAAGAGCCTGCCAGATCCCTTGATATCCCTGAACCCTTCGGGGGAGGGCGGGATACAAATTAAATGAAAAAAAAGTGAAATCTGGACTTGACTCCATTGTAGCCAATGGGGAATTTCTGGGGGTGTCCATAGGGGGTACATTTTTAAGGTAGAGGCACCAAACTTTCAGGGTGGCTTCTGGAGACTCTCCTGGTAAGAGCATCAATGTTTGGTGAAGTTTGATTCAAGGGGCAGTGGGAGATGGGTCTACCCTTTTGGGGATCCATACAACTGGGGTTTTGGTTGTTGTTGTATCTCCCCAAATCAGATATTTGGCTTTTTCAATAATTGTAAAGCCAAAAAAAAACCAAATCTGAATTTTACCATTTTTTTTTATTTTGCTCAAGCCTAGTTGGAGCCAAAGAACTGCAAAGGCTTTCAGGAGACATCCATGCCTCCTTCCTCCTGTTGCAGCTCACTGACCCCTCTAAAATTGCTGTGGGTCAGGGGATCTTCAAAAACAGTGTGGAAGGGTGAAATGGGGGTCTGCAGTGCAAGGTGGAAATTGGCAGATATCACCTCCCTCCCCTGCCAAAGGAAGTGCTCATCCATGGAGTAAGTATCCTTAGGAGAGCAGAAGACACTGTTGAATCCAAACTGCCTTGGTAACAATACTGGCATAATAAGGCAGGCTGTATGAATGCTCCTATGCCTTTAAACAACTAATAAGCCATTGCTAAAATGTTGCATTGAAAGCTGAAATTTTGGCTCTCTTGTTTAGATCAATTCCACACAATACAAATAAAATGTTTTCAGCCAGGAAATAACGCTTTTCCTCCCTGGAGTTCTGCCACATTTTTAGCCCAAAATGTTTTATTTGCAATCTGTTTCCTAGTGGGTTTTTTTGTATGAAAACATTTTCACTTGCTGTGCAGTCTCTTTAAGATGTTTCCCATGCCTCTCGGACTTCCTCTTTGGTGCCGTTTTCTGAGCTTGCACTGGTGCTGTATTTTTGTCAGTTTTTTTTAAACTTGGGGGGTGGGGTTGTGTCTTCAAGGCTACGAACACATGACATCTAGAGAATCGCAGCAAGAGGCTTTCCAGCTTCATAGCATAGGATCCACCAAGATTTTAAAAATAAATTGATTGGTGGCCAGGAATCATTTTGACAAGGTGAGTGCAGACAAACAGAAGGAGTTTGAAAACATTTTCAAATGTTTTCAAAATGTTTTCAGGAGCTTGTGCAGAATGAACCATGTCTCGTGATTAAAATATGCAATCTATCATCACTGAGACTGCCTGTAATATATCCTAAAGACATTGGTCTGAAATAACTGGTGAAAACTATCTTATTGTTCCAAGCTACAACAAATCATTCATATTGAAACACATTAAAGGGGGAAAAAACTAAGAGAGGACATATTCCTTGTTTTGTTCAAGAGGATTAAAATTGACATTTACACACACAGTAGGGGAAATCCTGTTCCTATAAAACTCCGTAGGAAGTTTGCCTCTGACATTAATGGAGTCCTGGTTTCATCTCATGTCAATATTCATACCAGTGTTTTTAAACTCACATCTAACTGGCAGCTTTCCATCCGTAAGTAATACAATTAATATAGCACAAGCGCATGTAACATTAGACTTTGTACAAAGAGAGCTGTTAACATTAAAAGATGCAACTTAGGTTTTGTGCATTTATTCATCTCCAATGCTGTATTGCAAGAACAGCAAACAGCAAACTATTCATTAAAACAATATTTCATATTTCTTCTGTATTTGTGACTTCTTAGAGTTATCATTTTAGTTTTAAAGGTCACAAGAAATACCAACTTGAGCTTCTGTAGAGACCACTTGATCAGTTTAGTATAGATTGATTGTTTTTTTGTTTGTTGATACACAGAGTTTTGCAAAAAGCCAGCCTGTTCTAATGGATAGAGTGCTGGACTTGGACCAAGGAGATTTGAGTTTAATCTCCACTCAGCCAGGAAGCTCACTGAGTGACCTTCTGCCAGTCAGTGTCTGGGTACAACTGGATAAGAAGCTGGAAATCAGTGACTGACTTTAAAAAAAAGGGAAAAAAGCAGCTGCAGGGGAAAGGTGTGTGTGTGATTTGGATCAAGGCTATAAACAGGTAGGTTTAAGTATCTTCCTTCATCCCATGTTTCAGATAGAAATTCATTCCTAACTGCTATAATTCCTGGTAGAGAAATCAAACCCCAGCAGGCTTACTCTCTATATTTCAAAATGAGGAGGAGTCAACAGAGGGAAGAGGCAATAAGAACAAATTGAATAACAGATAATAGTTTACAAATGCAGTGAGATGTATAGTTTATTCACATTGCAACTTGGAAACTGGTGGGGGCTTTTTAAGTTCCTTCAGGCACGTTACACGTTAGAAGAAGCGAAGGTGTTTTCCACATGGACCAAATATCCTGGGATGAGGTGAAACCAGTTTGGGCATGACTTCTGCAGGGCTTCCGGCCCTAAATCAGGCCCGCCCTGTGCGATTTCCCTTATCCCAGGTTTTTTAAAAAACACTAAATTGGTAGTTCTTTTGAAAAACCCCACACCGCTCCTTCTCCCATGCAAACACTGCTGGAGGCGGACCGGTTCATTTTTCCTGCCTCGCCGCCTGCTCTCCCCTGCCCCACAGCTGCGGCCAATCAGAACGTCGGAAAAACTGGAATCTCTGTGCATGCACAGAAACGTTGGCGTGGAAAATGAAAATAAACCGGGGGCTCGTGCATAATTACCTGGAGTTCTTCCTCCCGATCTTAACGTGATAAAGGGCAGTCATGCGAATGGGAGAAACCAAGATACAAACAACCTGGTATGTATGATCCCAGTTTTCCCCCGGGATATTACATCGGTCCGGAAATTCCCAAGAGAAGTTGCTTCCTCTTTACTACCAGTATGTATGGCCCATATTTTTCCGGGTAGGAGGGCATGAAATTTTTGAAATAGTTTGGGTTTTGCACAAGAGAAGGGTGGCATCCCATAAGGCTACACTGAAAGGAGCTATTTATGTATTTATCTTTCTCAATGAGACCCCAAGCAGATTGCAGGATATAAAGAGTGTAGTCAAGAAGTGTAAGATAAACAGTGATATAAAGAGTATAGTCAAACAGTATACAATGAACAACACAACAAGACTACCGTAGGATTACAGTATTAGAGAGCAATGTAGATAACTATAGTGGGCTATAGAGTGGGTTACAAGATAAAAACAATGCAGTAGAAGCAGTAATCATTACAGTGCACTGTTCCATTGTAAAATTACCCTCCTAGGCTGTTCATTCTTCCAGTTTTTATTTATCTTTTTTTAATGCCCTCTTGAACATTACAGTTTTGCACGTTCTGTGGAATGAAAGAAGTGCAGGCCCCTTCCTGACCTCTCCTGGCAGCTTATTTCCAAAGGTAGAAGCTACCACAGATACTTTTGTTTTTTATTGAATTTCCAGATATATTTGTTTTATTGAGAAGGAGGCATTACATTTTATTCCTGATTGTCCCCAGAACATTTCATTTTTCTTGTATATTGCACCAAGTGTTATTTTTATTGTACACAGTTCACAAACCACTGTGGCTATGCATAATCTATTAACTTCAATCCATTGAAATGGGGAGAGGTTAATGCAGCCGCACTTCTTCGAAAATCCTGCCCAGTGTCTGCTGGTACAGTACAGAATAACACTATATATTGTATATCACAAATAGTAATATATGCTTTCAACATTCAGTATCACACAGTTTGCTGTGCAAAGTGTCTCCCATCAGAATAACACTATATATTGTGTATCACAAATAGTAATGTGTGCTTTCCTTATTCAGTATCACACAGTTTGCTGTGCAAAGCATCTCAACCCAGTAAATTGAAAATTAAAGGCAGCTATTCAGTGCTTAACATACCATGTAGACAATTTAACAGCACTAGAATAAGTGAATGCAGTGAGACTAACACTGGGCTATCTTACTTGTGCAAGCCTAATAAACTTCCTTCTCTGTAGAAAAAATATGTATGTACATATTGAAACAGCAGCTCATCTGCAGATTTTTTGAAACTCGTCACTCTAATATGCTGTAATATAATTTATGTTGATCAACTGAGAAAAAGTCAAATTGTAACAGCGGTCTTCCAGCTAAATTGCATATTTAGGCCATGTTAATGCTAACACTTCATCCAGTCAGACTAACACAATTCAATTTGGTGGGAATTTATAACTTTAGAAGAGACTGAAGAAGGAGAGTTTGGATTTACACCCTGCTTTTCTCAACTGTAAGGACTCTCAAAGTGACTTAAAAACTCCTTTACCTCTCCCCACAACAGACACCTTGTGACATAGGTGACTGAGAGAGTTCTGAAAAAAACTGTGACTAGGCCAACATCACCCAACATGCTTCATGTGGATGAGTGGGAAAACTAATCTGGTGAACCAGATTTTGAGGAATAGGGAATTAAACCTGGTTCTTTAGAAGAAACAGCAGGCTCTTGTATCTTATTGCTCTTTGGTAAGACTGCACAAACTATATCTACATGCAGAACCTAGTTGCTAAAAATCTAGACCAATATTAAGTATTTAAGATCTTATTTTGTTTTTAAAAACATCCTCTCAAGTATTGAAGGAAAACTCTGCTATTTGTGAGGGATGGGTTTACTCTGAGGGGATAAAACCAAGGAGATTAACACGTTCACATGCCAACCACAGTAGAAAACAAAAGAAAATGCAGAATTCGATGCAGCCAAATTTCAGTTCACCCAGCACTGCCTGACCCATTAACAAAGCCATCCTAACCAGTCTTATACTTGGCTTCAGAAGATTCTGAAGAGTCACACTTCTTAGGGTGGCGCTTCATAATTTTATAATGGGCTGTATATCCAGATCTGTCTTGCTCAGTATGAGCTCTCTGTCATCACCATTGCAGGCTGTCCAGCTCTCTGGCAAAGCAGAGGTCTGGGTTCTGTCCCAAGGTTGGGAGAGATGGATGAGGGGCAGCCTTGTCATAAAACTTCAAGGAGCTTCGCATTGCACATTGTCACTGCCACCTCAGCAGAGCACATATTTAAAATCCTAAAATCCTCCACAGTGTCTGGAATCCAGTGTGTACACAAAGGGTGTTGTTGAGTTGCACCTTTTGGGATTTTCAAGGTAAGACATGAGCAGAGGTGGTTTATCATTTCCTTTCCCTGCATAGCAGCCACAGTCTTCCTTGTAGTCTCCCATCCACGTACTTCGAATCCAAGCTCTAATAAGATCAGGCTAGCCTAGACTCTTAGGACTGCTGTGGAATCCCATAGGATTCATTGCAAAGGCATTTCCCCTTTATATAAGAAAACACAATTCTGATCCATTTTTACATTTAAAAAATCCCAATCATTATTCTTCAAGAAATATTTTTTAAACGTAGAGGAAGTATATAAAATTGATCATCGGTTCATCCAAATATTTCACCAATATCCAATTTAGCTTGTTTGTTCTCTTAATTACTTTTTTTTTAAAGTGCTGCTGCAACAAACATTTGTCAGACCTCTCAAGTCAATTGCATTGGCCGGGAGGAGGTGCAAATTATTATTAGCTGAGAGAAAGAGAAGATAATTGAAAAGCTTTCTGGTGGTTTGCAAATGCCTTCCAAATATTCATTAAACATTTAAACAACTAAATTTGCAGAATATGTTCCTGATGCTGGCACTGGCTCTGCAGTATTTCTCTCCTCAGATGGAAGCACTGTGTTGTGTGGAGTGCATTCATGCATAAACAATATCATTTTCATAAATTAAAACCTCCCCCCCCTGCAGAAGGAACATCTGTGCCTTCCTTTGAATAAAAGATTGTGGCATGTGAGTTGCCCCTTGACTGACTAGAAGAATCCTTATTTGGGAGGCAAACACTTTAAAAGGCATGAAAGTGGGAGAGAATTCACTTTTCTCTTTGAAACTAGCACTCCATTTCCCCCTCATTCAGGACTAGTAGCGTAATTCTAAGAACACTTTCCTGGCCTTAGGCCCTACTAAATAGATCTGAAGATGATTCTGAGCAGATCTACTAACTCTTTGGATCAAGTTGACAAACTATATAAATAGTTTCAGGTGAGTAGCCATGTTGGTCTGAATGGTCTGTAGTAGAAGAGTGGAAGAGTCCAGTAGCACCTTAAAGACCAACAAGATATCCGGGTTATAAGCTTTTGAGAGTAAAAGTTCCCTTCATCAGATGTATAAATCTTGCTCGCTCCTTTGTTTTGTCCTGTAACTTTTTTTTTAAGTGCAGGACCTACTCTGCTGCATTTGTGTCATGAATGAGCTAAATGTTAACTTTTCACAAATATTTCAGTGCTAGTAGTTAAACTGGACTCCACAGGGGACCTTTAGACGCCTGGAAAAGTTTGAGTACGTCTAATGAGATTTGCTGTTTCTCACCCACTCTTTGAACTGCAGAGCTTCATGCCACATTAGAATTCACCTGAAAGGCATCTCAGTTTCAAAAATTATCTATGAAGGCACAGGTTGCATATGTGGCCAAACTGGCTTTCTACCATCCCTGCCCAGCCAGGTTACTGGACCTCTGTCCTGACCTAGCTATAGTGATCCATGCAATGGTCACTCCAGATTCAACTACTATAACTTGCTTGTATGCAGGGCTGCCCTTCAGGATGATCTGGAAACTCCAAGTGGTCCAAAATGCAGTTGCACGGGTCCTTATGGGGACACCATGGCAAGCTATATTCATCCAGTGCTCCATGAGTTGCGTTGACTTCTGATGGGCCAATTACGCACAAGGTGTCTGTTGCGTGGTAGAGGCAAATATCTGCTGTAGCAAGATTTCTTGTAAGGATGTATTTCCTCTAGCCTTGCCTTCATTTTCTACTCTCTCTACGGCAAACAAATCTACTTATCTAATTTTGCTATGCTGCTGGAGTGTGATAGATTTGCCAGTGAGCACAGCTTTGCCCCGGATTTCTTTTCTCTGCCCACAGCCAGCCAACCTAGTCTTCCCCCCCCCCCACTTCCTTGTGCTGCTTTGCATGCTCCCCCTTTGCCCTCCTCCCTGTTGCTGACTACTTCCCATTTCTTGTCCTGTCGTATCATTTCTGTTGACCTGTGGACTCCCTGCTCCTGCATATCTTTAGATTTTTTTAAAAATTGAATAGTTGTATCGATAAATTGATAAATCAATACTAACACTAAAAAAGTGAAAATAATAAGACTAGTCGATCAGTCCAAACACCTGATTTGCTCCTGCATTTGATCAACAAACTGAGACATCTCCACCCTTGTAGTTTTATATACGAGCAACCAGTGATTGCAGACCACACCAGAAAAAACCCATCGGTTTTGACACTTGGGTTTACAGCACATTGGGAGATGAACTATCATAAACCTGGGGAGTTTAGCAAAAGGCAGTTCGTGTTGTGCTTTTTCAGTTTTGCAGTTTAGACACTGCCATTACTCCCCACCTCCCACTTTCAAGCAGAGTGTACAGATGCCATATTCAAGACTTTTCTTTAATAGTTCACCTCTTTTGTCGATCTGTCGATCTATTGATAGATATATCAATCTATCAATAAATCATTATATCAATCCATTGATAAGATTAAAGATAAAAATTAAAGCTTATATTAAAAATTAAAGCACACATGTGTGATAGAGTGAATAATAACTTACTGTGGTTCCCAGCCTGAAAAATATCTAACTGTCCTCGACTAGGGCCACAGCATTTTCTACTCTAGCCCTGGCCTGTTTAACACTCTGTTGAATGAGTCTCAGCCCCTGTGGGATCAAGTCACAGTTCCACAGGGTCTGTAAAATGGAGCTGTTCCACCAGGAGCTGTTCTACCAGTTGAGGACAGGAACAGCATCCAACATAACTGGCCTCCCTTTCCCTTCTTTTCCCCCTCTCTTCCTTTTCCTTTCCCTGATTTCCATCCCTTTTCTCCTCCCTCTTTTCCTTTTGTTTATGTTCAGTTGTATTACTGATCTTTAATTCATTCCCCTCAGTATTGGTTATTGAGGCTCCATAATATGTAAACTGAAATTAGTTTGTTTAATTGAAATGTTATTGCTGTAAGCTGCCCTGCAAAGAGTAGCCTAGATATTATCAATCAAGTTATAAATGAAGTAATAAAACAGTGTGAAGAATGGGGCCCGGTGTTTAAAAACAATCCTGAGCATGTGGAGTTCATTGTCTAGTTGTTTGGATCCTGGCTGTAAAATTGCTTAGCAATGAAAACATGAAATGTGAAATCTCTGATCTTTTTTTAAATAAAAATGCAAAGCACAAACTTGCCTACACCTACCAAATTTCAGTCTTGTATTTTGGCATCTAGTTGTGATACCAAGCCTCTGTCTGTATTCAGAGCTTATAGCTACTTTGCTCCTGTTGGCTGTGAGTTTGTGCAGATTGCTTTGTATTCAGCATGTATGCAACGACCTGAAAGATTGAAGGGGGGGGGGGGCAGTAATTAAAGCACCACCTGTGTCACATCTTCCCAAAAACGCTGTATAATAAACTGAGATCATGGCCTTGGCTCTAGAGGAAGAAATTTTCAGTGTTTAGTAAAAATGAATAAAATGGCAGCTGAACATCTTGACGATGGTGCCAAAAAGTTATTCTCTGGGCACCATATTTGGAGCCATCACTTCTCTGGAAAAGATGCCAAGATTGTTCAGAGTGGAATAAGCAACTGGCCACCTCTCACTGCCTTGGAGCCAGGTTGAGCCTGTGGCAAGTATCAGCAAGGAAGGGGCTCCAAAATCAGATGTTGAGGGAGGGACCATTAGTTTGGCAGTCTAGTGCTTGCTGCATCAACAAGAAAGCAGGCAGATAAATACTGTATATTCTTCTGTGTAGATTACAGGTCACAACCGCACCCAAATGAAAAAAGACAACTTTCAGCAATACCCTTTGTGTATGTGTAAATGTAGAAACCCTGGTCATATTGGATTTCTGTATACAATTCTCCACATGATCAAATTAAGAGCTGCTGAGTACTTTTATTAGACACTCATTTCTTAGAAATAATCTACACAACATTTAAAATACTTCACCTTCATTAATTCCTTGCTTACAGCAATGCTCTAAGGAATGTCCTTATTTTTATCTTTGCTGTATTACAGTCTGTTCTAGGACCAGTCCCAAGTCCTTTCTTTGGGGCAGGAGGAGTCTGTGT
Source organism: Sphaerodactylus townsendi (assembly GCF_021028975.2). Classification (NCBI taxonomy): domain Eukaryota; kingdom Metazoa; phylum Chordata; class Lepidosauria; order Squamata; family Sphaerodactylidae; genus Sphaerodactylus; species Sphaerodactylus townsendi. Next base: position 23,145,784 of record NC_059426.1, on the reverse strand, counting down.
GCTGAAGAAGAGAATAAACCCCTACACTTTCTGCCCCAGATCCCACAGTTTCTTAGGTTCTGTGATTGGCTCCATCCTGACCATGCCCAGCATGAGATGGAACAACTGCATTGGACAGGACTCAATAATTTTGTCGCAGCTATGGCAGAAAGTGTATCCAACTTTTCCTAGCTTTGTCTGGTGCAGCATTCCTGTGTCAGTCAGACATAACTACAATGATCCATGGCTTAGTTACCTCCAGACTGGACTACTGCAATGTACTGTAATTTGGACTATTCTTAAAGAGTGTTTGGAGGCTACAGCTAATGCAGAATGCTGTGGCTAGACTGCTGATCACAGTCAACTATTAGGAACATGTGATCTTGATAGTAGATTGGCTTCCTGTTTGCTCCCGAGCCCAATTCAAGATGTAGTTTTTGAGTTTTAACGGCCTACACATCTGAGATTGGGGTATCTTCACCCATATATTCCTGCCCATGAATCAAGATCACAGGGAGGGGCTCTCCTAACTGTCCCTTCAATCAAAAAAGCTCATCTGGTAGGCAAATAAGAGAAGGCCTTTACAGTGGCAGCCCCATGACTGTGAAACAACCTACCTATGGAGATGGGCCAGATCCCCTCACTTTCGGTCTTTAGGAAGCAGCTGAATATGGTTTTATTTAGAACTGCATTTGAATAAATTACTCCTAAACTGTGATTTTAAATTTTAGTCTATATGTTTTTATGTAATATATTTTATGCATTTTATTAATATTGTAAGCTGCCTTGAGCTCCATAAAGAAGAAAGGCATCTAATAGATATTTCAGATAATAAATAATTTGTCCAGAGGCACATGATGCCACAACCTTGCTGGTACATAGGCTCCCTCTACATATTAGAAAGTCCTTGTGTCAGTTGGGGAATAACATGAGGACTTTGCTTCAGCCATACAGTGAGAGTTTTGTGCTTCCTAGAAACATGCCAGCTCTTTTCTGTTTGTGATCAAAACAGGCAGTTTTTGTGTCTGCAGTCTAGCCCATGGAGTGACTGTTGCCTACGTTGTGAAAATCACATTACTTGCATGGCTGCACGCAAGTTTTACAGCTTTTGCAATGTGCAGATGCATCTGATTAGTGGTTCAATGGGACTAATCTCTATGGCCTCTTGAGTTCCAGGGAACAAAGGTGGGATATAAATGTATCTGTGGTGCCCATATACTGACACTTTAACATCAAGGGAAGCCTTCTCTCTGCACCCTTCTACCACCCACAAGAATATATAAGAGGTGCAATGCAGTAAACAGTAGGAAGCCTTCATTGTGTTAATTCACCTGTTTCAAATGCCAAGCAATTCAGGGAGGAAATAAGAGAATACAATGAGATTGTATAGGCTGTTTCCTTCTCAGTGTGAGCCTTGATGCATATCTCATTTCACTGTAGCTAAGCACAACGGAGAGACAGCTAGGTGCTGCTTCTTTGTTTCCAGAATGAGCAAGCAACTTGACCTGACAGGGCAGACAGGATGCAAAGTAGTCCGGCTTCTAGGCAAGTGTATTCTGCCCCTTTGCCACAGCCACATAAGATAACCTTGGCCCAGTATCCTTTTGTCTGGTTGTAGAAAAAAAATGCTCGACCAATGTAGATTTGTAACAAGAAAAAAAATACTGAATTATAGGACCTGAATGAATTAAACAACTTTTCATATTTTATTTTTTCCCCTAAGCATTATTCTGTCATTCTTTCTATTTGGAGTGTTTTGCTTTATCTCTATTAGCATTGGGAAGGGTCCAGGAGCAAGGCAAGGCAAAAAAAACTTTCCCACTGAAAAGGATAGAAATAATATTTACAAGTGGAAACCCGCAAGGAATTGCAGAGGTATCCCATGTCCCTTTCCCCAACTATTTCTTCTTTCCCTTTCCCAAAGGCCCCTGGACACTCTGCTTTCTTTGCCTTCTTCTCTCCTTAGGGTTACCTAAGGTTGTGCACTTTGGGGAGATTTGGGGGTGGAGTCTTGGGAGGTGAAGTTTGGAGAGGAAAGCAACCTCAGCAGGATATGCCATAGAATCCTCCCTTCAAAGCAGCCATTTTCTTCAGGGAAACTGATCTTGGTCATTTGGAGATCAATGGTAATTCCTAGTGATCTCCACCCGCCAAGAGGTTGGTAGCCTCCGTTCCTATGGAGGAAGTAGCTGGTTTGGAGAGTTGAGGAGGTAGGACTTGCTGAATATCTCACTTTCCCCTCTTTCTCCTCCCCTCAGTATTTCCCGCTGGCAACCCCTATATCTTCTCTTCTTCCCCTGCCTCATTCTCTTCTCAGCCATGCAATAACCTATCTTTTCCTCTACCTCCCATCTTCAGCTATACTTATTTACTTCATTTTTACCCTACCTTTCTCCACAGCAGAGACCTCACTTTTCCCTCTTTCCCACTCCCCACAGTATTTCCTCTTTCCTCCCCACTGGCAACCCTCATATATTCTCCTCTTCGCCTATCTCATCCTCTCCTTCCCATTCATCCAACAACCTACCTTTTCTCTACCTCCCATCTTCAGCAATATTTATTATTTATATACTTCATTTTTACCCCCAACTTCCTCCACAGTGGAAACAAAAGTAGCTTACATTATGATCTTCTCCTTTTCAACTGCACAACAACCCTGTGATGAAGGTTTGGCTGCAAGTATGTGACTATCTAAAATCACCGTGTGAGCTTTCACAACAAGATAGAAATTCAAACGTGGGTCTCCCAGGCTCTACACTGAAGCTCTAACCTCTGCACCACACTGGCTTTCATAAGCTGACTGTTATTGAACAGCAGCAAGAATCAGGGCTGGTTGAGTCATGAAAATTGGAGATCATCAGGTCATTCAGAGGTTGCCACCAGGCCTCGGTTTGCCAACCTTCAGAATTCCAACTGAACTCAGCATGACAGAGACTTGGTTTCCCCACCCACCCCGAGAAAATGGCTGCTTTGGAGGGTGAACTCTATGGCATTATATCCAGCTGAGGCCTCTCTCCTTCCATGTAATCCTCAAATTCCACCCCAAAATTTCCAGAAATTTCCCAACAGAGCTGGCAGCCCTCGTCAGGTCTGACCCCAGTGAGTCCCCCTCAAAGGTTATTATACGCCTGACCCTGGCTAGTATTTGGATGGGAGATCTCCAAGGAATACCAGGAGCATGACATGGAGGCAGGCAATGGCAAGCCACCTCTGGAATGTCTCTTGTCTTAAAAACCCCATAGGGTTTCCATAAGTCAGCTGCGACTGAATGGCAAAAAAGAAGAAGAGAGAAGCCAGGAACAGCACAGAAGAGGTTTCTGTAAGTCTGAGATGGTGGCCAATTAACCGTCTGAAAGTACAATGAATTATTTAATTGCTGCTGGCAAAAAGGTTATCTAGATTGTTATTCATCTGTTCCTCTTTTTTTCTGTCCGCATCTTCATTTGTTCTCACCTAAGCTGTCTACTGCTACACCAAAGCTAGCAGCAGCGGAACATAATTCTGATCTTCTACTCTCACAACAACAAACTCAAAATTACAGAAACAGAATAAGGCAATTAGAACTTAGGTAGCACCAAAAACCCACTTCTGGAACATACCTGGCAGTTCTGTCACTGCCCTCTGATGGAGATTTGTGCTACACTTTTCATCAAATGATCTCCAAGATAGCCAGAAACCGATTAAAACAACAAAGTCTAAAATATGAAGCATACAGGATAAGCATCCAAAGATCCTCGTCTGGAAGAAATGTGGGTGAAGCTGCCACTGGGGAGAGTCTTTTCATCTGGGGCGGATAAAACACATATAATGGCTTGAGCGTATATCAGACTCTTGCAGTCCCTTGTGGGGGGGGGGGGGAGAATCCAAATCTGGTGTAGCAGGGGCAGTCTGGGGCCTGGCCAGGGGAGGAGCCCATGTTAGTCATCTTCCTCCAGGCCATTGCCCCCATTATGCCAGCAGCCGGGGTTTTAGACTTATGCCACTGAAAAAGTGACGTAAGTCTGTTAAGCCCAATGGGGGCTTCCCAGTAGCAGGGAGGCTTTTTTGCATCTTAAGCCTCTCTATGCCACTGGGAAGCCTCCTTGGGGGCAACAGGATGGTGTGGTTGCTGCAGTGCAGCTGTGGCGGCGTGACCAGGCACCCAGCCCATTGGATGTATCAAGCTCAATGTTTTCTACTCTAACTGGCAAAAGCTCTCCAGGGCCTCAGGCAGAGACATTTCTCATCACCTATTACCCAACCCTTTAAACCAGAGATTCCAGTCACTGAACCTGGTATCTTCTGCATGCAAAGCAGATGTTTTACCACTGAACCTTAAACCCCCATGAGGATGGGGTAGCTAAAATATTCTGTTGGAATGCAAATGTTAAGCATCTCCCTGATTCTCTTGTGTCTCTGCTGCTGTTTCTTTCCCTACAGGGTACAAAATGTAATTAGAAGAAATACCTCTCCCACCCTGAAGTTAAATAGCCCTGTTTGTAACTGTTTTAACCATGAGCCACCTTAGTCATATGGACTGAAATTCCAAATGCACCTCTCAGTGCATTTGGGGCACCTCAGAGAGATACTACAGGGTTGATGTGATAATAATCTTCCCTCCAGTGCCCTGGTGCTTTTGACAGTAGTTCTACCATCATTATGGGACCCCTGATCAGCGATGACTCTGAGAAAGCACCAATGTGAAAATGGCATGAACACCATAAGGATATCATGGGACCTAGCCCTCATCCCACCTCTCACAAATATGTTTGAAAGAAGGGCAAACAACGCTCTGTCAAAGCTTCCTTGTAGCTCAGAAATTAAGGGACTTCCCAGGAGGGCTGGAATCCCATTTGTGTATCAATCATTTCACGCAACTTCTATTTAGAACCATGCTGGGAATATTGAGGGAGAAATAAGGTCTCTGGAGGTAAGTTAACTCTGAGGACAAGAGAGCCCCCAAGGAGAAACAAGAGGTTTAAGTCCCACTTCTAGAACATCAAAATGTAGATTCCACAAGGCAAAGAGTAAGCAATATTTTTAGATAGGAAAGTCAGCAGGAGTAGAATCCAGGAGAAAAATATTAATTGCAAAGCTGGAGACAGAAGAAGGACATATGATTAGACTTTCCTAGAAGACACCCGTATTATGATCCCTTGTCTGGACCCTCATGTCTAGCAAGGGATGGTGATTTTCTCTGCGCATGCTATGGTTCCAATAAGGAAAATAGCAACAGAAATAACAAAACTAGTCCAGAATGCTATGGGGAGAAAGGGAATGAATCCTGAGGATATATGAACAAGATATATGCTTGCTCCAGACATGATGTTAACCTTACTTTTCACAGCACTTGTCCATCTGCTGTCAGCTCCTTTTGCTTTCCTGGTTAACAAAATTCCAAGCCATGAATTACAACGGACATTTTTCTTTTCCAGAAATTGACCACAAATCCCATTGGTCATGGCACATGTGCAATTTCAGCCAGTGTTCTATGATAAAAGTTAATATGACTGATATTATTGTCAGTACCTATGTATTTATTTGCAACTAACAATGGATGTGGCACTTTTATAGATCTCACTGTTCATCCTCCACTTTGTTAAAATGAAATATGGGGGTATGCAAGGCATGAAAGGGTTATACAAAGCCATTTCTCACAAACATTTGTGTCTGTAGTATTTTTTTTCCAGTGAAAACTACTTTGAGAAAAAAGTAGGATTTGCACTGATTTGGGAATGAGGCAGGAGGACCCTTAGTGCTTTGATTTCCTTGAAAGGAATTTGCATTTTGCATTTTTTTGCTTATTTCATTTCTTCCTGGTTAATTACTGTTTCCAGACTGTCTGAGAAAACCTAACAATTCCTGTCAACCGGTGAATGGTATTTCATACGTTGGACAGCACATACCACATGTTTATTAATATGCATTCATGCAGTAAGGAACTTCATCCACTTCTGATTTTCTGTTGCATGTACTTATATCATACAAAAAGTAGAAAACCACAAGTGGCATTTTTTTACATGTACATGTGCCTGTATCATGCAAAAAGTAGAAAACCACAAATGGCACAGTTCCACTCCATAGAAAGTTAGCTGTATTTGTCCCGTCAAAATCAATGGACAAGCTACCCAAAGTCTGGTTTTATTGAAACATGACTGGAATGGATCCTTTGAGGGTATGTATATGCAATCCCTGATTTGCCAGCAATTTTGCAGAGTCAATTAATTTTGGCTTAATAAAAACAGAATTGTGCATAGAAGGTCAGCAGAGCCTTCAAAGGCTGAAAAAAGGCTAAAATTCCAGAATCTTTGAAAGAATTTCGTCTTTACCTCTGTTCAGTTGCTGTCATCCTTATTAGCAACACACACACTTGGAAGTGAGATGTAATGGTTATATGTTAGACTAGTATCTAGGAGACCCAAGTTTGAATTCCCACTCTGCCATGAAAGCTTGCTGGATGACCTTGGGATAGTTATACACTCACAGAGTTGCTGTGAAGATAAAATGGAAGAGAGGAGAGAATTATATGTACTGCTTTGGGTCCCAGTAAGGAGAAAAGCAGGGTATAAGTGAAATAAATACAGGCATACACCGGCAGTTTCAAGACTCCAAATCTCAATTATAGTGCTCTCCCCATTAGAGTATATATGTCCAAAGTCAGAGCAGCAAAGGGTCTCATTCCAGATGGAGCCAGCAAAGAGGTGCAGGTGGGGGTGAGATACTCAACATGGATCAAACTTCCTGGAACATTTACAACTGAATTTCCTCCTTGTTTTTTTCTCCTTTCTTCTCTGGAATAACAAGAGCCAGAGGTGCTCCTAAGGAACAATCACATCTAATTGCAGACATGCGAATATAGAAAATACACTCTTGTCTTTCCAAAATATTCCTACTTTTAAGTCAGACTTAAGAGGTGATAGCAAAAACATACCTGTGTTTATCTGTTCTTGCAAAAATCTAGTGGCACCTGAAAGACTTATGCTTATTTCTATCTGGGCTTTGGTGAGTCAGAGCTCAGTTGAAGATGCTAGCTGTGACTCAGAAAATCTCATATTAAATAATGGTGTTAGTATTTAAGGTGCCACTGGACTTTTGTTTTATTCAGGCAACGCTCATCCTTTTAAACAGATAAAGTAGGGATGACATCCCTCTCTAAATAGCAAGCCTGGACACATGTGACATTCAGCACAATTGCTGTCCTCACCTCCTTCAGTTAGGGATGCAGTAATGCCCAGAGGTTCTTGGTGGCTAGGGTGGAGTTGAAGATCCACTGTGGTGTGATGGTTAAGGTGTCAGACTCAGACTTGGGAAACCCAGATTCAAATCCCCACTTGTACCATGGAAACTTTCTGGGTAACTTTGGGCCGGTCACACACTGTCAGTCCTGACCCTGGCTAATATTTGGATGGCAGACCTCCATGGAGTGGTAGTGACATGGCGATAGGCAATGGCAAGCCATCTCTGAATGTTCCTTGTATTGAAAAACCCTACAGGGTCACCACAAGTCAGCTATGACTTGACCATATAAAGATGGGGGTTGAAACTCAGTGTAGTGTTTCAGCACTGTGAAGATGGACAGCTCCCTGGAATTTTGATACTATTCCTTGACCTGCACAGTTGGGTTAAGTGCTTTTGCAGTTATGACCCAATCACATCCTGTGTCTAGCTTAGCATCTCTGCAACCCTCATCACCCTCCTGGAATTCCTGTCACATTTCACTTCTGTTGCTTGCTTTGTTTTGTAATTTCAGTTTATTGTACAAATAATAAAGGTTGCACCTTCCATGGACTATTACAACAATCCCATAGGAATTGCTAACACTAAGGAGGGAAAAATAAAATCACACGCAAGGAGAAATGCAACATTTGACCAATGGCTCCTTAATATCTTGTTGCAAAGTTGTGGTGTGTGTGCCCCACGTAAAAATCCCAAGTGTGCATTACATTATCATTTACAGGATTACGAACAAAATTACAGTACAGATTGATTTCAGCTGAACCAGCATTACATTTCAGACAGCACTTATTCTGGACTGCATTGTACATGCATCACTAATATTCTATTTACGAAGTCAACTTGTTTTGCATTGATTTTATACTACTGACTACAATCGGTATATTATATAACCCAACCATTATAAACCTGATTCATCTTCGGCTCCTGGACGAAGGTATGACAAACCACCGATTCATATGACTATGTAAGGGGTAATAAATCATGCATTTTAACATTGCCTGGAAACATGAAGGTCTTCCAAATTCTCTTCCAAAAATCTTAGGATGCGGAGTGGGAAGAGGGAAGAAGAAGCCAAAGTTTATGAACGAACAGTGCAAATCGTACGTGATCGTCAAGCAGCTTTTGATTTGAAATAAAGGGGAGATTGGCAATTGTGTAGTAGAATATGCATGTATATACAAGGCTGTGCAAGAAATGTATTGAAATGATATGGTTTAATAGAAAATAAATCTTTTCCTTCTTTCATCCTTTCCTTTTTTTAAAAAAAAGTGGGAAGCTGGTTCTTCTTGAAGGGAAGTGGAAAGTTTCAGGAGAAATACATTGCCGGCTGTGCTGTTGTTTGTTTGTAAAAGGATTTGGGAAAGAACTGGGGGGGTGGGGTGGGGGTGGGGTGGAGGTGCTAAGGCAACACAACAACTTTTTCTTCTTCTAAGCACTTTTTTTTTGCTGGTTTAACATTACTTAAATTATTTGTATAAATTAGATAGAAGTCTACTTTCGTTTTCTTCCCCAGTACATATAAAAAATGATGAAGCTGGATGGTTTAAAATAGTTTATCAAAAAGTTATTAAAAATTCTGTACAAAATCACAACAAAATAATTCAGCATGTGGGCAAAAAAGGTCAACAAGTAGGAAAATGCTGATTGAAAAATAGAGATCTGATATATACTTTTCTCTCTTTTTTCCTTTTTTTCTTTTTGTAAGTGGCCTGTGACTAGTGTTCTTTTTTTAAAAAAAATTGCATAGATCCTAATTATTGCTTGTGATTTTGTCGTCCCGATCAGATTAATGGAGAGGCGAGCGCAGTCCTTCTACACCCCATTCGTTGCCGGTGCAGGCTTCGACTGGGCGAGGAGGGAAATGACAGAAGGGGAACAGGCAAGCGGAACATCCCCGCAGCTCCTGAAGGCAGTAAAGCCGATCCTCTGACGCTGGGAGGTCTCTCTCCGGGTGGGTGGAGGAGGCTACCCTTTGTCCGCAAGGCAGTGACCGGACGCCCCTCCGGACAGTCTCTGCCCCCTCGGCGTGCGCCTGGGAAGGCTCAGTCGTGGAAGATGGCGTTGAGCTGGGCGCTCATGACCCGCTCGTGGTGGTGGGCATGGCTCTCGTAGGGCAGCAGGGAGTCCACGGGGATCTCGCAACGTGCTGCGGCGCAGGAGAAGATGGAGCCGTGGCCGGAGGCGCCCGCCAGGCCGGCAGCCGCCGGGTAGTGCATGGTGAAGGCGTAGCTCTTCTCGAAGTCTCCGGCCGCCTCGTGCTTGAAGGAAAAGTTCCCGTTGACGCTGAGCGGGGGGCTGAGCGGCCCGTCGAAGGCGGCGGCAGCAGCAGCAGCGGGGCTGGAGGCGGCAGCGCACTCGGCCAGCGCGCTCTCGAAGAAGGGCTCCAGCGCGGCGCCGAAGGCGGGCGGCGCCTTGAGGTGGAAGAGGTGGGAGCTGTCCATGGTGCCGTAGGGCGGGCTGGGCAGCCCCGGCGACTGGTAGGCGGCGTAGGGGTGGCCCGCGAAGGCGGCCGGCGGGGGCGGCCCGTCGGGGCTCTGCTCTGGCAGGAAAGTCCGCGGGTTGAGCTGCAAGCAGCCGGCCACCAGGTTGGTGGTGGGCTGCGACAAGCCTTTGCAGAGGGTCTGCACGAAGGATACCAGGTCCGGGCTCTTGCCCGAGCGCAGGATCTCGGAGAGAGCCCAGATGTAGTTCTTGGCCAGGCGCAGCGTCTCGATCTTGGACAGCTTCTGCGTCTTGGAGTAGCAGGGGACCACTTTGCGCAGGTTGTCCAGGGCGGCGTTGAGGCCGTGCATGCGGTTGCGCTCCCGCGCGTTGGCCTTCATGCGCCTCATCTTGAACCTCTCCAGGCGCGCCTTGGTCATCTTCTTCTTCTTGGGGCCGCGCCTCTTCGGCTTCTGGTCGTCCTCGTCTTCCTCCTCGTCTTCCTCCTCTTCGTCGTCGTCTTCCAAGTCATCCTCTTCCTCCTCTTCCTCGCCGTTCCTCAGGGAATCCTCCTCGGTGTGCATGGCTTCCAGATCCTCTTCTTTCTTGTCCGCCTCGTCCTGGGAACTGAGGCAGTCGTCCGTCCAGCTGGGGGGACCTTGGGGCTGCGGTTCCCCCATTAGCCCGCTCTCGCTATACGACTTGGTCATTTTGCAAACCCTGCGTGGGGAAGAAACCACAAGAGAAGCACCTTTAAAACAGAGAATCATGAGCAGAAGGGGAATGAGCAGAAGAGAAACCCAGCCAAGGACGTGAACAGGATCCGCCCCTCAAAACTTCCCTTCCACATTAATTTAGCAGGCAACTCAGATCAATAATTGGGACCCAGACTTCACTGGGATAGGAGTTTCCATCCCGAACAGTCATCTAATATATAGATGTCCACGTGTGGATGTGATTTTTCTGAAAGATCGTTTGTTGCATTCAGCGGTTCATACTGAGGCTGCCCCATTCCACATTCCCCATTCCCAGCGACAAACTTCTAATTGGGGTGTTGTGGGTTTTCCGGGCTGTATGGCCATGTTCCAGTAGCATTTTCTCCTGACGTTTCGCCTGCATCTGTGACTGGCATCTTCGTGCAGGCGAAACGTCAGGAGATTCCGGCCGTGAAAGCCTTCGACAAAACTTCTCATTTCCTCTACACTTTCCCTCTCTATAACCACCCTCTCAAATAGCGTTATGTAACGCCATTATATTACTGGCGGTGACCCAAAGGAGATTCAAGAAAACATTTGACTGGCCATAGATAACATTTAAGGGGGGCATTTAAGGGGGGCAAAAAGGGAAAGGAAAAAATCCTCTGCAAAACCGACAGGGCAAATTGCCAGCCATTCCCCAGCCGGAGCAAGCTGGCCTCCTGTTATTCCCATTTCCCACCTCCTGTCCACAATAGTTGCCGATGCCCTCCCGTCCCACAGTCTCACCAACTGTTCAGAGTCAGGCAAAACTCTGCAGCAGAGAATGGGGGGATCAGGTGCACGAAACGCCTCGCTAATAAACAGTTCGCTTTCTCTTTGAATGCGCGGCGCCGGCGTTCTGCAAAGGCGCTTTCTAATAAGGGGGGGATGGAGTGGAACGCGCCTCGAGGGGGGCACCCAAGGCTCAGAAAGCCCCCCCCCCCTTGCCGGGCAAGAAGCCCCACCACATCAATGCAACAGTTGGACGGCCGGACAACGGGGCCAGCACTCCTTCAGAACACTCCGCGCCCCAACAGGTAGCCATGCTTTTCGGGGGGCCCCATTGTTGGCTTAACCAACAAGGAATCAAGTCAGTTTCCAGCCCTGATTCGAGGGAAAGCAACGTTATGCCCAAACTCGAAGTTTATAATATAATATAATTTTATATTATATATGTGCTAAGTTTTATTGTATTTATCGGTGCCATTAGAATGAACTACTTTAAATGTTTTTATTCTGGTTTTATTTGTTACTTTGTGCGCCGCCTTGAGCCCAACTTGCGGCATAGGAGACAGATCCACCCATCCACCCATCCATCCTCCTCAGCCCCACACACCGTTTCCTAGTCACAAGCCAGGAAGCAGCCCTTTCCTTGCGCCCCCGGCTTCTTTCCTCCACAACTGGCTCTCCGCGCACAGGATGTGGCCACCTGTCCGGGCCTTTCTCCCCGTCCAGACGCCCAGCGCTGCCTACAATCCCGGGGAGACGAGATGTCTTTCTCAGAAGCCAATTTCTTGGGACTCAGTTCTGAGCCAGCGGTTGTAGGACTGCGTGGCCAATCCCACTTCAACTGGGTTGGACTCGAAGTCACCCACCCATCTCCCCTCGCTTTAAGAAGAGCTATTTGATGGGGTTTGCCTCCCAAAGCCCGCCGGTCTGGACCAAAACCAAGCCCCCCCCCCCCCGATTTCGGCATGGAGAGCCGGTGGCGCCCCAGCCTTACCTGGCGTCCTTCAGTGGCTACTCTGAGGTGCAGGTCTCATCGCCGGGCTGGTGCTGGCGGGCAGCCTTGCCTGGGCGTGGGGGTGGGGGGCGCGGGACTTCTGGCTAGATACTCCTTGGAGGCTGCGGGTGAAGACGCTCCGGTTATATAGGCACAGGCAGGCTGGCTCTGGCGGGGTAGAGAAGGGGGCGGGCCGCAGAGGCGCCCCGGGGGCGGGCTGGCAGGCCTCGCCCCCTCCATCCCCTCTCTCCATCCCCTCCCCTCCTGCGCCCGCCTTCCCCGGCCTCCCGCGCCATCTGGTCACCCGCGTCATGCGCCTGGCGGGTGTGTGTGTGTGTGAGGGGGGGGGGGGTCAGGGGAGCGCCGGTGCCTTTGTATGCCGCCCAGCTCTCCCTCCGTCCCCTCCTCTTTGTGGCCCAAAGAAAGTGGCCATCTGTCGCCAACAGGGGACTCCGCAGACCTGCTCGCAGCACCCGCCGCAGAGCTTAACCCTTTCCTCGGGGCGCGTGGCGGGAGGCTGCTGGACGACGCCCGGAGGAGGCCCCCTTTTCGCTGGACCGTCTGGCTTTGGTGGAGGAGAAGGAGAGATCCTCCACCCGCGCCTGGCCAGATCGCCGCTTGCTTTAGCTGGAGAGTTGCGACCTGCCGGAAATCTCCTCCTCCCGAGAGCCCTTTAGCTGGACCCCCCCCCCACCCGGAGGGAGGGGGTGGTTTTTCCCGCTGGGGCGCTACGAAGCCTTTTTGGAGCGGAGCTTCGTCTGGACACCTGATTGCGCCTTCGACTCCGGGCAAAGGGAAGCCAAGCCAGAAGGCGCCTTTTTCTTGGGGCGAACAAGACGAGGAAGACGAAGGTCCGCCTTCAGCTCCCGCTAGCCAGCCAGGGCAGGGTTAAAAGCCTTCCCCTCCACCCCGCCAAAAGCTAGTCGAGTTGCTGTCCAAGTAGCACTGATTTCTGGGCGGAGGAAGACTCTTCCCTGGCAAGACCCCGTGGCTTCAGGGACAGCGATGGAAGCAAAGCCCTCGGAGTGCCAGCTGCAAAAACCAGACTCCTTATATGCCCCTGGAAAAAGGAATGTCGCAGGTTTCATCCACGGGATGCAAATAAAGCCGTTTTTATTTCAGCTTCGTTGCTGTCCAGCCGTAAAACAGCTGGTCTTATGATATCAAATCTGCCCTTTTAAAAGCAGCAAAGGTGGAATGTGGGTGGTTCACATCTGGCATGCGAGAGCAGGAGTTTTGTCCCTGTTTGTTTTGTTGTTGTTGTTGTTGTTAAACGAATGAGCACTATTATTTTATGACGCGACCTTTCTCCGAAGAACACCAAGCAGCTTCCTGGGTCGCCTCCCAGCCAAACACGTTTCCGGGGTCTGATCTACTGAAGAGAGCCTGTATCAAACACCTCTAGACCGTTCTCTGAAATTGCCTGTAAAGGGGGGGGGGGGCGTGTCTGTGCATGTATAAAAATACCCGTAATATTCCACGAGAATTAGTCCTCCTTATTTCATCTCTCATTTCAAAGCCAAAGTTCTCTCCTGTTGACTGACACCACTGCTGAGGGAAAAGTCAACGGAGGGACAATCACTAGGTAATCAATCCATTGGCAAGGATCCGGTCGTATCCCCCCCCCCCCCGTCCTCCCCAAAGCATTGCTGCAGCCCTTCTCCCATTTTTACTGAAATAAGCCCCACCACTGAGTACCACCAGACTTACAGCCGAGTAGATCTACTTGGGCTTGCTCCTAAAGCCACTGGCTCGGAGTGAGACCCGGAGGAGCCTTCAGTCATGCGGCCAACGTGAGCGGAAGATTAGATCCCTGTTAAGAAAGAAAACGAATCATTCCTATGTTGAGCGCACCTGTGGACTTCGGGAAACCTACCCCTGCCTTTCAACTGCCAGATCAGACATCCCCCCGTTCCACTACCTAGCTGGAGCTGTTTAAAGTATGTTTCTCGGTGGCTCTACAGAATTATCATACTAAGGAGTGGGGGCGGGGGTGGGAAACACACGGGATCAACAGACAGTAATATGTGAGCTATAAATATCTGGATTCTTGCGTGTCAGTGGCCAAGGCTGATCTCTTCTGTCCTATTTGCTCATCTTCGCCTGTTCAATTTCGAGATATGGGGGTGGGGGTGGGGGATGTCTTCCACTCCTGGTCATTTCCAATGAAGAGGAGGGCTCCTCCCAAGCACACGGCTCTGGAAAATGGGGTTGTGGGTGCTGCATATTCATCTTTCTATGAGAGGTCGTTGGGGGGAGGGGGAATTGCCTGATTCCTCCTTTTGAAGGCTGTGATTCTTCAGAAATTCCCCCTGGAGTCAGTATAAGTGTAAGAAAGGATACGGGTGTTTCTAGAAACCAGAAGGTGCAAATAAACTTAAGAAATTAGACTACCAAAAGTTATTATTAGAAGTAGTGGATGGATCTTGAGAAAAGCCGGTCACTCAGGGCCTTTACATTCTTCCCAAAGATGCGTCCGCAATATGTTTTCCAAAGTCGTGTAGTTTCCCCTCAACCCACTCTGAGGTCTTTGGAAAACAGTCAAAGGATCTGACTTTTTTCAGCAGATTTAAAACAAGCAAAGTTCAGCAATGATGAGGCCAGAAACCTTTTTTTTAATGAAGTCCGGAGCGAAAGCCCAATCTTGGATACATGATATTGGCTGTGAAATTTCCTTTCGTGGCCTTTAGTAAGTTACCGCCGCTCAGTTTAGGCAGTGAGGCAGCAGAAGACCTCTGGGGGTATCTTCGGGTGGGAAGGAAGGAAGGAAGGAAGGAAGGAAGGAAGGAAGGAAGGAAGGAAGGAAGGAAGGAAGGAAGGAAGGAAGGAAGGAAGGAAGGAAGGAGTCCGCGAAAGTTGTGACTGACAGGATAAATCACTCTATGCCAAACTAACACCTACGCACTGAGTCACTTGGAAAATTATTCTGAGGTGTATTTCCGCTTGCTTTTAAAATGTACCAGATAAGCCAATCCTTGTTTTTAGCAAAATTTTGCTTATGAAGAGTTCGAAATGAGCCACCACCAAAACAAGGAAACTGAACCAGGCTGGACCGTGCCGTTCATGGGAAGGGGGTGATTATACCGGTGATGTCCATCTCTTCCGCCTTTTTGAAATCCTCTCCTCCACCTTCCGGCAACTTCCTGGTCAAGCAAGCAACACAGCTGCAGGCCGTTGTGGGGGGAACGGGGGGGGGGGGCTGCTCCAGCTTGGTCTATCTAGTGAGGCCAGTTTGGAAGCAGATGAGAAGCCAGAGGCGCTCAGGTAGAACGCCTTTTTGCAGACGCTTGGGGGCTTATCCTCTCCTCCATTCTGACTGGGCCCCCTCCCCTTCCTTCCCTTCTTGGCCCCTCTCTGGCTAATCTCTGCCCGCGCCCCGGGGCCCGACTGCGCGGAGAGTGCTGCAGGGAGCAATTTACCCAAGGCGGGTTCGAACGGCTTTCATTTGCTCGCCTGTTGGGCGCCGGTGGAAGATTCAGGCCCTAGTCATCTTTCAGTGACTTGGAGCAAGGGGCAATTTGGGAAGCCCCTCTTTGGCAAGGGGGGCAGACCTAATCCGGGCGGGGCGCCTCGGAGCTTTTCAGGGCCGGAGACTCCAGGTCTTCCTGACCAAAGTCCACGCGTCCAAAGCCTCCTACAGAAAGAGGCCTGCCTGCGAAGCGAGCTGGGCGCCTGGCGGGTGTTTGTTGACGGTCTCAGCCGTCCTTCCACAGCCTGGCTTCCCGGCGTCTCCACCTACCCGCGATCCCCTCCTCCTCTGCTCCCTCCATCTGTCTTTATTAGTCTTGTAACACCCCCCTCCCCCCACACCCATGACCACTCCTAAGCCTGCTTTTGTTACCCCCACTCCCACCCCACCGACTGTAATCTTCTCCCTTCCCTTGCTCATTTTGCACAGACGCCCCCCCTTTCGTTCTCCTCTGGCCCCCCACCCGACACCCACGCTCCCCCCATCCCCCGCCTGGCCAGGGGCTCCTGTGGGCTGAGCGGCACGCGAGCTGCACGCGCCCTCCACAAAAGCCTCTTTCACGCTTGGCTGGGCCTTCGGCGGCGTCCCAAATCTGCTCTCTCTGCAGCGCGCTCATCTGCCGGCCCCAGCAGCGACCAGGAAAGCGAGCGTCTCCGAGACGCCTGGCTTGGGAGTGGGGGGAGGAGGGAGCCAGCAGGGGAACCAGGACCTTTACACGGTCGTGCGATCCGGAGTGACTCCAGTCTGAGCCCACTGGGGACGGCCGCGAGGCACCGCAAGAGCAGGGGTGAGGGTGGTTCTGATTGCATTGCCGGTTCTTTGCAGAGGTAACGGAGTCAAGCGAAGATAGACCAGTCTGATTGCAAAGGAAGAAAAGGTTTCTCATTTGTAACAAGATGTACAGAAAAGACCAGCGGATTTTTAATTTTGCTAGAGGAAGGGCCCGATCCTTGAAAGAAAGGCGCAGATATGATCTGCGAGAAGTGAAAAGAGTGAGTCTCCTTACAGGAGAGAAAGGGGGGGGGGGATATGGGATTGGCTTTTCTAAATTATCAAACGTTCTCTCATGTAGGCTGTCTTTTCTGACTCGTTTCAAGGGTAGCGTGCGTGACCCCCGGCCACTAATTCCTCTGCTCCTCAAACAGCGCGCTCGCTCTGTTCAGTCAGAATGAAACCTTCAACAGAAAACAAGAAACCAACTGTTTACAAACCAGGAACTTTGTGCAAACCCTGTTGGGGAGGGGGAAAATCGACATCCTAAAACCTAAGGAAGAACGGCGGCAGACCGCAGAGTCTGGATAAGCGACGCGGGAGACGAGAAAATGCTATTAAAAACGCCTTAGAGATGTCCAGAGCGCAAAATCCATCCCAAGCAACTCTCTGGGGTTTGCGGCATTATCTTAATTAAGATAATTGATTCATATTGCACCTGCGAGAATGGCGGGGGGGGGGGTGTTCTCTGCCGCCTCTCCCCTTTTCCTCCCCCCACCGTTATAGCTTAAAGCTATTGGAAATGCGCAGCCTGACTTATATTGAGTGATTTACGACTGCGAGAAACAGGAGAAGTGCGGCCGCCCTGCCTGCTCTGCTTATTTGCATTTCCCAGCCTTCGCAAAGAATAAGGGGAATATCCAGCGAGGACAGAACATTCTCGTTAAAAGAGAGAGAGTGAAAGTTTCAGCCCTGTGTCATAAAAAAGGCGGATTTTGCCAAACGAAGCTCATTAATACTAGGACCCAGATTTGAGCCTGCTCTGCCAAGAGCGCAGGGAGGCGTGCCCGTGTTTGCCGTGGCTTGGATCAAAAAGTCTCACACCTGTTTGCCATAGAAACAGACTGAGGGGAAGTCGGAGCCAGGTAACGGGCGAGGGCCTTGCTAGGGACAAAGGTGATCTATCGATTTCGTTGGGCTTTCAGCAGCACAAACGACGTGAAGGGAGGCAAAAATATATGCATGAGAGAGACTGGAATCACCCCGGGCGAAACTAACTTTGGGGACCTCGCCTGGAGCCAGCCAGAGCCAATTAGCAATTTAAAGGAAGAGAAAGGTCGGGAATCAGCACCCTGGACAGCTCACCGCATCCGTTTGACCTGCGGGTTCGTTTGTGCTTTGCTGGCTCCCAGGTTGGCCCCCTTATCTGGGGTGTTTCCATGATCAATGGCCAAGAGGAACATTTTTTTTTACACAAAAATCGTTTGTGTTGGTCAATATCAGCCCCTGACACATTTATTTCCGAAATCTAACTGCTGACAAAAGCGGAAAGGTCAAAAAAGCAGTGAAGATTCATAACAGATTGGTTCCAAAATGTTCCTTTGGGAGGAAAAGGCCTTTGACTCTCCAGTCTCAGACCGTTCCCAAATCCAAAACTGGGATGAGATGTTTGTGAATTTAAATTACATGTAGATGAAGCTATGTTTGTGTGTGTGTGTGTGTGTATTGCTTTAAGATTGACTGTACATAAATACAGATGTGTTTATCCCAGTTGCATTAGTTGATAGATTACAAACTATCCAAAATACTGAACCTTGTGATCTCCAAAATGGTTATGTGATGGTTGCGGAAAACATTTCTGCATGATAATTTTACTCAGATTGATAGAACTGTTTACAAGTGAGCAAACTACAAGAGGAACGACCTTTTGAGAAATGAGTCTTTACCACTGCAGTTGCGCAAGCCATGTGGGGAAAATTTCACTCCCATAACATCTTCGTTTTAATGGCCCCTTTCCTTTCTCCCCTCCCTTGCTAAATGATATCATTTAATTTTATAAATGACAACTTCTATTTAGTTAATGGAAATTACAGCCAGACCTGGGTTTTAATTATCTGCTTGCTAAGTGAGCCTTTTGGTCATTGACACACAATTATGAAAACAGGATAGTTTTTTTTTTTAAAAAAAGGAGAACATTTGAGTTGATTAAAAAGAAAAAGAGACAAATTGCATAAACGGGTCCCACTACCACCCATGGTGAGCTGAAGCCCTCACAACTGCCTCCTGTAAATCCTGTATCCACCCAACCAGCTTTTTTCACTTCTGCCAAATCCAGCCCTGTCTATTATTAGGAACTAGGACTCTTCTCAGACAGGATTTGTAGTGGGACAATCTCATTATTTTTGATCCAGCCATTTACTCAAGAGTCTCACCTTCTTGGAATAATATGTTACATGGAGGTGTTTTATTATTTTTTCCACTTCCTCTTTAATAAACTAATTTCCATTTGAATTAAACATTGATAATCTGACCTTTACGTTCCTTTAACTAATCAAAAGGGGGGGAACCATTCCAAGTGTGGATAGTTTCATCTTGCCCTGGTGGGCCTTTCCGCTTGAATAGGTGCTGAGATTAAACAAACCCAACTTCCTTTTTTTTCTAACACACCCTCTCTTTGCACTAATTGCTTATGCAAAAATGCAGATCTGCATTAATTAGTAACCCTTCTGATTAGCTCGGTGGTATTTCCACATAATAAATCATGCTGCAGACATGGGGAGTTTTGGCACCACACCAAGAGTAGCTCAGGATGCAATAAGATTTCCATGTTCAATAATAAAAACCATAGGCCTAAGCTACCTTTTTGTTGCAGGTAATGCTGTGTACCACCTGCTCTCTGCACCTGGCATGGGAAATTGCTTTCTGACCTGGCAAGTTCTTCTTTCCTGCCCTTAAAATGCACAGTCTTCTCGGGATAAATCAGGGGACAGAAAAAGGAAAGGGTCAGGCTGCAAGATGATGTTGGTTTGCTCTCTTGAAAGTGGCTGTGATTTAAAAAATTGTTTTTGTGTGACTTTGATATGAATGTGAATACATAACAAACATATCACTGGGAAGCTGTATTATCAATCTCACACTCAGTATAGTATACCCCATTGAATTCTAAGACACTGATGGTGAACCTTTTAGCGTGTCAAACATTTGGAAAATGCCTAATGTGACTCTTCTGGCATGTCACCACCACCACCCACCCACCCCCCGCAAGCAAAAGAGAGAGAATTCTTTACATATTAATTTATTTAAATAAATACAGTCCAATCATGTATAGTGCTATGTATTCTACACAGAAACGTCAAATAACTATAAAATGAACCAAACTCGAACAGTTGAATAGTTGTTGCCCGATATTGGTGAATGCTGGCACGTCACCCAAATTGTTGTGGCTTGTCACCTTTGATCCGTGTGTCATAGGTTCACCATCACTGTTCTAAGATGTATGATATATATTTTGAAGCAGGGACTTCACCGAGTCTCTACCCAGTGAATGTGTTTCAGTAATATGTAATATTAGTAATATGTTACAGTAGAATAGTGTACACAGTAGCCCCTTAGAGAGCAACAGTAGCCCCTTAGAGAGCAACAAGAACTTTTCGGATATAAACCATGGGGAGTTAAAGCTCCCTTCCTCAGATATCTTCATTGTGTCTCCATTGTATCTGAGAAGAGGAGTTGGCACCCCTGAAAGCTTGAATCTCAAAACTCATGTTGCTACCAGACTGAAATCTAGCAGTTAGACTGTGATAATACACAGTTATGTAGATACAACATTTATTTTATTTTATTAAATTGGTTACCCCGCTCTTCCCAGCCAAACACCGAGCTCAAAGTGGCTTATGTACATTATTAAAATATACAATACAATATACAATTCAGCGCACAAATAGCCACTAACGATCAAAATATTAAAATTGAATTCATTGTATATGAAATGATAGTGACTGACAATTTAAAATTTCCGAAGGCTCCAATATGGATTCCAGTACAAAAGCAACCCCTGCCCCCAATTTAAAGTAGTTTTTATTTCATTTTATCACACTGGTATCACAATCGGGAGGACAATCGGCTGTACGGGGAGGCCAGCCAGTGGCCAAACACTGTAGCTGCCTCAACCAAAGGTCTGGAGGAACATCTGCAAAATGAATATTTCCTGGTATACCCATTACTCTCTTCACATGATGGAAAGAATTTAATTGAAATAATATTCCATGTCTAAAAACATGCTTTTGCTTGAACATCCTCATTAGTTTCTCTGATATACCAAAATGGAGCTATAAAATAACCTTATTTTCAATTTCTGTCCCAACAGATTATCTGCTAATCCCCAACAACTACACTGATATTCCTAAATGATTATTAATGGCCAATCCTAAATGTTCTTGTGGGTTGAATTTCCTTCTCAGATCTAAGATGTCTAACTATTACAGGTTCACCTTCCTGTTTTGGTGAATTTACACACATTACAATAACGGAAACAATTGAGGACTAGAAGCTTTATTTTTAACACATAAATTAAAATTTGTTCAGTACATCAGAGCATTTTAAGTGGGGACCCAGGTCCCTTCCACACATGCAGAATAATGCATTTTCAATCCACTTTCACAATTGTTTGAAAGTGGATTTTACGATTCCACACAGTAAAATCCAGCTGCAAAGTGCATTGAAAGTGAATTGAAAGTGCACTATTCTGCATATGTGGAAGGGGCCTCAGTGGAAATTCCTTCACTGGTCTCTGCTTTGTTTTCTGGTTTCTGACACCTATCCCAGGTACCTTTTCAACCCTTTCCTTCCAGTACCACTGGACGGGAGGGGAGAATCTTAGCCTGGAAAAACAGTTCTCCAAGTGAGACAGTCTACCTGTTGGTCCTGGCAGCTCTCTATTTGCAGGGAAGTTGGGGTTTTTTAACATGAGGTCATTCAATCTTGTGATGATCAGCTTGGATTCTGAAGTAGTATAGGTGCTAAACTTTGCATGGGGTTAATTTTCTGGATGTGTAGACTGACTTTAGAGGCATGCTGAGATCCAAAGGTTCAGAATGGATAATGGAATCACTTTCTGTAGGTTTCCCATTCATTTCCCTCTGTTGTCATGTTCACTTGCATGAGGTACAGCAAAGGTGGATCCACAATTCTTTACCCTTTGGTTAAGGACAGTTGCGGGATGGGAAAACAGCATATACAGGTGTGTGCAGATTATCTAAAGCTTTGGTGAGATTAAACCACTGCCCCAATGATTTATTACATAGACTGTCCATCGAAATCTTCTTAGTATCAGCCCTAAAATAACCAATTTTGTTCTTTCTCCTTTGAAAATAATTATGAGAAATTCTGCCTACATATTGTTTCCAGTTTTACAATTGCTTGTTGAATAGCTTCTAAAATGAATATCTCCTAAGCTGAATATTTTTGCTATCTTTGGTATCTTTTCTCTCTCCTTGATGTAAAAATATAAATAATTGTGTAAGCAAGCATAAATTATTGTGTAAGCAAGGATCTTTGAAACAGAGCAGGAAAGAAATCAAATATTTTTAACATGCCATTTGAAATTTAGATTAAAAATGATCCACACAAAATTGAAATATTGTTCTAGTTATTGTTATAAATGTTTCTCTGGAAGGCTTCCAGCTTTGCTTGAGTGTAGAAGAAGGATAGAAACCATCACCACCCACTTGTTAAAGGCACATATTCAAAGCAGACACACAGAATTATAGAACCACAGAGTTGGGAGAGACCACAAGGGCCATCAAGTCCAACCAACTGCCATGCAGGAATACTCAGTGACATGTCCCATCAATGTCTCAGTACAATGGAGTATTTGTTGTTTTGATATTGTCTTTCCACAGACTCAGTAGCTTATAACATATGGGGTGGAAGGTGCCACCATTTTGGTTCTGGTGAGCAGAGGGAGGTATGGCAGTGGGGAAAGATGATTGGTAAGGGGAGAAATATATTGGCAGGTTGTGCCCATCCTATTAGCAGGTTGTGCCCAGCTTGGCCCTTCCAAACGTCCTTGTGCAGCATCTACCTAGGTTTGGTGGGCAGGGAGGAGGGTGCTCATGGGCATCTGAGGCACTCACAAGATGCTTTGTTACAGAGTCCTAAGTTTAAGTGCATATACCTGATGCTGAATAATAGATATTGGTGTGCCACCCATCACTCTGGCCAATGGTCTCCCTGGCTGAGCTGACAGAGGCAATCTCGGACTTGGCATTGAGGATGCTGAAGTTTGTTGTCCTTGGGGGCTTCAATGTCCATGATGAGGTTGCCCTAACAGGTGCACCCCAGGACTTCATGGCCACCATGACAACTATGGGTCTGTCCAAGAACTTTCTGCAGCTATGCATACACTTAATTTGGATAAGGTACATGGTTTGGTAATGTACATGTTGGAAATCTGAAGCTTAGCCCAAGACACATAGGGAATAAGTACAAGCTTTTAAAAACATTTTGCTTGAACTGGAAAATTTCACTGTGGGCAAGGAATACTAATTGTGTCATTGACAAAGTGATCTAACCACCGCAAAATGGATGAGAATGAGAGACCCCATCTGGATCGATGTTTCGAAGAATTAAGGACTTTTCTGAGTCATCGATCCCATCTACTTTGTAGTATAATCCTGGAAAGTGCATCTGTACACATGCTTGAATTTTGTACATTTATTTGTATGTTGCTTTCTGTGTGGAGTGTCTAGTCCCATTTATATGTGGGTTGATATTTTTTAATGAATATTATGAGTAATATTGTGCACATGTTCACTTGATATTTATTATCATGTAATTAAAGTAGCACTTCAACTGTTGGCTGGTTTATCTTTTTCAAGAACCAACCATTATGTGATAAGATTTAGACTCATAGGCGCTTTGAACCTCCATAAGGTGGAGGGACAATTAGGATGGTCCATCACATGAAGCTGATGGATCAGAGGAATTCTTAATGTCTCTTGATGATCTTCCAGTCAGCAAGGCAGGAGTTCCTGTTGCAGCCCTGGTTACTTTGTAAAAAACAGAGATTACCTGGACTGTGACTACAATTGCCCCTGAATGCCTCTCTCCTTCCATTTATTTTGGAATAGCACTTTGTTTATTGAAGAGCCTTGGATTATGAAATGTCTGGTCAAACAGAATACTAGCGGAGAAAAACTCAAAATGAATATGACAGAACACAGATGAGTGCACAAGGCTGTTCAGTGGAGCTTTCCCAAGAAAACATACATACCCACTATGGTTCTTCTGCAATGTACTTTGCAGATAAAATTACTGATATCCACCATAATTTAGACATCACAGTTGGACCTGTTGAATCATATCTCAAGATGTTACTGGAGTGCAGTCTTGTCTGCTGTATGGATGACTTTCAATTGGGGAGGCCTGATGAAGCAGGTGAGGTGCTTTGAAGTGTGTGGCCTACCACATCCAGTCTTGCTCCTCATGACTGAGTTGGTCCACTGGGTTAGAATCAAGGCTGAATCAACCATGAGCCAGCTACCTGAACCTGACATCCATAGGGATTGTCAGGCAGATGTGGCTGGTCTGATCTGTGTTCCCTGGTAGCAGTTTAATAGAGACATGAATGGAGATATTGGTTATCCTTGGGAAATATATGCTGAGAGACAGTGAGGCTTCTAATTCAGTCAGTACCCGAAGAGGGAAGGGATTCTTCTGATGACAGAAGAGAAAATCCTGATCATAATCCATGTGAAGAAGGAATAATCATATGATAGATTGTCCCATGTCTGGTGTTTGGTCAAACTGATAAGATTTTACCTCAGGGTAAATGTATGTTCTCCTGGAGGCGGAGGGCATTTTGCTGGGTGTTTCTTGCCTTTGCTTAGGGAGGCAGGAAAAAGAATTTGCCACTTCCTGTAGAGGCTCTGGACTCCATTTTGTCAGTATTTTTCCTGCCTCTACAGGGAGTGCATGGATTCTTCGACTCCTCCAGCAGTCTTTTCTATTTTTCATCTTTTCTCCTACCTTTTTCCTCCTCTTTCTAAGTCTGGCCCCCCTGTCTCCCTAACATGGTTTAGGATAGGTCTCAGGAGGTACCCAGTTTAGGTTTTTCAGGAGCAAGGGGAAAATGGCCGACAAGCGTTTCTCTCCTGTGAGATAAATTTTTGCCATTTCGGCTGCGGAGGCTACGAGGACCGTGGCTAGAAACAGGAGTCCTCTTACCTCCACCACCACAGCAGACCCAGGACCGGCAGGCTCCAATTGACAGTCGCCTGAGCCTAGCCAGCACAACGAATCTACAGGGCAGGCATTGGAGCAGGGAGCTCTGCCTGCCAAGAAGAAAACCAAGTGAAGGAACATAGACATGCAGGGAGCCGCCGTGGCTGGTGGCAAGAAGAAAAAGCAAGCCACTCCTCCCGCGTTTGATCGGCCAGTCGAGACAAGCAGCTGCTCCCTGCAGTGATCCTCACGAACAAAGGCAAGAGCGCTCCAGTAGCATGGCGGAGGGGAGAAATGGGAGCGGGGAGCTCAATTACTGTTGGCAATGTATTCGACTGGAGCTCTCTCTCCTCCACAGACTTTGTGGAAATTCTAAATAGGTCCATTGCCACACAAATGGAGAGACTCCAACAGGGCAGGGAGGCCAGGGCTACTGGCAACTCTCCTCCCCTTCAATTGCCATGTCCCAGTGAGACTCAGGAGAGGGAAGACAGGGTTACTGACAACTCTCCTCTCCCCCAAGTTTCCTTGTCAATTGAATCTCAGGCATGGGAAGCCAGGGTTTACTGGCAATTCTTCTCAGCCGCAACTAAGGTCTGGGCAGTATCCTGTAGAGAGGGAAGCCAGTGCTACTGGCACTTCTCCTCCCTCAGATAGCTTACCATCAGGATACCATAGGGGCGGGGAAGCCAGGGTTACTGGCAATTGTCCTCCCCCACGCTGACAAACGGAAAGGACCCACCAGAGCAGGGGAACCAGGTCTACTGATTGCCATCCCCCCAAAGGTACCTATGTTCATCCTGTCAGAGAGGCCAGGTCTACTTTGCATAGGTTTTCTCAACATCAGTCCCTCGGGGGCCTTAGAGAGCAGGCAGGGTCCTCAACCCGCCACCCATGGATTTTCCCCACAGTAGAAGGGGACAGTGGGGAGGATGAAGAACCTTTTCCAGGTGAGGAACATTTCTCAGACAACGAGGACTCTCCTCAAACTTCCTCAGATCAGTCCTTCCGATGCTTCAGTCTGGAGGACCTGCCCTTCCTGATTAGCAAAACAGTTTCAGCTCTAGATTTACAAGACCCAACAGATGCACAAACTCCTTCCTCTTCGACCCTTCAGCCCAGTCCCATTAAGGGGTGCACTAAAGGTAGCAAGGACTTCTTTCCCCAGGAAGAGATGTCCCTTCCATCCTTTCCTCTCCCTGAATACTTCATCCAAAAGATAAGGAAGGAATGGGAAAATCTGGCTTCCTCTAAGTCTCTTTTTTCAGCAGCAAAAAAGATGTACCTAGTTCCGGAGTTTGTGGATAAGATGCTGCAGACGCTGCTAGTGGATGCCCCCATAGCAGCCCTGCAAAACAGAGGCCTAGTTTCCAAAGACTGTGAATGATTGCTTAAAGATGTACTAGATAGAAGATCTGAAGTGGTATTAAAATGTGCTCATGAGTCCCTTGCATTTGCTATGAAAGCTATAGCACCTTCATCCACTGTGGCTAGGGCCATCCTCGTGTGGGTCCACCGTATCTTAGAACTCCTTCCCCCAGAGGAGACAGCCATTAAAGAGGGTCTGGATCGCATCATCATGGGAGCATCATTTATAGCAGATTCCACCCTAGATGCCCTGACTCTTTCGGCTAGGTCAATGGCTTCAGAGGTAGTGGCAAGATACAACGCCTGGCTTAGGGTATGGGCCACAGACACCCACTCAAAATAGTTAGTGGCTGGTTACTCCTTCCGACATGGAATGCTGTTCAGTAAAGATCTCAATCAACTGTTAATCGAGACCAAGGACAAGAAAAGAGCTCTGCCACACGTGGTCAGAGAAACACCTAGGAAATGGCCACAGAGTTCCTTTTGTTCCCAAAGGTTCTTTCCCAGACAAAAGAGAGACAGAAGGTCTACTTCCTGACAGTCCAGAGGTTCCTTTCACAGAAGGGGAGGATATAGAGGAAGCTTCCATTCCATCACCGTTTTGACAAGTCCTCCAAGCAGGATGCCACCCCCCTCAATCTTGACTTTGTCACTGCTCCAGTTGGCGGTCGCCTCCTCCACTTCTGGGACCAGTGCAGGGGAGATCACATCGACCTCTGGGCAAGGGAGGTGGTAACTCAAGATTATGCTCTCGAGTTTCTTTGGTTACCTCCTCCATGTTTTCTACTTTCTCTGATCAGTACCAAAAAAACAGCAGAAGGCGTCCAGGACGATGGCAACAATCCAACATCTCCTTGCCATCCGAGCCATCGAGAGGGTCCCACCAGAAGAAAGGTACTTGGGCCACTACTCTCACTTTTTCACAGTACCCAAAAAGAGTGGGGACTGGAGAGCAATTCTGAATCTGCAGACAGTCAACAAGTATCTGAGGCTCCACAAGTTCAAGATGGAATCACTACGCACCATAACAGAAGCCCTATGCCCAGGAGATTTCCTGGTCTCCCCGGACCTCACAGAGGCCTATTTGCATGTTCCCATCCTGCCCAGACATCGGCAGTTCCTCAGGTTCTCCACTGGCATGGACCACTTCCAGTACCGGGCATTACCCTTTGGCCTGGCAGCGGCCCCCAGAGTTTTTACCAAATTACTCCTTGTCCTAGTGGCACTACTCAGACAGAAAGGGATTCACGTATATCCCTACCTGGACGATATTCTGGTCCGATCTCACTCGAGGGAATCCACGCTCCAGGATCTCACAACCTCCATCACAGTACTTCAAAATCTCGATTTTCTAGTCAACAGGGCAAAGAGTATGTTAATTCCATCACAAAGAATTCAACATCTTGGAGCTATTCTGGACACAACATAAAACACACTGTTCCTGATGCAGGACAGAATGCAGATGACCTTACTGACCATCCGGTCACAGAGCTCTTCACTCTTGTTCCTCAGCAAGCTCATGGGAGTGCTGATAGCCTCAATCGATCTTCTTCAGTGGGCGAGATTCCATGCCAGGCTGCTCCAGAGATTCCTCCAGCCTTATCAAAGAGACATCATAGACAAGAGGGATCGACACCTGTCATTGTCCCCCAGTCTCAAAACCAGTCTCAAATGGTGGACATCGAAACAGAACCTCTCCAGAGGCAAGGAAGGCAAATGCAAGTCTTCACGGATGCTAGTCTCAAAGGCTGGGGAGCAGCATGGCAAGATCAATACGTCCAAGGTCAATGGTATCAAGACCACTCCAACATACACATCAACGTTTTGGAGCTCAAAACCGTCTGGTTAGCACGCTTGCACTTCCAACCGACCATCCAGCACCAACATGTTCT
This sequence comes from Sphaerodactylus townsendi, assembly GCF_021028975.2. Lineage (NCBI taxonomy): Eukaryota > Metazoa > Chordata > Lepidosauria > Squamata > Sphaerodactylidae > Sphaerodactylus > Sphaerodactylus townsendi. Next base: position 23,118,046 of record NC_059426.1, on the reverse strand, counting down.
AATACGCACGGATAACATGGCAGTCAAGAGATACATCAACAACCAAGGGGGGGGGGGGTCCAGAATCTCGAATTTATAGCAGCAAGCCTCTTTGATTCTCACCTGGGCAGAGGAGCATCTCCTCAGTCTGCAAGCAGAATACATCAAGGGAACATCGAATCTGCAATCAGACTGGCTAAGCAGACAATCATCTCCCAAGCAGAGTGGGCCCTCAATCCAAGGTCTTCCAAGAAGTTGCACACAGGTTCGGCCAGCCAGGGGTGGATTTATTTGCAATGGCAGAAAATGCTCCAAGTTGACGCCTTCTTCTCCAGGTTTTACCACCCCAGAACGATGGCAGTGGATGCTCTCACGTCTCCATGGCCCAGGATGCTACTGTACGCATTTCCCCCGATACCTCTCATCGCAAGGCTCCTTCAGAAGGTGATCAAAGAGAGAGCACGTCTAATCCTAATTGCCCCCTTCTGGCCAAGATGGTTCTCCGCAATCATGGAGCTGCAGGAGCTACCACCCTTCCGGATCCCAGAGAGCCATGATCTCCTGTACCGGGGTACACTGCATCACCCCAATCCAGGGTGGCTTTGTCTAACCGCGTGGCTGTTGAATGGCAAAGGCTGAGAGCCTAAGGCTATTCTCAGGACATAATTGACACCATGCTGGCTTCACGCCGACCCACGACGGTTAGGATTCACAACTCCTCGTGGACAACCTTTGTGCGTTGGGCGGCAAAGAAACAGGTAGATCCACTGGCTCCAACCCTCTCAACAATCTTGGACTTTCTGCAGGAGGGTGTCCAATTGGGTCTTTGCAGTGCTACACTCAGGAGACAGATAGCAGCCCTTGCCACAGTGTGGAGTTCCTTCCAGGGGTTTACTGTCACTCAGCATCCTGACATAATTAGATTCCTCAAAGAGGTCCAGCAGCCTCAGCCTCCACAAATCCACCGGTTTCCATCCTGGAGATTGCACAACGTTCTGACAGCCATGACGAAGTCTCCCTTTGAGCCAGTGCAGTCCATCAACCTTCGATGGCTGCGCATGAAGGTCCTTTCCCTCGTGTCTGTCACATCAGCTAGGAGGGTATCTGAGCTAAGAGCTCAATCCGAATTTGTGCATATTTCTTAAGGACAGGGTCATTCTAAGGACCCACCCCACTTTCAAACTGAAAGCCAGCTCTCCATTCCACCTGAAACAAGAGATCGTGCTTCCCTTTTTTTGTGCTCAGCCCAAACATTCAAAGGAAAAGATTTGGCACAATCTGGATGTCAGACGTGCTCTAAAGGCTTTCATCATCCATACCGACAACATTAGGAAAACAGAAAGCCTGTTCATAAACACATCCCCCCGAACCTAGGGCATCAAATGTCCACGGCTGCTATTAGTTCCAACTTGAAAGCCTGCATCGTGGAGGCGCACAAGGCACTAAATGTCCCAGTACCCAATGGAATACTAGCCCACTCAATTAGATCAGTCGCCTCAAATGCGGCATTCAGGCATCATGTTTCTGTAGAACAAATTTGCAAGGCAGCTATCTGGTCTTCCCCATCTTCTTTCGTAAAACATTATAAGCTACAAGCATGGGGAGCTGCCGAGTCCGCTTTTGGTCGCACAGTTTTAGAGCACATACTGGAGATTTAACAGTAGCCCTTCCTAACATGGGGCACTGCTCTGGGAGTTCCCAGCAAGATGCCCTCTACCTCCAGGAGAACGGTTTTGTATACTTACAGTGAAGGGGCCTTCTTCTGGAAGGCAGGAGGGCATCTTGGCCTACCCTTGGCATCGTCCCTTCTCCAACATGTGCTATCATATACAGTTTAAATGCAATTCGTAAAACTTCCTGTTATCTGTTCCTTGTTATCATTACTCTGATTCTAAAAGTTATTCTGGTTATAGATATTCATATCTGTTCTAGTCTATCTTTTTCTGTGTTATTACTGCTGAGTCAGGAGGTTTACTGACAAAATGGAGTCCAGAGCCTCTACAGGAAATGGCGAATTCTTTTTCCTGCCTCCCTGAGCAAAGGCAAGAAACACCCAGCAAGATGCCCTCCTGCCTTCCAGGAGAAAGCCTGTGAGTATACTGTGAGTATACAATGGACTGCTCTCAAGCTATCTAGTGGTGATGGAATTTTAATAATTCCAGCATCCAGATGTGCACAGACCTAACTGGAATAATATATTCCCAAGGAAAACTGACTTTCTGTAAATTAAGTTACTTGTAATCTCTTGCCAGGGACAGAGAAAATTGTCCAATTCTGGTAACGGTGTCTAAACTGAAAAAGCAACATTACTCTGTAAATAACTGCCTGATTTTGAAACTTACCTGTTTTCTCTTTGTGACAACATTAAACAACTGAGTTTGAATAAATGTTTCTATTTGAACTGTTTGAAAGCCTCTGAGGCCAAATCATTTCTGTCAAGGAACAGAGAGTGGAAATACAGTGACACTCTACAGCTTTCTAGGAAGATCCTTAGGATGGGAGGGAGGAAGCCCAATTTAGTTAATATATATGTTTCAGTTAAAGGTAGGATAAGTTGTGTACCTATATAACATCAGTCACATGCTACGCTCATAAAATAAGGACTACTCAGTTCCAGAGGGGACAGACTGATTATCTTTTGGAGGAAAAAATTTCCTTAACGTTTCCTTGAAAGCGCAGAGTTGTCACAGAGAGGCTATCAAATTAATAAGTGAGTAGCTCCACCTACAGGTAGCCTGCAAAATCCCACTTAATTTCTAAACTTGATCTCTATAATTTTTGCTGATGCTTCATAAAATGCCTTATCAATCCAAGCACGAATGTGTTGACTCACTACATGTTGTTGACTCTATGTCTGAAAATACAAAGTACCAGAAATAAGCAAGGAAATATTTCTCACAGAACAAAGACATATTTCAAAAGTAGGTTGCTAGCTTTTAAAACAGTCCCTCTGGCTATTTCTTTAATATCGCAAACAATTATCAGGTGATCTTATTTAACTTCATGCCATGAAAAGCATTTTACACCCATTACACCTCTATTAAAAAGGCAGGGCAACCTTATTTAGAAGGTACGGTGGGGCATTTATGAATCAGTCGTGCATTCATTTATGTGCTTTTGTTTGTAAGCTGGTGTATTTTTAAAAAATGGCTAGTATTTACCATTATGGAACACTTTCTCCATTCTTGTGATACTTTCATTGTTAATTCTTGAGTTTATTTTGCTGTATTTGGTCTGTACTTTTACTCATTATTGTGGCCTCTTTTGGCCTTCTGGCAAAAAGAACAGGTGACTGTATTTTCGGTACAAAGAGTTTGGGTCTTTTGGCTCTGTGGAAGTCAGGTTTTTTTCATTCTTTCATTCTTTCATTCTACATTGGTCTCTTGGAGAGATTGTGCCTTTTTGATTTAGCATGGTTTGTAGATTGATTTTAGCAACATATTGGTTGTTGAAAGGCTTTCTGAAGCCCTGAGAGACTACATTTTGTAAGTTTTTATTACTTTAATTTTGTAATTTTTTATTACTTTTATTTTGTAAGTTTTTATTGCTTTACATTCATAGAACAATTATTCTCCGGCATGTATAGCTGTTTTGTTTCTGTGTGTGGTCTGGTTTTTAAATTTTTAAAAATCTGCCTAGAATTTTGTGTTGCTGGTGTCATATTTTATCTAGATGGCTTGTTCAACAACACCCCTGTAATATGTCCCAGATGCCAGTTGCAATAGTATACTAATACTGCATGTAAAGTACAATAACTTGGTTTAAATATAACGGTGGCCGCGAGGCACCATGACTGCCTTTTGTATTTTGAGGGAGGGTTGTGACAGAAAACTCCTTCAGTGGATTAAAGGAATGTGACCCAGACTTTATTTTGATGGCTATACTAATGTGAGTTCATTATTTTGAAGAATTATTAACTGTTTGCAGCCATGACTGATGTCCAGGAAGTAGGATCTGTTTCTTTACTTTCTTAGTAGGGTTTAGCACTGGTGTTACAAAATAGCTGCTGTTTCAATGTGTAACTTTACAGCTTTTTGGCTGAGGAAAATCTTTCCTTTTACAGAGAAACACTTTTACAAGTGGAGTAAAACACAAGAAAACCCATATCCCTTCAGAAGTTAAACAAGCTTTCAACTCTGACTGACAATTGTCTTAGTCAACCAGAGCATAGCAACTCCAATTTTAGAAGTTGTTCAAGTCAGCCAGACTCCACATTCCAAGAAGTACAGGGGTCTCTTCTTCAACCCTCAAGGATAAATGAGAAAGGTGTAGCAACTGTGACTTCTGTGGTAAAAATGCATAAATAGTGGCAATTGAATACATTTAGATGGAGGCATGGAGAATTTACACAAAAATTCTATATAAAAGCAGTATTTCAAACATTATTTAACTAACAGTCTAGGCATGCAAGTTAGACCTTTTCAGATGTTAAAGTCAATGCATACCCGGAAGCTGGTACATAGATCCTCCTAATATACATGGTCTAGACAGTGTTGTCTGGACAGTGGCAATGCATTTATTTTCAGCTTTAGTATTCAAAGTCCTGATTGAAGTTGCACATGCATGCAAAAGTTGCACATTGTCTTTGTTCATACAAAAAGGTGACCATGCATAATCTCAGAAAAACCCATCTCTTTGTTCAGATCATTGTCTCCTGATCAACGATGCTGTGAATCCCAGATTGCCTTTGATATGTATCCTGTGGTTTTCATCTTGTGGGTCAGCAGGGGGCACAGTCCCCTGAGAAGGAATACTCAGTCCCATGTCAAACAGTCCTGGTACATGATAATTGTGTCTCTTATATTGTATGCTGTGATAGGTATGTGAAGTTTCCCTGCTTACAGACTATTCATGCAGGATGTGTACTGCTGTCATAGCAGAGTATCATGTGCCAGTCTCACATATGGCAATGCCCCAAAGAGATCATTCTTTCTCCATGGGTCTTGTCTTCTTCAAAGGAGCTCAGGACAGAATACCTGACTCACCCCATGCCTAGTTTCTCATTGCAACCAACCTGTGAGGAAGACTTGGCTGAAAGAGAATAATTATTCCAAGGGTAGAGACTCAAACTGGGGTCTCCCCTCTCCTTGTCCAGCACTACATGACATGAACTCTTGCTTAACAGCATTCCATAGAGATCAGTTCCCCTGGAGAAAATGGCTGCTATGGAGGACAGAGTCTAAAGTATAATGCTCTACTGAGATCCCTCCCAGGAAAATCTTGAAAAATTTCCTTGGCTGGAGTTGGCAAACCTATATCAGACTGATGCAGGGGCGTACTGCCCATGGGGACACCCATGTCCCCTGGTGCATGCCTTTGGGTCATGTGGGGGGGCACCGGGTGCTGGCCAGGTCCCCATGCCTGGCCTCTCCCACGGTACGGCTACCCGGCTGGCTGGCACCAAAGACCAGTCCCAGCTGTACAGCGGGGAGCCCCCTGTTTGAGCCAGCCCCTCCTGAGCCCCGCCCCCAGCCTCCCTTCTGGCTGCCAAGGTAAATGGGCTATGGAGCGGGGGGCACGGGGAGCCAGTCAGGCCCCGGGTGCCATTTGGGCCTTGTACGGCTCTGGACTGATGCCCGCCTGGCTGAGATAGGAAAGTGGGCCTTTTTACCCTGTTTCCCCTATTATAAGACATCCCCGAAAAATAAGACATAGTAGAGGTTTTGCTGAAGTGCGAAATATAAGGCATCCCCCGAAAGTAAGACATAGCAAAGTTTTTGTTTGGAAGCATGCCTGACGAACAGAACACAGGAAAAATAAGACATCCCCTGAAAATAAGACATAGCACATCTTTGGGAGCAAAAATTAATATAAGACACTGTCTTATATTCGGGGAAACACGGTATCATTGTTCATGGCCCTCAATCATTAGTTTCTTTTCTTTGCCTGAGGAAAAATATGGAGGGCCTTCCTGACATGTCATCCCTAACAGATGTTGAGAAGAGCATGACATGGGGCTGATTTCCTGAGAACCACCACTGAGACCGATTAGGATGCCTGTCTTCTCATGATCCATAGCCCTGTGGGAACAGTGAATTCTCACCCATCCTGCGAGGAGGATGCATTCCTCAGAGCAGTTGCTCACCACAGAGGTCAGCGTGAGCTCCCATCAATAAGGGACACACAATGGAGGCCTTAAATAAGTGAAAGGAACACTTTGTCAAACCCTGCACTAAAATCAATCGCATTTCATTTCAAGTCATACAGCAGCTGGTCAAAAGGTGCTGTTTTTAAATGATGTCATTCCCTCAAAACAACATTGCTCAAATGACAGAGTGGAAACAGAATGCTGTTCACTTTCTCTTTCCGTTTATTGCATGCTCTTCTCAAGCATGACTTGGATGCTGTCCTCAAGGAAGTCCAATTAGTATTAGTTTTTCAAGAGCACCAAGGACTCACAAGGTGAAATGGAGTCAGCACAAGTTATCAGGACAATTCTGCTAAGTTATAGATTTGAATATTATCACCTTTATTGATTGTAAATGTTTATATCCCACTTCCAAACCCAACCTAAATAGTTCCAGGGATGGCTACAAATGTATAAAAATAATGACAATCACAACAAATGAAATAACAACCAATATTTATTTATTTGACAGTATATGTTTATTTATGTATTGCCTTTCTGCCTTTGCATTCATGGTCCCCATCCCAAACATTCAAATTAATAATTATTATAAAACCTATATAGAACAACCACAGTAGACTAAATTAACAATTGCTGGGCGAGGGGTGGAGAGATTCAAAAGGAAGAAATTTTTCAAAAGTATTTTTTTTAAAGGAAGATTTTAAACCTGGGATGATGGAATTTATCCTTGAGATTCTCTGGTAGAAACGTCCCATAGATTTTCATTCCTAGAAAGGCCCTTTTTACAGTGAATATGTGCAGCAACAGACCTCCTCTGAGAACTTCATGGCTTAAGGAGATTCACCAGAAAAGGTGCTCCTTCAGTAATATGTACGTAAAGTGCCATCGAGTCGCATTTCACTTATGGTAGCTCAGTAGGGTTTTTAAGGCAAGAAACTAACAGAGGTGTTTTGCTATGGTCTTTGTCTGAAGAATGACCTTGATATTTCTTGGTGGTTCTTCATCCAAGCACTATATTTATTTATTTATTTATACATGCTAGTAGCATTATTTTGAATAAGGGGTTGGTCGTGGCTAAAAAGAAGTTCCAATAACATCACTTTTATCTCATGACCTTTCTCTAAGGAGATAAGACCATCATCAATCTTAGGAGCAGCAGTGGCATAGGAGGTTAAGAGCTTGTGTATCTAATCTGGAGGAACCGGGTTTGATTCCCAGCTCTGCCGCCTGAGCTGTGGAGGCTTATCTGGGGAATTCAGATTAGCCTGTACACTCCCACACATGCCAGCTGGGTGACCTTGGGCTAGTCACAGCTTTTCGGAGCTCTCTCAGCCCCACCCACCTCACAGGGTGTTTGTTGTGAGGGGGGAAGGGCAAGGAGATTGTAAGTCCCTTTGAGTCTCCTGCAGGAGAGAAAGGGGGGATATAAATCCAAACTCTTCTTCTTCTTCTTCTACCTTTACAACACTTCTATGAGGCAAAACAATGTGAGTTTCCTAGCAGAGAGGGATTTTGAACCCAGGGCCTCTGATGTAGTAACTGCCGCACCACAGTGATTCTCAAATGTGCAGGGATGTGTAGAAATCCAGGAATTCTTTGTTGGGGAAAAGAATTCTGGTCCACTGATCTTGTTCAGCTGGTCTCTTATGTTCCTATCTACACTCCACCATATTTATAAGAAAATTATTCAAGGTAGCTTGTTATAATGGTATCCACCATGCATCATATTTCTTTAGGTGCTTAACAGCATGATTCTAAGGATACTCCTTGTGAGTAAACCCCTTTGAGTTGGATTCTGAGTAGACCTGTTTAGGGTGGCATTGAAAAAAATGCCTCTTGGGTCGGCTCTTGATGTGCTTTTTTCTTCTTAGCAATGTGATGTTTTAAGCATGGTCACGTGGTGGTGCTATAGTTAATAGGTTTCCTTTTGGAGAAAACAGTTTTCTCCTTGCACTTATACATTGTGGGGGTTTTTGTCTCTAGCTCCAACCAAAGGCAAGATGTAAAGGATTCAATGGTGTTGATGAGCGGGACAGCCGCCTGGCCTTGACTGCATTCCATAACCCGGGCGATGGGCCAGCATCTGCGGCGGAGACTCTGGCGGAGACCTTATCTCTGCGAGAGAGATGAGAACTCCGTTCCCATGGGAATCCGGGGAGAGGGGGGATGGGATGGACAGAGTTATAACTACTTGCTTCTGGCAGGAGACTTTATTCCTGCCATCGCGTCGTGGTGTCGTGAATGAGCTTTCTAGGATAGTCTGAATAAAAGCCGGTCTTTTTTTACCAAAAAAAAGCCTTTTATTTCTGGCTTCTATGGAATTCCTTACATTGTGGCAGGAATCCTAGTTCATCCTATCTTCTAGTGCAGTGGACCTCTGGTGTCACCGGCATGGAGAGGTTGAATATTCCAGAATTCATGGAAGGTGCGCGGTAGCCCCCAAAGGGCTTTCCGGGCTTTCCCTTATGGATTTGGAGGAACCGGGCCCGGAGAGCTTGGTCTCGCTGGTAACTCTTTCCCCGTCCCTGTTATCAACAACACGAAGTCTTCCCTTACTCCGTTGGGGGGACGGGGCGAAGGCGATCATGTGGACCTGCACATGAGTGGAATTTGGGGTGCTGTCTATGGATCGGCGCCTGTGGATCCCGGATATTCGTCTGCCCCCACGTTCCGTGTGGATTACAAACCTCAGATTGCAACCTGTCCGCGGAAGAGGCGGGTCTGACCACCTTTCATCGCGGCTTAACACAGGAGTCCATTGAAGCGATTCACCTGGACTCTCGTATTTTGGTGATGCTCCCAAGAGTCCACCATGGCATAAAGCACTGGGGCCCGATCCGAAGACCACCCGCTTAGGCCAACGGGACTATATGCTCGGGGATTGGGGAGGGGTATCCGTTACCACTTCTCGGTCGGACCCTTCCCTTCGATCCGGACCACTTATCCCGATCGGACCCCCCCAGATCCCCTCGATCAGCAGCTGCACCGCCTATAGGGTGCCCGATGGAGCCGCCCCGGTGGACCACGAGGTCCCAGCATTCTGATGAAAGAGGAATCCGAAGAAAGCTTTACCTTTGCCTTCCCTTATCCGGATCCTATTCCCCCTCCCATCAAAGAGAGCTGGGATGAGGAAGTGGGCGACGCTTGAGATGCCCAGAAGCATGGGCCCGTGAGGCGCCCAGCTATGGGAAGAGGAACGAGAGCAGCTGCAGCAGGCGTGAAAACCTGCAAAGAGACAGGAACAGCGAAGCGAAAGAAAATCCAACTTCCGGAGTGGACCGCGTGCCAAAGAGCGGCTGCATTGCAACGTAATATGTGCAGAACCTATCAGTCCATGATAAAGTCCGCTGGAGACTGCTCAAACTGGACTTTGCGAAACGTCAGCGTCCATATGCCGAAGCGTTAAGGCTCAAAATGCGTCGCATAAAGTGAACTAACTGCAGCTGTTCAGCGAAGGCGAACTGGCCAAACTGGAGCGAGGAGAAAGCTTGGCTTTGGTACGCCATCGCACCAAGGATGCCTTGACCTGCGCATAGGAGAGAGATTTAGCCGCCTTGGAGAGGGAACTGAAGAAGCAGCAGGACAAAGATGCCCCAAGATGGAGCTCCACTGTCACTGGGTACAGCCAAAGCGCCAGAGAGGCGGCGCTGCTAGAGTCCCTGCTACTCAGCGCTATGATCTGCTTCACCTTCCAAGGACCGGCTCCCCACACCAGAACACCAGCCCGGCACCGGGCGTTGGTACCCCCCCAATCCTCCACCGATTCCACGGCCCACTCCCTGCGCCGCTGCCTCAACCCTGCGCCAACCGCTGCCCCAGCGGAAGTGTAAAGAGCAAATGGAGAGAGGATATTACAGACCTCCAATACCTGCCACGTTTAGATGGGGCAGCTTCCAAACTTTCCTACTTCATCCTGCAACTTCGATGCCCATGCGGAGGACTATGGCCGATTTGTACCCGGTCTGAAGCCTTCGAAAAAATCACGGGACTTATCCGGTTCAGAGTCTTAGATGGAAGCTGACAGCAGCTGGTTTTGTGAACTCTTTTGAATCCTGCCAAGATGAGGATACTGCGCCGCGGTGACAGCGTTCCTCCAAGCCTTAAGGGCTGCAAGCTTCCAAGATCCGGGTGCTGAAAATGAAGCCATCTCTGCCATCAAATCCTATTCAGCAAAGGCAACCTGGCTGTTTGCAGAATTTTACGTGAATTTCCGATGCGGCGGCTGCTGGAAGCTCCCTCCTGAGTGGCCTGGCGCATGGAAATCACCGAATACTTCACCGGATGCTGTCGGCTGACAGAGCTTCGTGAAAGCGATTGTTTCTCCTAATTAGGATCCCCGCACTATTTGCTGATTGGATGCGACTTAGGATCCCAGAGTGAAGTCTCGTTTGGATTAATTTCGTGCGAGGGCATGCGCCCGCCCAAACCGCCGCTCTGACCACCCGCTCGACTCCCAAAATAGCCAAGCCCAGCAGCCTCTACCGGAGACCACCTCCGAGCGCCCGTCGCCGATCACAGGATTGTGTCTTTATGCGGAGGACGAGATCATCTAGCAGCCAACTGCCGAAAAACAAGAAGCCAACGGCTCCGGCCGGCGCACCCATCTGCAAAAAAAGCCACACCCGCGCCAAAATCCGGGCGCCCCCAGCGGGCATTCGTCTAAAGAGCAGTTACGAAGGCAACTTGCAGAGGAGGGAAGCAGCTGTTTTCTCTTTCTTCAGCCCCATGGATATGGAGTTCGACTCAGATGCGGTCGAAAGGTAAGAAGGCAGCGGCTCCCATTACGATTCAAAAGCGTTTCCTGGCCAACCCCGCTAAAGCATGCTGGTATTATAGCCTCAGCCCTTGTAGATTCTGGGTGTTATCCCATTGTTTTAATGCGGCCCCTGGTGGCCGGAGGAACTTGGACTAGACCGGAGTCCCCTGGCCCGTAAGCCCATACCGTTCACCCAGTGAATGGGCCGACAGTCCTCTACGGTCGAAGGACCGGCCAGTTCAAAAGCATAACCCGGTCCTCCTCCGCTCGCTGACCATTGGGAGAAAATTGGTTTTATTCTGAAGCGGGTATTCAAACACTCCATATAGTTCTGGGCATGCCATAGTTGTTATGCTGCATGAACCCAAAATTCATTTGGAAAGAAAGGATCTTAGAATTCACTGACCCTCCCTCACCGGAGAACACACAATGAATTGGAAACTCACCTTGCCTGACGCCCCCCCCCCTGGCTTCATCAGCGATTTATGCACGCTTCTAATTGCTCCCGATTCTACCCGGCATTCCAATTCGCTTACCAAGATTTAGCCAAGAGTATTTCAGGAGCAAGGGGAATGCGATCGAAATTGCCACCCCATAGAGAGACTGACTGCAAAATGGTATTACAGCTAAGGAGCGAACTGCCCAAAGGTAGAATTCTACCGCGCATGAGTCCCAATGAGGAGGAAGAACCGTGCCTTCTTAGATTGCAAGAACCTAAGCATTTCAGCCGCAGGTTCATCACGGTGAACTACCAACACACACATGCTGCTCCTGTATTGTTTGTTAAAAAAAAAAAGGATGGGTCTTTAAAAGGCTCTGCCCACCCGGATTACCGAGGGACTCAATCACGGTTTCCCTGTCCAACTAAATACCCTTTGCCCATTAATCAAGGACCTTTTAGATGCATTGGGCAAGGAAGCATGGCATTTTACTTCAAGTTGGACTTCAAGAGAAGCTTACTACAGGGTCAGGATTACTTGGAAGGCTATGAACATTTGACTGCATTTAACACGAAATTTGGACAGTAATGAATGCCAATAATGCCATCTGCTGGGTTAAGTGGGGCCCCCCGGAGGCATGGCCCTTATCAAGCGAGGATTCTCCATGATTTATTATACAAGGGAGTAGTGGTGTACTCCTAGATGGCGTTTTAATGGTTATTCACAGAGCATGGAAGCAGCATGAAGCATTGGTCTAAAGGGAAGTATTGAAACACTTGCTCAACTTAACTCCCTCTTTGCCAAACTTTCTAAATGTTGTTTCCACCAAACCTCTATTGACTATTTGGGTTACCGGATCTCACTTCCGAGGGGCTAAAAAATGGATCCTTCTGCTAAAGATGTGACCCAGTCCCTCCAATGGTCATTTCCTGCTCACTGCAATCGAAAAGGAACTCCAATCTTTCCTAGGGTTTGCTAGCATTTCTACCTAGAGCTTTATACACCCAGTGCGGCTGAGAACTGACTCTCCCACTCGCTGCAGACCTCTTACGCACTACTAGGGTGTAAAGATCACAGGGCTGCTTCAAGTCCCTGGGAATACCCTGGTCCCTAAAGAATGTCAGACAGCCTTTCAGCTTTTAAAATCGGCTTTTACTTCACCGGAACCTATCACTGGAAACACCCTGACCCAGATCTTCCGTTTGTGGTTTCACGTGGATGCCTTACTCCGGACAAAGCTTAGCCAAGCAACCCTGGCTTGCAGAGAGCCAAATGGAGCTGATAAGGCTTTGGTTCCGTGGTGCTTATTTATCAAAGAAATTGCCGATTAGCTGAGCTCCAACTGGACTGTAGGGATAAAGAGATCTGCGTACCCATCAAAGTAGCACTTTCCACTCCCATGGCCACTGGCTGGAGGGGGGCTAAACACCCCTTTCAAAAGTTTTAATCGGATCACAAGAACTTAGGCAGCCCTCTCCACCCCTCAAGATGTCCATAAGAACTTCACAACCGTTGGGCGATTTCTTTCTCTCATTTCTCTTTCACTGTCCATTTTTTCCTCGAAAAAACAAATAAACTGGCTGATGGCGCTTCTAAAGCAAGCCTGCCGGGGTTCGAGGTGGAGCTGCCTTCACCCGGCGGGATATTCAGCGGCACTGTTCTCTCCCCTCCCAGTGGGGGCTGGCTGTCGCACGGTCGATCAGACGCATTCCTCCTCCTTCTCTACCCATTCCCAGCCTGAATCTCTCTCTCCTTTCCCTCAGGCATGAACTCCTCGAGGAGAGGCCCGGAGCTCGCCTTGCTTGAGGAGCCACCAGCGGAGGGAAGGTGACTCCCCAATTAGCGCCTGGAGAATGAGTGGTGGTGTTTAGCGTGCTGAGGATTGTTGATGCGTGCCTCCCCCCCCTCCTCCGTAAGCAGGTTCTCCCAGGCCTGTCAAGTGATGCCCTTCGGCTGGACATTTTGGCTTCCTAAAACTCTGCCGTTTGGCCCACGCCCGTCCAATTTTTTTGGTGGCGATCATATAGGACATTGAGACATATAGTTAAAGGATTTGCTCTGTTTGTCGCGGAAGCCAAAAGCCGTTCTGAAGGGAAACCCCATGGTCTGTTAGGAAGCTCTCCGGTGGCCTCTCCACCAGCCCCTGGGAAGTCATCTCCATGGATTTTGCATGCAGATTTGCCAGAAAGTCAAAGGCAACCACCTGGTGATCTTGTGGGTGGTGGTGGACTTATTTTTCTAAAACAAGCCCATTTCTGCATCCCATGTGCTTCCATCCCTCCCGGCTCCTAAGTTAAGCGGCGTCTGTTCCATCTCAACATGTTGCTCGTCTACCTCCTGCCACCGTTAAGGTGAAGATTCTCGACCACTGCGGGCCCCAATTCATTTCAAATTTCTGGAAAGCACTCTTACCAGGTTTTGTTGGGGCCGGCCCGGTATTGCTGTCACCGCCCTGCCACGTTCCAAAGTGGCGTGGAGTCAGGAAAGAGCGAACAAGAACCCTTGGAGCAGTGATATTTACGCTTTATTTACACCAACTACCACCACCAGACAATTCACAGAAAGGATTCGAGTTGAATTCCGTTTGCAAGAATCGCCCTATAATAATGCGGTTCATAGCGAGTACAAAAAAAAACCCCTTGAAATTGTGTCTGAGTCGATCCATCCCTCCGTTGCCGCCAGCTTCCACCTCGCGTGAAGCGTTAGCAAGATCCTCGAGGAGCTTTCAACAGTGGGATTTCTATCTCTGGCCGAGGGGTGGAAAATGGTCAGACACGCCTTACAGCAGGCTAAAGACTCCCCAAAACTTCCAAGCCGGATGGCGCAGCTTTCAGTTTCCCGCTATGCGTGTGAAGCCTGGGTCGGTATTTGTCTACCAAAATCTCAGAAGACGTTAATAAAATTTTCAAAACTGGGCAAAAGATTCGTGGGACCTTTCCAGATTACTAAAGAGTGATTAATGATGTCACTTTCGCCCGATTGGACTTGCCCTGAATTCTCTAAGTAATATCCATCCTGTCTTCCATTCCAGTTTGCTCAAAGGAGGCTCCCGTTTCCGATGCCTGGCTTGACCACTTGCCAGAGACCCCACCGACTACCGGTAATTGATGGCCTGAAGCATTCACGCGAAAAGTGGCGCCATCCCTGGACTCATCGTTTTTTTAATGCATAAGCGCTTTGCAAATATTTAGTACTGCTTGGGATGGGATATTCCTCCTGGGTATAATCAATGGAGTTTATTCCGAAAATATTGGCCTTCCCAATTCTACCCATATCATTTCTGCTTTCCATGCCAGCACCTTTCCGCGCTGAAACCTGGGGAGAGGAGTCTTTTAAAGGGAGGCAGAGTGTAAAAGGATTCACATGAATTGTTGATGAGCGGGACAGCCAGCCTCTGGGCACAGCTTGACTGCATCTCCATAACCCGAGGGGCGATGGGCCAGCATCTCTGTATGGAGATTTCTGGCCCGGAGACAACCTTTATCTCTGCGAGAGAGATGAGAGAACTCCGTTCCCATAGGAATCGGGGGGGGGGGGATGGGATGGACCAGAGTTATAACCACCAATAGCTTCTGGCGGAGACTTTATTCCTGCCGCGTCGTTAATGCGTGGTAAGGCTTTTCTGGGATGTCTGGAATAAAAGCCCGGTCTTTTACACACACCAAAAAAAAGCCTTTTATTTCTCAGCTTCTAAGTGGAATTCCTTACACAAGATGTTCTGGATGTTTTCCTGGGGTGATGCTTCCAAGGTGTACTTTTTATTCAAAAGAACTCCAATCCTAGAGTTGAAAAACTATGTAATTTAACCAGGTCTGTGAACAAAGCAGCTCAAAAAGGATGGCTTTCCTACACTTACCATAGGGGAGTTGGAGAAAATATTTTTTTAAAAAAAATACCACATGCTCGAGGTAGGAGGCTCTACCCCTTAGATGCAATCCATCTAGGAATAAACTTTCCCTGGGGCTGGAAAACCCCCGGCCCCTCCATGATACAGCTGCTTAGCCTTGACGCGGGCCAGGGAATATTTACTGCCCTAGGCTCCCTGCTCTGTGGAATGTTCTTCCTCCAGCAGTTAGGACCCCTCACCCGGGACCGCTGGAGAGCTTCAGCGGGGCCTGCAAAACTAATGTTGTTCCACTGGCTTTTTGGGGCCCCTGTGCCGCTGGAGTCCAGCCCTTCTTTTGTTGCCTTTAGCACTGGCTATATATCTGACCTTCGGCCAATGCCTGCCTGCCCAGGGTTTGTCCACTGGGGTTTTGATCCTTCCAGGCGCCTTTTATTATCATTCATTTTTTGTAGGTTACTGCTGCTGGTATAGTTTTAATAGTTTAAGGTTTTGTATTGTTTTAGTGGGGCTATTAGATTTGTTTTATTGTCTTGTTATTTGCTGTTGTACACGCCCTAGAGCCCCTTGAGGGTAGGGCAGTTTTATCAAATCAAATAAATAAATAAACAAACAGCTGATCTATAATTGGGGGGGATGCTTGAGAAAGCCCATGATCCTCACATCCACTTGATCAATAGCTCCCATTCTACTACTACCACCATACTCACTACATCTTGGGTAAAAACAATTTGGGGTCCCCAGGAAGCTGCAATATGGCAGCTCAGCAGAGAGTATGAGGGAAATGGTGCCGGGCAACTTCTTCTCTGGGCATGGGGGCATGGCTTGGGCATAACTTCTGCCTCCAGTTTCAAGCCCACACTAACCTCCCATGCAGGCCGGTTTTGCCCAAAAGTCAGCCTGCATGTGTAAAGCTAGGAAGGTGTGAAGCTCGGGCATGGCGTCGCCGGGAAGATGTGATGATCCTGCACGTGTCCCTATAGTGCCTATATGCCTCTGCAGCTCCAGCAATCTCCTAGGGCTGGCAGGATACTTTTAGCATTAGCTATCGGTCTCAGGCTTATCTGTCCTTATAGGCACATCCACGAAATATAAAAAAAAATCCACAGAATATCCCGTTTCTATGCCCAGTTATTACAGGAAAGTCCTTTATTTATATAATTCTTTTGTATGAATAAAACATAGCCGAAAGAAAAACGTAAATGCCAGTACAGTGGTACTGAAATCGGGCCTGATCTCTCGTCAGAAAATATTTTTATAACACGTAATTTATTTATTATTTATTATTTATTTATTTATTGTATTTGTATACCGCCCTCCCCGAAGGCTCAGGGCGGTTTCCAACAAAATAAAAATTTAAAACATCATATATATAAGTTAATTAAAATACATAAAATACATAAAATATTAAACTAGAGATGGCTTCAGCTATTCTATTCCCCCTTTTATGAACCCATGGGAGGCCAGATGTTTTGCTTTTTTATCAAGCGGTTGATATCATCCGGCTGAGCCAACGCATACAAGCGGAACAGGTCCGAAGTTTTACAGGCCCTCACGGAAACTTTGTAAATCCATGCGGGCCCTGATCTCACCTGGAAGCCTGTTCCACCTGGTAGGGGCCAGAGCAGTAAAGCCAGTAGTGCCCTGGTTCTTTGTAGAGGCCAACACAGCCGGTGTAGCAGGGCCAGGGATTACCAGTAGGTCAGCGTCTGATGAGCCGGAGGGGCCTAGAAGGCGTATATGAGGAGAGAGCGGTCCCTTAGATATGCAGGGCCAAGGCTGCAAATGGCTTTAAAGGTCAAAACCAAAACTTTAAAGCATGACCCGGTACTTTCTGATGCGGCAGCCAGTGCAGTTGGTGGTGCATAGGGACCGGAGTAATCACGATCCCCTCGCTGTTGCTCCGGAAAGGAGTCTGGCTGCCGCATTCTGTACCGAGTTTCAGTTTCGGATCATGGCCAGCAAAGGTAAGCCAGCGTGAAATGAGTTACAGTAGTCCTAATCTAGGAGTGACCGTGGCGGATCACGAGTGAAAGCCAGATCAGAATGGGAGGAGATATCACGGGGCCAGTTAAGCCGTGCCTGCCGCCATGAGATGGTAAAAGCTGCCTGGGCTGTCATTGGGTGACCTGGACCACCAATGATGAGAGATGTAACCGGATCCAGAGTCACCCCAGGCTCTTTGGCCGAGGGCGAAGATTAGTTTTAACGATCTTGCCAGGCGAATTGGTAGGCAGGCCAAAGGCCACCGGACACTCCCTCGGCCCAGCCACAGGACCTCCGTCTTGAGTGGGATTCAACTTCAGCCCGAACTTGCACTCAACCAACCAGAAGCCACAGCATCAAGATAACAGCGGCTGGAGCAGCATCCAGGGGCCGAGGTGGGGCTGCCCTCCATTGTGAACAAAGAGCTGGGTGTCATCAGCGTGTATTGGGCATGACACTGCAGCCCAAAACTTTGAGGAACTAGACTTCGCCAGGGAATTGCATGTAAAGATATTAAAAGCATCCGGGGAGGGAGTATGGCTCGCTAGCGCACCCACTGTACATAATGGGGAAATGACGGCTACTATGGGAATCCTGCACCCCCAATAAGCCACCTGGGCTGTCCCGCGGGATCCCGGAGGAGCGAGAGATCAGCCAATTTAGAGCTTGAATCTCAGACCCGATACCAGCGGCATGGTGGACCAAAGAATTAAGTGGTCTACCACCATATCCGAATGCTGCGCGTGAGATCTAACAACACCAATAGCCGAACACGCCTCTGGGTCCAAGTGAGTGTAGTTCTGAGGTCGCCGATCCACAACAGTGACCAAGCGCCCGTCTCGGTCCACGCTGACCAGCGGAAGCCAGACTGGAAGGATCAGAATGCGTTTGATTCATCCAGGAATCGCTGGAGTGCTGAGTCACATCAGCTTCGGCTTCGAATTACCTTGCCCAAGAATGGTAAATTAGGAATCAAAGTAGCACAAAGTGGTGGCCCGAATCTCAGGATCTAGAATCTTGGTCTTTTTTTAGGGCCGGGCGAGACCACTGCCTCTTTAAAGCCGACCTAGGGAAAACTCCTCCTTGCCTGCAAGGGGAGCAGTTGACTATATCAACTTAGGGTGGGCTCCGAAGCTCCTCCTTTTGACTTTCACCAACCAGGAAGCAAGGGCGAGGTCAAACGGCGGACGGCAAGTGGTAAGATCATACAGCATCAGGATCCGCCTGTCATCAGCATTAGATTTAGGTCAAATGGCTGAAGTGGTCCAAGAAAGGACCCAAAGAGCGGCCATAGGGGCCTCTAGTTCACATACCGTATCAATAGTGGCAGGCAGGAGGAGTTGGCCGGGAGGTCAGGACTTTGTGTATTGAAGTAGTTAATACTTAAAGCCTGCCACAGCCCTAATGCCAAATCCAGTCTCTTTTGGGACTCTGCTCGAAGCAGGTGCGTCAACGATCCAATTACCACGGAAACAACGGTGGCTGCAGTAGCGAGTAACTAGCTTGAGATCTCAATGGCGGAAGCTGAACCAAAATATGCCCTTAGATCTGGCCTTCACAGCACTCTCCATAGGACTTCTTATAAGCGATTGACCAGGAGTGTCTTGGCACCCTCATTGCAAGTACCCGCCTTCACCCTCGTCAGCCTTGCGGAAGTCTCAGTTCCTTTTTTCATTCTTCCTGCAGCTCCTGGGTGTACCAAGGAGCGGGTTGATCTTGAGAATCGCAGGAGAGGGCGCTTTGGGCGATATGCACTGTCGATGAAGTTTCTGTAGAGAGCCTGGTGTCCTCCAAGGTCTCTACCAGCTCATCTAAATTAGAGTGGCTAGTGAGGCGAGGAGTTCCACGTAGAGCATTTTTGGAACCATTCTGGTTC
The DNA here is from genome assembly GCF_021028975.2 of Sphaerodactylus townsendi. Taxonomy (NCBI): domain Eukaryota; kingdom Metazoa; phylum Chordata; class Lepidosauria; order Squamata; family Sphaerodactylidae; genus Sphaerodactylus; species Sphaerodactylus townsendi. The sequence continues at coordinate 23,099,077 of NC_059426.1, read as the reverse complement.
CATTAGTCTCAACAGGCGGGCTAAAATATGCCGTCCGCCTGGGCGAGGGTAGACATAGCGAGGCACTCAATCCGAGCCTTCAGGACATGAGTGGCTCAGACCACGGCACTCTTTCTACAACAGAGGATGAAGACCACATGCACACCTGCCGCTGAGAGCCGAAGTCCAGAGTGCTTGGCTGCTGTGATAGTGAAGGGATCACAGTGGCCCATAAGAGAGGCCTAAGCGTGGCCATGGATGAAAGCACTAAGATCAATGACCTGTACTGTGAGGGAGGCGAATCAACATGGACGCTTGAAGTCACCCAGCACACATTAAGCGAAGGTGCTCCAGCGCATACTCAAGAGATATTGACCTCCCAGAAGCCGCGTGACAGGCTATCCGGCCCGGTCGCGTAGGTGACCGGTACACACTAGCAGGATAGCCAGCTTCTCAGCCTGAAGCCGAAGTCCCAATGAGAGAGCCTAGACACTCCATGCCATCAATCACACTTCCGGGACAATGGGGACGTCCACAGAGGTGATAGTATCTCGGATGAAGCAACGCCACGCCTTACCGCAGGCCCTGCTGTCCGAGGCTGCTGGGACTGCCACGGTAAATTCCTTGGAGTGAATTGTTGAGGGCAGCTGTTTTGGCCTCTCTCACCCAGGTCTCCGCTGACACACATACTCCAGGTCAGCAGCTTGATCTCTCGAGATATTCTTGGAGGAGTAGCATATTTGTTATTAATGGAAGCCCATAAAGTTAATCCAACAGCAGCCCTAGGAGCAGAGTAATTAATCCCTGTCCCACTGCCTGCATTCTTTGGGATAGGCGTAGGTCAGACACAGAGAGAGCGAGAAGCTTCACCATATCTCACTCTATCTCAGTATCTGACCTGGAATACTACCTGGTCATACCTCCTCTCGCCCCAATATCACTGGGAATCCTGACCCATGTAGGGCCTCCTGCGTGGGTAATATCCTCAAGCAGGGGGGCATTCTTACCTGGGAATTAAACCACATATGCTAGTATGTTTACAAACAATTTAAGCAATTTTAAACAATTTTAAACAATTTCATCTCTAAACTTACAACGGACTCACCAAAGGTCACTGTTAAATATATTTATGTTTTACCTCAATAGCACGCTTGCCGCACTGTTTACAAGGCCACCTAAGATTAATGTTTATGACTTTCGTATGAATAGACAAGCTGGCCAGATGAATTGGAATAATATATAGAGGTGAAGAGCATTTGAGGCTTAAGTGTAAGTGAGAGTTATACGTTGCTAGTGGCACATCCAAAATACTGAAAGATCTGAATTGATGTAGGAGGTTTATCTTTTCCTGTTGTGTGGGAGGGTGTATTTCACTTGATGGGTCCATATGGTGGAAACCTTAACCATATGGCAAGATAGGAGCCACACAGTCGCGTTTAAGGCTTTTGAGTGTTGGATCATCACATTTCATTGCCCTCAGTGGAAGCAAGGAAATGTCTTGTAACATTTTGCAGCTGAAGAATGCTTAATTTTTTTATTACTTAGCTTGAGAAAGGATTTTTTTTTGCCAGCTTTGGGTTAAGGTCTAAGAACAGCAGCCAAAAAAGACTAATGACAGAAAGATTGAACACATTATTTTCTAATGTACATAATAAGGTCCCTTAATGTTTATTTATTATTGAGATAACTTTTGTCAACATGTATTTATGAAACTCATGGGAACAAGGTGTTAGATTTCGTTTAGAGTCATGGATATGCCCAGTAGTGTGTGTGAATGCAGTTTAAAGAAACTTCTTCAGAGACATAAATGTAGCAAAGTAAAGGTAAAGAACTTTTACATTTTATTCAATCATCTTCTTCAGTTCACAACTTTGTTCCAAGAAAAGGTAGGTAGATGAAAGAACCCTATCTAAAGAGATTACTTTCCCTACAACAAATTGGGGCACAACTAACCCAGCATATGCCATGCGTGTGTGGAAGTGGGAGTGGATGCTGCAGTGGCAAAGAGCCCCACTTGGGCAGGCTGCCATTGGACCATCTTTCGGTTCAAAGGCTAGGAGCAGAAATTAGACCCACTAGCATGGGGAAGAAGAGAAAGGAAGTTAGTGGAAATGAGTCTCCTGAAAGTGCTCCAGACAAAGGAGGGCAAACAAGAGAGGCAACATCACAGCTAGAGTGATATACAGCACCCCCCAGTGTCCAGGCATGCAGAAGTCGCAGTCTTTTATAGAAATACCTGTTACCAAGTCCTTGCTTTTCAGCTTCAGGATGGCCTCTTTATCCCCTCTTTATCTGATGGAGCAAAACCTCCTATGCCAGGAGCCTCCAAAAGACTGGGCTGGGTGCAGAAGTTACCTTGGCTGTGCAGGCTTGTGGTTCCCTCCGCATGTCCAGTTCAAGAGACTCCATTTCTTAGGGTACCTTGTGGGAATATAGCTCACCACTCGCGAGATAAGTGCACACATTATTCTCAAAGTGAACCTTAAAATCCTTTTTCTGATAGTCAGGGGCGGCTGATCAGATTAGCATAAAGGTCTGCAATGTACAGGACATTTTTTCAGCCACAATCTCAGTTCCATTACCATCTAGTTGGCAATGTAAAGTAACTTTGCCCTTTCCATTCACTGGAATCTGTTTTCCATTGGCTAAATACACATTGCATCCAGCATCTCTGTCCATTGTTAGACAAAGCAACACCTGAAGCCATGTGCTAGAAATACCGCTATCAATAATCCAAGGCTTATATTTTCATTAGTTTGTATCATGTGGGTTGTGCAAAGTTGAGCGAATTTTTAGGAGTAAAATCCCTTTGTCTGTGTAGATAAGCAGTATGAGATGGCTTGCTGCCAGTCTCAGCATTCTTATTAGCGTCGACACTACCTCTGGAGGTGACCAGGTTTATTACACTTGAAACAGATGGGTGGGCCTCCTTTCCCTGTGGGATTGTATTTTCTGTATTCAAATGATTTAGTTCCGCCCTCTTGCCTCCTGGCTTCTTAGACAGTAGCAGGCCATTCTTCCCTCTGCTCTCAGAGATATACTCTTGCTGCTTCACGAGAATTCAGACTTAGTTAGTCCTAGAATTTCCTCCAAATGTCTGATCTTGCCATTCACGAGAGACAAAAGCTGAATATTTTTCAGGCAATGAGCTTAAAAGCAGTCCAATTTTTCAGTTCTTCCTCCAGGGCGTGGTTGCTAACAGCAATCAGATTCAGCATTTCTCTATATGGCAATCAGCATCTCCATTTCTTGTAATTTGATTGAAATGGTTGTTTTGAATGAAACTCACTTTGCTATTTCTGTCTTGCTCTCCAAGACCCTTTTTAATGCTTCTAGCATGTCTTTTGGCAGAATCTTGTCCTTTAACATACACCAGTTGTGAGTTTGTGAGAGTACTAACAATTACATTCCTTGGCCTTTTCATCTGCTCTTGCCATCTAGTCTCTTCATTTCCACTGTTTGGTTTTGGTGTAGTTAAAACAAAACCTATGCCCTCTTCCCTTTATTTGGGATTGAATTCTGTAGAGCCATGAGTTAAAATTCAGGCTTGTAAGCTTCTCAAGAAAAAATTGCCTTTCTGCAGCTGAGCCATTTTTAATGCAAAAGGCTTTCTCTGCAATCTCAATGGAGTCACACACAAGAAAGAGGAAGCAAGCTTTCAGGCTATCCAACCTTTTGTTACTAAGCTGGCCTGTTAGAGCCAGGTGAGCAGAACCAAAGGCAATGGCTGCTAAGCCATGCAAGGAAAAAAAAATCTGCTCCAACTTTAAAACAACTGGGCTTCAAAAATAACCATCAATCTCTGCTACCATGTTAGATTTCGTTTAGAGTCATGGATATGCCCAGTAGTGTGTGTGAATGCAGTTTAAAGAAACTTCTTCAGAGACATAAATGTAAAAGGTAAAACTTACATTTATTCAATCATCTTCAGTTCACAACTTTGTTCCAAGAAAAGGTAGATAGAAAGAACCCTATCTAAAGAGATTACTTTCCCTACAACAAGTGGGCACAACTAACGCGCCATCACGTGTGTGGAAGTGAGTGGATGCTGCAGTGGGAAAGGCCCCACTGAGCAGGCTGCCATTGACCATGCGCTCGGTTCAAAGGCTAGAGCAGAAGTGAGACTAGCATGGGGAAGAAAGGAAGTTAGTGGGCGGTCTCCTGGCCCAGACAAGGAGGGCAAACAAGAGAGGCAACATCACAGTTAGAGTGATATACAGCACCCCCCAGTGTCCAGGCATGCAGAAGTCGCTTATTCCAACACAAGGAATAACACATAACATTCTGGTTAACATTCTTCCTGCAATTCCCTTCTCTTCTGTTCGTTAAAATCTGAAGTTGCTGTGATTAGATGGGCAGCCCCATCCAAGAGTCTAAATTCCCAGCCACTGGTGTAACACTGCGAATGACCAGGAGGGAGCCGACTAAAGTTGACTACTCCTTGGCCACGCCCCTGGCCCACTCCTGCAACACAGGCAGTGGGGGGACTGGGACGCTGGCACCATGTCCAACACTGCACCCAAGTGCGGGGTGGGTGGGTGGTGGCAGCCACACACCAACAGAATCACCTCTCTGCCGGGGTGAGTGCCTTGAAGGAGGCAGATTTGCTGGCATGGCTATGTGCCACTTCCAGCAGCGGATTCACCTTCCTCCCCTTGGATGGGGCTCTTAGTTTTGACATGGTGCTAGTGTTGTGGTTAGAGTGTTGCATTAGGAAGACCAAGTTTAGAATCCCCTTTCTGCCATGGAATCTTATTGCATGACCTTGGGCCAGTCCTACACTGACAGAATAACCTACATCACAGGGTTATTGTTGGGGGCAGTGGCATCCAGCATAGCGGTGATAAGTTCCTGAGGCGTTAGCGGTGCAGGGGTGGATAAGCCATGGCAGGGATGCAGAGTCTTGCTTGGCGCTTAGAACGGTTTCCTGCACTTTGCCCCTGGTTAGGGGTGCCAACCATTGGCTGATAGTACCCATGGAAGAAGGGACATGGGGGGGGGTGCTGTTGGTACAATGATATGACATCACTTCCAGAGAAACTCAGAAGTGGCATCACGCTGCTTTAGGAGTCTCTGTAAATTCTGTTGTAAAAAGACAAGTAATTTTTATCTTACTGATTGATGGAGCAACAGCAAAAACAGGAATTGCCAGCAGCATCTCTAGCTGTCATGAGAGTAAAATGGCTCAGAGGAGAAAAATGCAAGCCCTTTTGGTTTCCCACTGGAGAGAAAGCCAGGATATAAACAAAGTAAATGCACAAATAAGAAACTTTCTTTCCTGATTAAAATGTATAAAATATTAAATGTTGAAATCTAAAATCTAAAATAATATATAAGAGCTGTACACTTGCAAAGACCTTTGTGAAGAGAAGTTCTCAAAGCTGAGACTCTTTGGAAACATTTGTTTGTCATATCTACCCATTACAGTTTTACATGTACCAACTATACCATTCTAGGTAGGCATGTGAAGACAGAATGGGCGTATGTGTGAGGGGCCTCTTCAAAATCAAAGCCTATAAATTCAGGATCAGAGAGGCTTTCTTTTCACCAAGGATTTGATTCTCAGTGGAGAGCTGTCAATGAGTTAAAACAGCTGCAAACAACTCCTCCTCACTTTCCAACACCTGCCAGATAAAAATATATATTTCTGTCAAATTGAGGAAATGAGAAAGTTAATGGGGGGAGGTATCCTAGCTTTGGAACAAACCTGTACTGAATTGAATTTTCACTTTTGAACATTTTCACAGCAAAAAGGGGTCTTTGTGTGTGTGTGGGGGGGAGTTGCTGAAGTGTTCTCTCAACATTCTCTGTCTGTTCAGGGTCTCAAGTTAGCAGTTAAAAGCATGCACTGTCACACAACAGTGTTCTTCTTACTAGTTATTTAATGCCAACCTATCACACAGCTAGTCTGATGACATGAAGCCAATCAGGTTATAGCAGCAGGGTAGCATCACTGAGGGCAAACAAATCACTCACATTGCCCTCTTTTGGGATGGAGGATAGAAAGAACACATTCCCCATTGCCAAGGCAACCAGGTCAGCCATCTTTCTTTCTTTCTTTCTTTCTTTCTTTCTTTCTTTCTTTCTTTCTTTCTTTCTTTCTTTCTTTCTTTCTTTCTTTCTTTCTTTCTTTCTTTCTTTCTTTCTTTCTTTCTTTCTTTCTTTCTTTCTGCCTGCCTGCCTGCCAGCCAGCCAGCCAGCCAGCCAGCCAGCCTTCCTTCCTTCCTTCCTTCCTTCCTTCCTTCCTTCCTTCCTTCCTTCCTTCCTTCCTTCCTTCCTTCCTTCCTTCCTTCCTTCCTTCCTTCCTTCACTTAATTGTGTCAAAGTAATTTCAGTGAAATGCACTTTGAAATATTCTGTTCAGTGATCCCATAAAGGTTAAGGGTGAAACTCATCCGAGGCAAGCGATGTTGTCTTTTTTCCTCCCTATTTTACAAATATTTACTTGAAGGGCATAAGTAAAGGAAGTATCCTCTTGAACTTTCTCGACTGGTGACTAAACCCTAAAACATTTATTCTATCATTCAACAGCAGACCCACCCCCTGCAAAAATTGTGCTTTTGGAGATATTGAGGAAAATGGGAGATAAATAGTAAATGTTATCATCATGGATCTTCTTATAGATCATCTTAATTCTCTATTATCATAACTCATCAGAGCACATAACTTCCATCCCAGCAATGAAAATTGGATCTCACAGATGAACTGATCAAAACTTTTAAAAATTAAGCAGTAATCCACTGTTTATTTCACAGAGTTTTCTTGAGGAGAGTTAAGCCCTTTCAAATCCATCAAAGTCAGTACTTAAGTTAGGATTTTTTTTTCAAAAGTTTATTAGAAATTTCAAATTACAATTGTCAAAAAGAAAGAGATAATATTAAATACAATAAGAATTACATATACTAAATCAGTTAATATATTGCACAGGATTATTTAAACACATTATATCACAGTTTTTCTCTACTGTCTATCCTTTAACAAAACTAATTAAGGTGAGTGTGAAAGCTTTCACCCCCCCACGTCTGTAAAGTTATCCAAAGAAAGCAAGAGAAAAAAAATTGTTAAAACATATCTTACTTAGATATATGAGCAGTTTCTGTTACGGTATCATAGTCATATAACCCTCAAGTCATTAACAGTTTGCTCCATTTAACTAATTACATTATTCATAAATGTGAATGTAGTATGACATAAGCAAAAAGGTAATATATAGCATTTATTTTACTCCTACACCTATAGCTCTATGCTATACATACTATTTCTAACAAGAGATGTTAAGGAAGTTACGGTTTATAAAATTGTATAAATGGTTTTCATATTTCTTCAAATCTTTCTGGATTATCTTTCAGCCTCCAGGTTAATTAAGTTAGGATTGTACTTAAGTTAGGATTGTGCCGCAAAGTTTACAGTTCTGGTCCTTACATAACAGGATTGTGCATTCTATGGTTGTCTATCAAACTGGTACATTTATTTGTTAACCGGCTGAGGTTCTATTATCATCAATAAAGAAGATCTGTCCTGGGAATACCCATTATTCCATTTCCCTTGACGTTCGCCTAATTGTACTTGTATAGTCATATTGGTGCCTCTTGACAGTTCCATCTCATGTCTCCCCAGGGGAAATTTTGCAAGCAACCACACATTGGAACATGGTCCTTCACCTATTTTATATGTTTACTAGCACTTCCATCTTTGAAAGCATTGCCGCTAGCACCACTAAACAACTATGGTTTTCCTCTCAAAGATGTTGATATGCTGCTTAGCTCAATGTCCAGGGTATTCATTTCTAATGCCTCTATGTGTGGGGGGGGGGGTGGGGGGTAGGATATTGCTGTTCTAGTGCCAAAAGGGTGCCACTAGAGGGCCATTCAGTTTTATCAATGAACAGAAGGAAAAAGGTGGTGTACAGGAAAAACCCAGCAATGATATCTGCTGTAAGTATCTGCAGGACTCCATGCTGTTGTAATGTCAGTATTGTGAGATGTTGTAACGCCTTTCATTGAGCAAAAGCAGTGTGACAGGATGATTTCAGTCTGGCTCTCCTGCTGTGCATTGCTTGCTGATGGAACACAAATGTCTATAGCATTGTAAGCATCTGTCAAGTGCTCACTAGTATCCATTTCCTGTTCTGATTTTCGAGTGCTTCATCTGTGATCTTATTAGGTCTTTGTCCTCCCCGGTGCAGCTATGCATCCTTTGCCCGTTCCCCACACAACTGAAAAATACACAAATACCATATAGGGATACAAGCCTTCAGATGGGACCCGGGGATCCCTCAGAATTACAGCTCATCTACAGACTACAGGGATCAATTCCCCTGGAGAAAATGGATATTCTGGAGGGGGGACTCTACGACATTGTACCTTACTGAGGTTTCTGTCCTCCAGTGATGTAGGTATAGATTTTTAATGGGGGGTTGGGGGCGAGGCCATGCCCTCACCCACCCCTGGTGTCCTGGCAAGGCCTCCCCAAGCCCCACCCCCAGCCTCAGTGCTTACAAAAGCAACTCTCTGAGGCCAGGGACGGCAGACCCCCCTGCCCCCCTGCCTTGCCCCCCCACCAGCTGGGCTCCCAGCCAATAGTCCCTTCTGCCCTCCCCTCCGGGCAGAGGCATAGCTAGGAGAATTGAAGCCTGGTGCAAAATCTGAGTTTTGTGCCCCCCCCATGGGCGGCCACTGTGATGCTGGAATCCACCCCCAAACAGCATCACTTTAAATGGTGTTTAAACTAGGGAGCCCAGATTCTCCTTTTAAATCCACCTTAAAGCGAGAATCTGGGGTCCACAGTTAAAACAACATTGAAAGTGGTGCTGTTTTGTGGTGGATTTTCCCCCACCCTGAAACAGCATCACTTTCAATATTTAAACTGGGGGCCTCAGATTCTCCCTTTAAATCCATGCCAAAGGGTGGGTTTAAAAGGAGAATCTGGGAAAATTTGGGGGGCGCCTGCTGTCAGGGGTGCAGTTGTGAAGCAAGAAGCACCAATTTTTCAGGGTATCTTTAGGGGACACTCCTGATGATACCACCCAGGGTTGGTGAAGTTTGGTTCAGGGGGTCCAAAGTTATGGACCCTCAAAGGTGTAGCCCCCATCTCCTATTAGCTCCCATTGGAAACAATGGGGGATGGAGCGCCCCCTTTGGGAGTCCATAACTTTGGACCAACTCTTTTCTGGAGTATGTATCATGGGAGAATCCCAAAAGATCCCTGAAAGTTTGGTGCTGCTAGCCTAAAGACTACGGCCCCTGCAGGCCAAAAACAAAAAACACCCACTAAAAATACAAAAAAAACACAAACGGGGGGTTAGAGCTTCGGACATGTAATGGGGGGGTTGAACCTGAGAAACCCCCCTTACCTACATCCTTGCTGTCCTCCCCAAACTCCATCCCCAAATCTCCAGGAGTTTCCCTATTTTGATCTGGGAACTCTACCTCCATTCCCCACCTTTGACAACCAAATGCCATACCAGGGTTATATTTCTAGAAGGTTCTGAGCTTTGGTTACCCCATTGGCAGAATGTCCATGGCCGAGAGCAATTCCAATCCAAGTTGATTGTCTTTGCTGCCAGTTGGATCCTAGTGAGGTGCAGACAGGAAAAGCTATGCCAAGTGGCCTCTGAGGTTCTGGCAGTCCACACTTAGCTCAGACCCAGGCCACATTAACAATGACAACAGGTATAAACTTGAACTATGGTCCAGGTCTGGACTGAGTGGCCTGTGCAGGTCTACTTACTTATTGAGGGCCACTTGGTTATATTTGCTATGAAAATCTGTGTCAAGGCCACATTGGAGGCTTTGGATTTGTTTTATTTATTTACTTTATTCATTTATTCTCCACCTTCTTCCCAGTGGGAACCCAAAGAGAGTTACATTGTTCTCCATATTATCCTCACAACAATCTTATGAGGAAGGTTAGGCTGAGAACATGTGGCTCACCCAAGGTCATCCAGCAAGTTTGCATGGCAGAGTGGGGATTCCAACCTGGTTGACCAATCCTACGGGGGAGAAAATGGGCTAATGGAAGCAGTGCGGAATTGCGCTGGTGCCTTTGCCCCTCTGCTGGTTTACGGGACACCCCTGCTGGCCAGTCAGAGCTTTATTACAGTCAAAGACCAGCAAATTACAGTCCGGGACCGACAAATTCTATACAGCAAATTGCAGTCGAGGGTCAACAAATTCTATACCCACTCTCAACCTTAATTCCCTGTGTAATTGTAATATATAAATACCCTAAAATCAACACTGAGGCCTAATTTGTTTCACTTGTCCCATACATACAGTAACTTCGCGTTAAAATACATTCAGTCCATAACTTAGCGTTAAAATAAATCCAATCTATAACGGCATTAAAAATAAATCCAATCCATAACTTAACGTTAAAAATAAGTCCAATCCACAGCTTAGCATTAAAATATATTCAATCTATAACTTAGCGTTAAAATGAATTCATTCCATAACTTAGCATTAAAATGAGTCACTTAAGTTAAAATTATTCATATAGGCTTGCCTACTCATTGTCTTTCGGCCTGTTTGCACTCCCATTTACTCAATCCTAGATTAAAATAGTAATAATATTATTAATAATTAATAATGATTATGAGCCATATATATATATATCTGTATCTCTAATACAATATCAGTTGCCTACTCACTGGTCTGCGTTTCTTTATAACAAATGTACAGAATTTGGCAACCAATCTAGACCAGTTTGGATTTTTGTCTTCCAGGAGCTTCCTTATACATACATTTTCTGGATAGCCCCTGAAGTTATTTAATATTGGGTCTAGTATTTTGGCTCTTATTTCTCTAAAGTGAGGGCAGCGGAGGAGGATGTGGCCTGCACCCCTGCTGGCAGAGAGGGAAAAGGCACCAGAGGACAGGCACCCCTCAGCTCTACAGTGGCAAAAGTGGGCACCACCACAGAAGAATGCTACCATCCAATTACATGCCAGAGGGTGATGGCCAGGAAATTCCTAGTGGTACAGCAGACTTTAGTCAATTTCCACCTGGCCTTTAGGGCCAGGAATGCTGCAGCTGAGTGGTGTAACTCTATTAAGCCCTATGGAGGACTTCCAGGTGGCTGGGTTTTTTCCTTTTTTTAGCTGCCTCCCTGCACTACCTGGAAACCCTCTGGAGGTGGCAGTGGTGCTGTTCCCAGCCACCTTTGGATTGAGCTGCCCGTCTCCCAGGTAAATAGCCTGACACTAGGCACGTGAAGCTTGATTTGTGTTCTTGGGTCAGGATATCTTAATTTGGCTCCCTATTACTTTTTATCTCTTTTTATTATGTTTTCCTCTGTTTTTTTAATTGTTGCATTCTATGTATTCTTAGGATTTCAACAGCCTTTGGTCACATGTATTAAAATGTTATTGCTATTGCAATTTGTTCCAGTTCTGTCCTAGATACCTCTGGGCTTAGGCAAATCATTATTATCTCATCCTCAACCCCCACCTACATCATTATTGTTGTTGCTGTCATTATTTGCACGACTTTAGGTGTTGTTGTATGAATGACTTAAATAATGGAGCTGAACAATGTAAAGTACTCTAAAATGCTAAATAGCACTGTTATTAAGCTTGTTGATTTATATTACCTAGTATCCAGCTTTTCATTATGTGTTTCAGTCCTTTGACCTTTTTATTCCTCCAAGAAAGTACATTTCCTCCTTTTTTATTATTACAACAATCTTGTGAGGTAGGTTTGGCTGAAAGCATAAGACTGACTCAAGGTCACCCAGTCAGCTTCATGGCTTAGTGATCTGAATCCAGGAGCCAGAGGCCAAAGCTCAGAAATATAAACACTACACAATGACTGTTTTCTAATTCTGCCCTGTAGCATTATTAAACAGTAATGGGTTTTAAAGTGTTCTTTTGTAACCATCTTTGTTCAAATAGCTGACAGGATGCTTGAAATGGTCAGATAAACAGAATTTAGAAAAAAAAACCCAATGTTTTGCCCCAGTAAGTCTCCTGTGGATGGAGAAGCGCCAAACTCTTAAATTAGAGCAAAGACATTCAGCAACAGCTTGGAATCTTCCTATATTTTGGGGGCTGCTTCGCAGAAGGCACAAGCAGTGAGACACCAGGTCTCCATTTGTTAATTAACTTGCAAATCTATATACATTCTTTTTTCAGCAAGGCAAAGGTTGATGAATAGAAGCATTGCATAGAAAATGGCTTGTGAAAACTTACTGAAGCCCATTAAGTCTTAGACTACAGAAAGAACATGGGGTTTGTCAAAACAATTTGTACAATAAAACAAGAACAAGCAGAAAGTGATTTCAGCTTACAAAAGTATGTCCTAGGAATAAAAGCCCATAACATAACCTGGCCCCTGATTCCAAAACACCTACCTTCTTACAGTGTGTCTGCAAATTCATAAATGCCTTTCAGCTTAGTATATTTTTTTCTCCACCTTTCCTACGAGTAGAGTACATAGTTCACCCTCCCCTTTATCTTCACAACAACCGTATAAAGTAGGTTGGACTAAGATGCTGTGATTGGCCCAAGCAAGCTTCATGGCAGACTGGGGATTTAGTCTAACCTCTGCGCCATGCTCTCACGAGTTCTGTGAAAACTATGAGTCAGCAAGAAAGGAATGTACTCTGTGATTTATACACAGTCCAATCCAGGGGACAGGAGGTGGCCTTCCAGACGCAGTGCAGGCCTGTGCCAGCAGATTTGCTCTGCCTAGGCATTTACCCAGATGGAAGGGCAAAAAAGTCAGTGGAGGGCCACTGCCGTCCTATGGGATGCCTGAACACTGTGCTGCAGCTGGCTCTGTCCTCGGGGGTGGGGGTGGGGATGCCAGAGGCATTCCCAGGGCTAGAACTGACTGAGTCAGCTTCCACTCAACCTTTAAGGCTGGGAATACCCAAAAGTGTGCAGTAACTCCATTCATCCCAATGGAGGGCTTGCTGGCAGCTGGGCTTTTTTTGCTTTTTGGCTGCACTCCCACAGCACCTGAAAACCATCTGGGAGTGGCACGGCAGCATGGAAAATCGCCCCCCACACTTCTAGCCTGATGCCGGGTGAGCAACCCCAGCACCAGAGAGCATGTGCAGAGCACCAATCTCTGGCCACTTCCTCCTTTCACTCTGCCCTGGGTAGGGACACCTCCCCCTCCCCAGTTCCTTCCCTCCCCAAGGAGCTGGGGCTGTCACTATCCTCTCCGACAGAGCACGCTAACAAGGAGGGTCTGGAGGGGCCGCTTCTCTCATCCCCTCCGCCCTCTGGCCATTTAAAGGCTGCCCGGAGCCTCTCCAAGGCCGGCTGGGCTCCTGCCTCCTCCCCACCTCCACCTCCTGGGGAGGGATCATGCACCCAGGGCACATGGAGAGTTCCAGCTCAGGTGTCATGGCAGCAGTCTCCAGGTGGCTAAATGAGCCCTGTGAGCAAAGCTGAAGCGGCACCTGTGGGAGCTTAGACTGGCCGAGAAGTTGCACAAGTCCCTCCTGCTGGGGGCCCAGGTGGGTTCCAGCCAGGTGGAGGGGCCTCCCTGTGACTGGGCTCTCCCAAATGCAAATGCACTTGCCATGTTGCCCCAGCGCAAAAGTCTGCCCGATGCCTGTGGAAAGACTCTGCAGGGCGGAAAGACCCTGCCCTGGCCCACCAGAGGGAAAATGGAGTCGGGGTGTGTGCAGAAAATTCAGATTTTGCCCCAGGCTCCATTTTCCCTAGATACCCCTCTGGCTGCCATTACACAATGGAAACTCCCCACAATTCCCCCAAACCAGCACTGCATTTGCCACTCATCACACATGATGCATCTCCTGTTGCTCTTCCACAAGACTGGATTTCAAAAGAAAAGTCAGCATTACAGGTATAGAAGAATTCCCTCCTACCTGGTTTAAAGAGACAAATACTTGTGTGGGAGCCAGCTGTAACCATGGCATTTCATTTACATTCACATTCATATCAATCATTGCTCATCATTATTCATTGATCATTGATCATTTATTCATGTATTCATAATTATTTAACATATCACAGTTTCACTCATGTTAAGCAATTATTATTCATTTGCTATTTTTATTGATTCTCTATTATTCATAGATTTGTCATTCATTATATCATCAAATGGTTTTTATTCATTTGCTGTTGTTAATCCGTGAGTATATTATTCATTAATACTCATTTCTTAATATCTCAAATTATTTTATGTTTTTGAGATTTGCTGACAATAAATTACTGTTCTAAGTTTAGTTTTCTGTTTGGTCTTGTGAGATCACATAGAATTTAGATGGCCTGTGTAACGAACTTGCCCCACCCTGAAGGGCTGGTGTACAGCAGGCCAAAGGGAGAAGGCCTTAGCAACAGCCAGAAAAAGAAAAAAAGGCTCCACAAGGAGAGAACCGACCTGATTGGCTGAAAAAGGTCCAGTAACGTTTGGCAAGAGCTAGGGGGAGCCAGTGGGCTTACAGCACTGAGAGGAGAGTTGAGTTCTGATCGGAGTCGGTCAGAGAGAGCAGAGCAGAGTCTGGCAGAGAGGAGTCTGTCAGCTCTGGAAGAAAGGATTCTGTCTCTCAGCAGAGTTGGCTGACAGAAGTCCAGTCCCTGTCTAGCGATTGGCTATGCTTGACAGAGAGAGAGGAGGCCCTGACTGGGTGCAGATTGAAGTGCCCTTCAGGAGCCTGGCGGTTTCAAACTGCCCAGACCTATCTAGTCTGCCTTGCCCTGTGTGAATCACCAGAATCACCAGTCTGGGAGAAGCCAGTCCAGAGGCAGTGAAGCCATATTAGGACTAGTGGGAGAGGGGAGGCCAAGTGTGCCAGAATCTCCTGGGCTTGGACTGTGTGCTTGGAGGTGTGATCAGTGGGTATTGGAGCAGTGAGGAATAGTGTCTAGATGCGTAAGGGAATTTATTAGTTCAAAGCTAAATCTTCCCTTAAGAGACACCCGCGTGTGTCGGTGTGCATATGAATCTGAAACCAACAAGCGTTAAACCTCTCAGTTTACACCTGAGAAGCCTTTGTGAAAGCCAGCAAATAAAACGTTTCAGTTTTGTTCATTATAAAACCTCTCCAGTCTTTATTATTTGTCTGTCAGTGTCTGTGTGTTCCCCAAACAAAAGGGAGGTGGTGGCCGTTTTAAATCAGTTTGAGTGGGCTATAAAGAAAAAATATATTTTGGTGGCAGCGCAGTATAATACTAAGCGCCCTTTACGTTACATTGGCGGCAAGCGGCGGGATCCGAGTAATATCTAAGATCCAGTCCCAAATGCATAGAAAGAAGACCCACACTTTATTAGTTTTTCTGATTTTGTGAGGTAAAACTGTGGGAATTTTCTCCTCACAAATGGCACCACCTAAGACAAAGACAGCTGGTGAGGAGAAGAAGCCCAGAGAGAGGTGATATTGAAACACCTAAAGAAGATCCCTTTCAGGATTGGGAGAGCATGAAACTAAAACTGGCCAGTATAGATGCTGGGATTGAGAAAGCTAAAATGGCTTCTGGAGTTGAAAAAACAAAATTAGAGGCTAGAGTGAAAGCTGAAATGAAATGCTTAAAGGTAGAAATTGAAATAGTTAAGTTACGGGCTGAAAGGGCCAGAAAAGAAAGAGAGTTTAAAATGGCCGGGAAATCGTGGGGCAAACATGAGACCATAGGAAGGACATGTTTGATTTGAGAGTGAGGGGAAATGAAGCTCAGAGCAGAGCTGCCCATCACACACTGTTGTGGAATTTCCCTCAACAGATGAGAAAATGGAAACAGTTTCCAGGGTTGCCAGAGTACCAGATGAACTGGAGGGAAATCTTTTCCAAATGCTGATGGGAAACCCTCAGAATGGCTTTTAAGATGCAGTTGGAAGTGACAAAGCCAACCCTGCAAGGTGTGCCTTGCCAAGCGATTAGAGAAGTCCAGGGCATGAAAACTCCTTGCAGCCTGACTTTGTAGAACCAGGCTGAGTCTGCAGCAGTTCCAGAGTTGCAGATGGATGGTGTTCATGCTGACTGGTGCCAAGAAGACCAAGAGGCAGGATGAGTTCCTGAAAGAGCGAGGAAGGAGACAGCTGAGCTTGCTGACCAAAGCTATCAAGATGGTTCCAGTTCAGTGCCAAACCTTCCAGAGGTGGAAGCGAAGTCAGTTGCCAACCCTCCCGGCGTGCCAGCAGTGCAGCTGAGCGGCGTTCCTGCGGAGCAGTACCCAGGAGATAGCCGAGGCGGTTCCTGTATGAGGAAGGAGAGTTGCCGCGCCCTAGCGATAGCGTGCCAGCGGTGCAGCTGAGCAGCGTTCCCTCGCAGGGAGCAGTACAGAGATCGCCAGGCGGTTCCTGTGAGGGAAAGAGGCGGTTGCCAACACCCTCTAGCGATACCCATGATTGCAGCTGAACAACGTTCTCTTTGGGCCAGTACGAGAGATTAGCAAAACCTTGATTCCTGTGCGAGGAAAGAGGCGAAAGACTGCCAATGTCTGCCCTAACCAACTTTTGCAGCGGCAGGAGGTTCCAGTTCTAGAAACGGATCCAGAATGCAGCAAAGAGCTGGGACATTGTTGTACAAGGACTTGTGCAGGACAGTGCAGGTCTGGCAGAAACATCAAAATGAACGCTAGAAAAGCAGCAGCAGCATAGACCTCAACAAGCTTCAGCAGCCAACGATGAGACTGTTGTAGCCAACATTGCTTCTGCAGCAAGAAGGCCGAGCTGAAGTTTTGAATACCACCAGACTCAAGAGAGGAAATTTGAGGGACGGGGAGGTCAATCTGGTATAAAATGAAAGAGGTCTGATATGCATTATTTGATAAGTGTGTGTTCTGGTGGAGGCACTGTAAGAATGTGCTTTATGATAAAATGACAAAAGCCTTACCACAAAAGAGAGCCAAAGTGGTAAAGAAAGCCAGAGGTATAAAACCTCAAGCTTTTTTGATTTGGCAGAAAGGGAGTAAGTTTAGAAGGAAATTTACCTTGCCTAATGTGAGACCATGGAAATTCACCACCGCACTCAAAGGGCAACTTAACCTTGCCATGAGTGAGGCATGAATGTCAACTAGGATTTGGATAACCACCATGAGGAAGAAGGAAGCCTTACTGGAGGGAAAATTTACCCTGTGCTTAGAGCACCCACCAGTAAAGACATCTGAATGAGAAACAGGTAACAGAGAATGTGTAAAATAAAAATTACTGAGTTTAAAATGCTTGTTGAAATATAATGCGTATTGCTGGGGAAATGTTATTGAAGTATAATATAGGTTATGGTAGGTTTAACATGGTAAGAATGTTTTATGGTAAAATTGAACTTTTAAAGGTAAAAACTAAATGTATTTGAAAATGTGAAATTTTTTTTTTGAAAACTGTTTAGTTTTGGTTAACGTGTGTAAGCTTTATTTACAAACATTGCTGCAACGAGGCTTGTAGCCTAAGTAGTCCATAATGTTTAGGGAAAGGGACATATGTAGCAGACACTTGCCTTGCCCCACCCTGAAGGGCACTGGTGTACAGCAGGCCAAAGGGAGAAAGGCATAGCAACAGCCAGAAAAGAAAAAAGGCTCCACAAAGAGAGAACCGACCTGATTGGCTGAAAAGGTCCAGTAACGTTTGGCAGGGACTAGGGGGGGGGGAGCCAGTGGGCTTACAGCACTGAGAGGGAGAGTTGAGTTCTGATCGGAGTCGGTCAGAGAGAGCAGAAGAGCAGAGTCTGGCAGAGAGGAGTCTGTCAGCTCTGGAAGAAAAAGGATTCTGTCTCAGCAGAGTTGGCTGACAGAAGTCCAGTCCCTATCTGCGGTGTATGCTTGACAGAGAGGAGCCCTGACTGGGGTGCAGGTGGAAGTGCCCTTCCAGGAGCCTGGCGGTTTTAAAACTGCCCAGACCCTCCTAGTCTGCCTTGCCCTGTGTGAATACCAGAATCACCAGTCTGGGAGAAGCCAGTCCAGAGGCAGTGAAGCCATGTGGGACTGAGTGGGAGAGAGGGAGGCCAAGTGTGCCAGAATCTCCTGGGCTTGGACTGTGTGCTTGAGGTGTGATCCGTGGGTATTGGAGCAGTGAGGAATAGTGTCTGCGTCGCGTGAGGGAATTTATTAAGTTCAAAGCTAAATCTTCCCTTAAGAGACACCCGCGTGTGTCGGTGTGCATATGAATCTGAAACCAACAAGCGTTAAACCTCTCCAGTTTACCTGAGAAGCCTTTGTGAAAGCCAGCAAATAAACGTTTCAGTTTTGTTCATTATAAAAACCTCTCCAGTCTTTATTATTTGTCTGTCAGTGTCTGTGTGTTCCCCAAACAAAAGGGAGGTGGTGGCCGTTTTAAATCAGTTTGAGTGGGCTATAAAGAAAAATATATTTTGGTGGCAGCGCAGTATAATACTAAGCGCCCTTTACGTTACAGCCTGTCTTTAATAAACAAATGTTTTCATTTATATAACGTTTTATTTTCTATGTTCCACTGGTTTGTTTAATATATTTTGGGGTAAACTCTTTGTATATATAGTGAGCAGGTAGTAGCTGAACAGCTTTTGTTGAACTGAAAATCAACTAAAGGCTTCTTATCTAAAATGTATTTATTCATGCAAGAAGACCCAGAGCACGAAGATAAAATTCAAAAGTGAAAAAATGAAATAGAATTCCATTTGTGGAAAGAATTTTACAGAGTAGGGTGAACAGCCATTTTTATAAATGAATTTTTAAAAATCCAAACAAATGAATACACTATTTCCATAAATTGGAAGAGAATCATAGTTTTGTGTTTCCCCCCAGATATGCTGTACCATTTACTTTATTACAATTAAGTTACATTTAATAGGTTGTTCTCAGATGCATTCTGACAGTGGGCAATATGCAGAACTGATAGTTCTATGAAATAGACTTGTGGGAAATCCCAGTATATTGGAAGGAAGTGCTGGAGAATATTGGCATATAACCATCCTAATGTCTCCACTATGGCTTGTTTTGAAATGATCTAGACTATAAAGAGCATCAAGAAATGGTGAATAATTATAGAAGTCTGAATGAAGAATGCATCCAATTGGAAAGAAAGTGAAGCCACACTGCGGGGAAATTAGCTTCACTAGTTCCAAATCACACGTCCCATCCCAACTTTATAGCCTTTCCAGGGAGGATGGATAAGCCCTGAAAAGCAGATGCATTTCTCAGGAGACAAGTCAAAGATGGGAATCCAGCGCATCAGCACTTCAGCTCCAGATGTGTTCCTCTTCCAGAGTAGTTTGGTCAGTGCAAACACTAATACAGGAAGGGAGTGCTTAGCCTGCTGTAACTCTAGGGGTAGCTGTAATGCCTGCTTTCTACTATCCAGAGCTTTAAGAATGCTTCTTTTAGGGAAAGCTAAAGCCACTTCTCCCTGCATGCTGTGGTTGCAAACAGAAAAGAGGTGGATGCATCTGGGAAGCATAAAGCTCCCATTGCACATGTGATCCCAAGTCCCCGAACAAACATGAGGACTTTGCAATGTGTGGATGGAGCCTGAGTTAATGTCACTTGCAATTCTGTTGCTGAAGTAAGCTTTGTAGAATGCATCTGTGCATCTGTGTAGAACTGGTTGATTTCTTCAACTCTACTAAATCTTACTTTCCAAAAAATGCAACGTCTTTGCCTCCAGTTCCTTAGACTTGGCTAAAGCAATAAGAGCAAATGACAAACACTGAGAGGGTAATCCTATAGTTCGTAAGTCAATTGATATAAAAGGTTTAGTATTGTCCCATCAGTGGCCGATGAACACTTGACAGGTGAAGGAAAAGGGCGAGTTTACATGGGAGGCCTGGATGGCATCTGGGTATCCCCATGATCTGGAGTAGCAGATGAGGAAAGGAGAGGTGGCTGGTGAGAATTTAGGGCTCTCTTGAGGATAGAGGAGGAGGAAGAAGGGACAACTCATGATGACTGTAAAAGTCTCCTGGCTGGACCCCTTTTGGATAGCTTGGAAGAGCTCCCCATTTCACCTTCCTGTGTCTGTTATTCCAGATGAGGACACACAGATGTGGGGAATCTTTCCCCTTACAAACTCCCATCACTCACCATACACGCAAGCAAGTTAAGGGATGTACTAAAAAAGTGACACTTGTTGGGAGATGGTTAAAAACAAATAGTTAAACAAATCAGAGTGTATGAACACAATGGTCATTTATGCACTTGGGGTCTCCTTTGTGGATTCTTGGTTATGCATATGTTTCCCCCTCTTTGGAACTCACTGTGCTGTCAGATCAGAGAATCCCTATGGTTCCTGAATCCAGTTAAGTGTGACTTTTTCTCTCCTTTCGCAGGGAAAACAAAGGGGATCACTGTACATTAAATTTTCTTTGGTTTTCTCGCTCCTCCCTGCCTTCCCCTGCCCACACCACAGCACTTCCTCCCACTCTTCAAAATGATCAGAAGGGCTTTCTTTTGAAAAAAAAATGCAAAGGTCTATTGCATCAGTGATAGATCCTCGAAATTGACATGAAATTGACATGGTCTAGCAAAGCAACACTAGACCAAAGATGGCACCAAAAAAAAAAGTGACACGAAACCTCCCCAAATGGAGGTTGCACAGAAAGAACAAGAAAGCGGCTGGCAGGCAAAATGGCGGATTGGCTCAGCTAGGACTCTTTGTAGGAGGAGAACCCTTGTGCAGACAAAAAACTGGGGCCGTTTCCACACGGGCGGAATATGGCGGCCTGGGGTCGGCAAAAACGCCGTCCCCAGGCCGCCATTCGCACAGGGGGCGCAGCTGCTTCGCAGCCGCGCCGCCCTCGCGCCGCCCGCCCAGCGCCAAGCCAGCGTTTCCAAAGTGCGCTGGGAAGCGCACTTTTCTGGAAACGCTGGCTGGAAGCCGCTGCCATGCGAACGGCAGCGGCTTCCTGGCGCTTCCCCCCCCCACTCCCTCCCTTCACTTACCTTGTCCCCGGGCCTCCGGCATGTCGCCAAGGCCTGGGGACATGCCCCCCTGCCCTGTGACGCTGGAGCAGGCGCAGGGCCGGGGGGGTGTCCTCAGGCCTCGGTGACGTGCCGGAGGCCCAGGGACATGCCGGGTCGGTCGGGCGACGGCGCTCTGCGGCGCCGTCATCCCGGCTCTTTCTGGGACTGTTCATGCAAACGGTCCCAGTGTCGTCGGGTCAGCGTTGAGTACGCCGACCCGGCCGCTTCCGCATTCGTGCGGAAACGGCCTGAGGTAAAACCCCACTGAGAAGCAAACAGCCATGAGGTAAGTAGCGCATGCGTGAATGGCCAATGATTAACGTTTGTCCTGATCTCCCGAACTTTAATTTTAAAATGATTCTCTGTCATATGTATGTTTCCCTTTTGCAATCCTGGCAGAAGCAGTTGTTTTCTGCTACTGCCCTGCACCATTCCCCTTCTCAGTTTTCAATGAACGTATGTGGGAGAGGAGGGCAGGAAGCATTGCTCTCCCCCTTGTTATTGCACCTGATGTCCCCAGAAAGGCAAATCTCATCTGGCAAGTGGGATACGAACAGAGACAAGGTTAATTGCCTTTACTGTATTTTAGCTTCATAATGGTACCATAAGGCTGAGGAGATCTGGCTATGTGCCAGCTTACGAAGCTTAATACAAGGTGCAGGCAATATCAAGGAAAAGGCTTTTGGGAGCTTTGGTGTATGGGAGAAAAAGGGTGCACAGCAGCACCAGAGAACACAATTATATTTAATCACCCCTTTTAATATCATGCCCCCACTCCAAAGAGCCGTGCTAATAGTATAGAAGCAGGGCAGCAAAGTTGCGTATGCCCCAGTTGCTACCATGCCTCACTAACTCATCTTAACAGGAGTCTCTTACAAACCTATTAGCGCTAATCAGAAAATGGATGGATGTCATAATATTTTGGCCCTGAAATCAAGACTGTCATGAGCTGAGAGTAAGATAAATAGCGTATTGATGGTATCAGAAACGTTGCCTAGTTTGTTGGAGCCAACTCTTCTTAATGAATCAACTCTAGCACCTTAGAGCACTGATGATCCATTATAGTTGGAGCACATCCCTAATCAGAATATATTGGATGGACCAAGACCTTCCTTTCAGAGAGTTTAGTGCTGGGATGACACTATCTCTTAAAGAGAAATGTATTTGAAGATGGTGACAGCCGCCCCCTTGGGGTTAAAGTTTCCTTTGCAGAATCCTGGCTCTGATTGACTTTCATATGAGGACATGCTCCCAGAGGGTTTGTATTTTTTGTTAGCTGAGCCATTCGGGTCCTGTCTTTTGACATGACAATTATTGCCGGATGCTAATGCAATAGCGAAAGCAGCATGTTGGGGGAATCAACAGTGGATTACTAATGAATGCTAATGCATTGTTCTAATTTAGTACATTTGTTTTGTTGATGTTCTTATTAACCTTCTGATCTGTAGCTAATAAACCATTCTATTTTCGGGTACTGCAATCTGAAGCAGAGCAGGGAGGGGGAGACGCCTAAGCTGGCAAAGTCAGTCAGATGTCAACCTGCTTCACTCCTGTCTGTAAAACTACTAGGATCTAGCTTCTGTATATTTAATCATTATGACCATGCTCATAACAACAACATGTAATCTTTTAGCTACATTACTTCAATTATCCTTGCCATCTTGATTTTTAAAGTAAATCAAGGTCTAATTTATATTAACAATAAAATTACTGGCCTCATATTGCAGATATGTTCAGAGCCAATATATTGCAGATATATTCAGAGCCAAGACTGAAAGTTAATGAGCACATGAAGATGCATGTAGTGACCAATACCATTGGTCTGTCAAGGTCACTGTGGTCTATCCTGATTGGCAACAACTCTGCAGGGTCCCAGGCTGAGATCTTTCACATCACTTACTATCTGAGGGCCAGTGTAGTGTAGTGGTTAAGAGCAGGTGGACTCTAATCTGGAGAACAGGGTTTGATTCCCCACTCCTCCACATGAAACCTGGTGGGTGACCTTGGGCTAGTCACAGAGCTCTCAGAACTCTCTCAGCCCCACCTACTTCACAAGGTGTCCGTTGTGGGGAGAGGAAGAGAAGGAGTTTGTAAGCCCCTTTGAGTCTCCTTACAAACCCCACTAGTTCACCACGGGAACTTACAGCTATACTAGGTCTTTGCTTTGCATCTTAGCATCATGTTGGATAGAGCTCTTTCTTAACTGACTGGAGAATCACAATTAGTTCAGAGAAGGATATTATTATGTAATATATATACATTCAAGGTGGCTATTAATACTTTGAAAACAAGTCATAAAATATGAACTGATGAAGTTGGAGAAGAATTAGACCACGAAACAAGCACAAAAACCAGGGGACTCATCTCACAAAGAATTATGGACTTTACCAAATATTGATAGATTGTACATTCATGTTTTCGACTCTAGCATGTTGTGTCTACTTGCAAATTAGAATAGTTTTTTTGCTGAGATGACGACTGTTAATTAAGCATATAATAAAAGTATACATATATAGTTTGAACCCACAAGGCCATATTTAGATTTTGCACGCACAAGGTTATATTTAGACTTTTGTTGCAGTTGTTGACTATTCACTATATCTGCTATGTTGATTTGGTCATTTGCTATCAAGGGTTGCCAACCTGGAGATTTTAAGGGTGGAGTCTAAAAAAGGGTGGGTATTGGGGAGGGGAGGGACTTAAATGGGGAATTATGACATAGGAACCACCTTCCAAAACAGCCTCTTTTTTCAGGTAAACTGTTATCTGGTGCCTAGAGATCAGTTGTGATTCCAGGAGATCTCCAGTCACTTTCTGGTGGTTGACAACTCTAAGCTACACTGTAGCTGCTACTTTCTGGTGACAAAGAACAGCAGACCCAATTCAGACTGGGAACACTGCAAGGGAGAAGGGGGAATTCCTGCCTCTCCCCTGTATTGTTTTTGCCAGCTGAAACAACGGGGGGGGGGTATTATTTGCTCTTTGCAGAGCAAGCACATGTAGATGAACCCATAGGAGTGCTGCTTCAGCATCCAATCACCTTTAAGAAAGGGGGTGATATGTTGAAGGGAGCACAGGAGGAGGGGGGGAGTTGAGTTCTCTGGGGTGTCAGGCTGGTGTCGGTGGAATCCTGGGTTGTGAGAGTGGAATCAAACTAGTGGCTAGTCAATGAAAGTCAGTTTGTGCCTGAAAGCTTTGTAGAAAAATCCAACTCGGAAGTCACAACCAGTTTAAATTTTTGTGCCTTAGCCAGGTTTCTACTTTGTCTATCCAGAGACCTGTGCTGCTGGTTTGTTCCTCTAAATCTAACCTTTAAATAAATAAATCTTCTTAGTTGTTTATATATTAACCCAGCCTCAGTAATCCTCTTGTGCACCAGAAAACATACCTCAGAGCATCGAACCCATAAGAACATAAGAACATAAGAACAAGCCAGCTGGATCAGACCAGAGTCCATCTAGTCCAGCATTCTGCTACTCGCAGTGGCCCACCAGGTGCCTTTGGGAGCTCACATGCAGGATGTGAAAGCAATGGCCTTCTGCTGCTGCTGCTCCTGAGCACCTGGTCTGCTAAGGCATTTGCAATCTGAGATCAAGGAGGATCAAGATTGGTAGCCATAGATTGACTTCTCCTCCATAAATCTGTCCAAGCCCTTTTTAAAGCTATCCAGGTTAGTGGCCATCACCACCTCCTGTGGCAGCATATTCCAAATACCAATCACACGTTGCGTGAAGAAGTGTTTCCTTTTATTAGTCCTAATTCTTCCCCCCCAGCATTTTCAATGAATGCCCCCTGGTTCTAGTATTGTGAGAAAGAGAGAAAAATTTCTCTCTGTCAACATTTTCTACCCCATGCATAATTTTATAGACCTCAATCATATCCCCCCCTCAGCCGTCTCCTCTCCAAACTAAAGAGTCCCAAACGCTGCAGCCTCTCCTCATAAGGAAGGTGCTCCAATCCTTCAATCATCCTTGTTGCCCTTCTCTGCACTTTTTCTATCTCTTCGATATCCTTTTTGAGATGTGGCAACCAGAACCAAGTGCGGTCGCACCACTGCTTTATATAAGGGCATGACAATCTTTGCAGTTTTATTATCAACTCCTTTCCTAATTATCCCCAGCATAGAGTTTGCCTTTTTCACAGCTGCCATGCATTGAGTTGACATTCCCATGGAATTATCAACTAAGACACCCAAATCCCTTTCCTGGTCTCTGACTGATAGCACTGACCTCTCTAGCGTGTATGTGAAGTTTGGATTTTTGCCCCTATGTGCATCACTTTACATTTTGCTACATTGAACTGCATTTGCCATTTCTTAGCCTACTAATCTAATTTGGAGCTCTTCGCAATCCTTTGTGGTTCTCACCACCCTACATAATTTGGTATCATCTGCAAACTTGGCCACCACGCTACCCACCCCTACTTCCAGGTCATTTATGAATAAGTTAAAGAGCACTGGTCCCAATACGGATCCTTGGGGGACACCACTCCATTGCGAGAACTTCCCATTTATACCCACCCTTTGTTTCCTGTTCCTCAACCAGTTTTTAATCCATAGGAGGACTTCCCCTCTTATTCCTTCATTGCTGAGTTTTCTCAACGGTCTCTGGTGAGGAACTTTGTCAAAAGCCTTTTGGAAATCCAAGTAGACAGTGTCCACTGGTTCCCCCTTATCCACATGTCTGTTTACACCCTCAAAGAACTCTAGTAAGTTTGTAAGACAGGACTTGCCTCTACAAAAGCCATGCTGACTCTTCCTCAGCAGGTCTTGCTTTTCTACATGTTTAATAATTTTATCTTTAATGATAGATTCTACTAATTTACCAGGAACAGATGTCAAACTGACTGGCCTGTAATTTCCTGGGTCCCCCCTAGATCCTTTCTTAAAGATTGGTGTGACATTGGCCATCTTCCAGTCTTCAGGGATGGAGCCTGATTTCAGGGATAAGTTGCATATTAATGTGAGAACATCAGTAATTTCATGTTTGAGCTCTTTAAGAACTCTTGGATGAATGCAATCTGGGCCAGGGGATTTGGTAGCATTTAGTTTATCAATGGCTGCCAGAACTTCTTCCTTGTCTACCACTATCTTCGCTAGTTATCTTCCCAAAGCCTATACACTATCTTCCCAAAGCCTATACACTTGCTTCCTGTAGAACACCTGGAAACTGAGGGAAAGTTTATAGTTCACAATGAACCTAGATCGCAAAAATCTTAAAAGAGGCAAGGCAGAACCCCCCCCCCCCCGAATAGCAGCTCATCTCCTGACTACAGAGAACAGATCACCTGAAGAAAATGGATGCTTTGGAGGCTGGGCTCTGTGGCATAATTTCATTCCCAAATCTCAACCTGCATCTGGCAACCCTAACCCCACCCCACGCCCATCCTTTGCTGGTCACTAGAGGGGACCTGAAAATCCTAGTCAGGACCCACAAGCTTGTCAACGCTTCTCTAAGGTCCCTTCCACACATGCAGAATAATGCACTTTCAGTCCACTTTCGCAATTGTTTGCAAATGGATTTTGTTATTCCGCACAGTAAAATCCAGCTGCAAAGTGGACTGAAAGTGCATTATTCTGCATGTGTGGAAGGGACCTAGGTTTTACACTCCAAAAGAAATTAAAAATGTCAAACCCTCTACATTTGTTTTGCAAGGGCCCTCAAAACACAGAACAGGGTTCTTTGTGCTTACATGTAGCTAACTGAAAGAAACATCCATTGCTCCAGTTCATCGCTACTGTTTCAGCATCATTACAACATTAAGAAAGAATATCACCTTTGAAGAACTGCAGCTGCAAATAAACTCAAAACCTTTCTAGTCTGAATCCAAAAGACTATAAACAGGGGTGACTCATGGGAAACCCTGACAAATATTTTCATTTCCAAAACAATGGCACTCAGCCCTACCCGTGGTGCCAACCTTTGCTGGTTCTTATATCTTAGCACTTAGTCATACATCCTGAAACACCCAGAGACAATCCCTGTAATGCAGCTATATTTGTTTCGTGACCAAGATTGATAACATTTTGAACTCTTTTCTTTTTATGGAAGCCCTCCTCCCCTTTCTTTGCACAGAAACCTTTTTGGTTCTTTATCTATGAGCAACGGGTGGTCTCCAGCTTTTGTAGATGAGTAACCATGTCACAAAATGAACCAAGGTGATACATTAAGACTATGGCTGCTACAGTGGGATTTGTTTCTCAAGTAAACATACTCATTAGTTATTGTTACTATTATTTTAAATTCCACCCTTCTTCCAAGGAGCTCACAGGGTAGATAGTCCCCCCCCCCAACATTTTATTTTTACCACAACCTTGAAAACCAAGCAACCTTAGGATAGCTGATGATTGGTTGCAAGCAGCCCACTGATATCATGGTGCCTACTGATTATGTGTTTTCTGCCACCTACATCTTTCTTACCCAAAAGTAGAGGCCTCTTCTGCACATGCAGAATAATGCACTTTCAATCCACTCTCACAATTGTTTGCAAGTGGATGTTGCTATTCCACGGACAGCTGCAAAGTGCATTGAAAGTGGATTGAAAGTGTATTATTCTGCATGTGCAGAAGGGGCCTCTGCAAAGCAAATAACTAGTCCTGGCTTTCCTCTGCCTCATTGGAGCAGGTTTCAGAAGATCCCAGCAGGCACCACCTTTTAGGGTTGCTAATGACCTGGAGGGAAAAAAATGTCCTGTCCCTTTAGCTGAGGTTTAATGGGATGTTATCTACCACCTGATTTTATTTACCTCCATTCCGTGAAAAGCTTTACTTTCCTATTGCCACTCATGAAGCCTCTACTGGGCAGATTCCACACAGGCCACTACAGCGGCTTCCCACCAGCATAAATGATTCCAGTGGAGCCCTGGGGCCATTCGCACACTGAGATGTGAGCAGCCCCAGAGCAGCCCCAGCCCGTGGAGGTGCCTCCTCCATTTTGTTTCCCCACACTTACCTTCTCTCCCTGTGGAGCTCTCCGTGGAAAGTCCCTGACTTAGACTGAACTGGAATAGTGTACCAGGGCAACTCTTCTAAGTTGCTTCTTGATGAACTATACTTTTTTTTTACTATATAAATGCACGCAACTAGAATGTAACTTAGCTCAGTTTAGCTTTCAGCTAAACAATACCTTGGTTGGTGTTTCTGATCCAAACGCAGAAAACTGGGATGAAAGTGGATCGGAAAGAAAAGGCCTGAGGAATAGACTAAATCTACAACGTCATTTCCCGATACGTCAGGCTCTCTCTTCTTCTTGCAGTCTCAGGAGAATATCTGTGTTGCTTTCCTAACTAGATGAAGGCATTTTATCAGAGGTGATATGCTTTCAGCATGGGTGTGATAACTATTGTGTCTTGGGCCAAAATATACATTACGTGGGAGTTCTGTAATTGGCTCTCCCAGCAGTGTTTCCTTTAACATTAAAAATCAGTTGCAGGGTGGGCCTGATTTGGATCTAGACTTTGGTTCCAGGGGAGGGGGAGGATTCCTTCCTTTCCAGAGCGGCAATTAATCAGGGAAGGGAAAAAAATAAAGATACCTTCATGTTCAATAAGTATTGATGTTAAAGTATTGATGTTAAAGAAAATTTAAGGAATGTAGCTTGTTCTTCAATATTTCTAGAACAAATTCATTTCAATATTTCTAGAGCAAATTCATTTCAAATGAATGCAGTGAAAAAACAATGTTATATGCCATTAAAGGTTAAAATTGAAATTGAAAAAACAATGCCATAGCTGAGATGTTTATGATATTTTAGTTTCTGCAGTATTTGCACCAAGGGTCTCTGAGATTTTGGGTTAGCTCTGTTTCCGTTATAGAAAAAGACCTATTTCAAAGAATGGTCATATTTCCTCTCCTTTCTTTTCTGAAAGCATTGATTTAAGGGGTGAATACCTCAGTGCATCTGATGAAGAGTGTTTTGAGTCACAAATTCTTAGTCTGGAATACATTTTGTCAGGCCTTAAGATGCAAATCGCCTGCTATTTTATTCCAAAGGACATCATAAGATCAGTTTAATTTACTGCAAGCATCTGGGAACTAAGGAGAAAAATCTGGCCACTAAAAAGCGTTCCAACAAGCTTGCCATGAAGTTGCCTAACTCTATTTTCTTGTGGTGTAAATTTTGCAAATACAAAGTGAACAGGTGATTTAGTGTTGGAGTGGAGGCAGTGGCATACTGGCCACGGGGACATGAGGTATCATATGTCCCCGGGTGCATGCCCTCCTCTACCTGTCAGCCTGCAGCCATGGTGCCCACCTAAGCTGCCCACCTGAGCTGCCTGCTACCAGCTAAGCTAAGTGAGGCATGGCGGCAAAGCTAGCGCCATTTCCCCCGGTACACCTCTGAGAGGATGGCTTCATCTGCTCAGGATTTTAAGGCAGTAGAACAAACTACCAGAGGCCGCCTAGCCTCTGTATTACTGAATTCATTCAGTTTATTGCTATCATGGGTAGGTAGCACCATATCTGTAAAACTCTCATTACAGCAGAATAATCTTGCACACTTACATAAAAATCTAACTACTGTGAAATAGTCTGGCTCTTAATGCATACTTAAAATCCAGTTTGTTTGTTGCACAGTACTTTGGTAACTTTTTATGCTCTGTGTGGGTCTGCTACCTCCTTGCAGGATCATGACCCACAGGGGTCCTGCAAGATTGGTTTGTAGCGCAGATGAATCATAGGGGAAGTCAACCAATCAATCTTCTCCAAAAGCCTCACACATTTGAGCGAGGCAGGAAAATAGCGTTTTCACCCAGGTGTGTGTGGGGGGGAAGCATGGCGCTGCCTCGATGCAGAGGCGGCAGTCATGCGAACAGCACCCCTGGAATGCTGTTTTTACAGTTATAGGGGCGCTGTTTTTGGCCCGTGAGGAATCTGCCATAAAGATGTAGGGTTTCCGCCGCCCCACCCCCCACCTGTTGGCAATCCGACTACTTTTATGAACAAGCGTTTGGACAAGGGTAGCCAACCTCCAGATAGTGGCTGAAGATTTGCTGAAATTACACCTAAGCCCTAACCTTGGTTCTGGTCTTTAGCCCTAAACAGGCTCTGTTTAGCCCTTGTGAATCATGATTCCCATTAAACTGCAACTAAGACAATTTTGCCAGTTCTATTAAATATATATAGTGAAGAAGTAGTTTAAGAAATAGAAAGTGAGCAAATAGTTGGTCAGGGTGGAAAGAAATCATTATAAAGAGGAATATAGTAATTGGAGCTGGAGTTCCACAAGATTAAATGAGGTGAATTTTGCCAGTTCTATTAAATATATATAGTGAAAAAGTAGTTGAAGAAATAGTGGGCGAAGAAATAGTTGGCCAGGGTGGAAAGAAATCATTATAAGGAAGAAAATAGTAACTGGAGTTGGAGTCTCCAGAAGATTAAGTGAGGTGAAGGAGACTATTTTTATGCTAGGCCTTTGTGATCAAAAAATACTTCAGAAAGCTTTTTCCTTACAGGCATACACATTGTTTATTAACAATGCTCCTGGATAAAATGTACAATAGAGGAAAAAATTCTGAATTGCAGTAACCTATTCCATTGGGTTCAAATGTTTATTTTTACAAAACAAATAGTAAGGATTTTTTTTTTGGTCAAATCTCTTCGACCTTTATAACCACAATGTAAAAAAAACCCCTCAAAAACAAGAACACGAGGGACTTATTCAGATGAAATCTATTTCTGTAGTTTCTTAGTTGCCTTCCCAAACAGCTAAAACATTATGGGTGAGGCTCGCAAAGACACATTTGTGGTGATATTGCATGGCTCCCGACCTTCATCTTCTGCCACTGTGTCCCAGACAGAGGCAGGTGCAAGCACAAGCAGGAGCCTCCTCATCTTTTCCCCATTCCTTGGAAAGTGGGTGTGCCATGGGCCGTTGCAACCCCTCCAGCAGGCCTGGGCAGCTGCCCAAGTGCCCACTGGCAAAGATTGCCCCTGACTGTGATGGTACTGAAAGAAGTTTGCATTGGCACAGCCAAAGAAGCATTCTTCACTTTTAGTATGTTCAAGAGGCTTGCTGGGTTACCCCCCAGCAGCAGGCCTGGGTGTTTCTGAAAAGGCTTTTAGAGTGGTGTGTGCATATTAGTGCTGACTCATAAATCACAACAAAAAGGATCCCGAAGATGACTCACACACAGCTGAAATGCATTTGCACTAATAAATATTAACTAATTCTTGAAATATTCACTAGGGGTCTCTAAGACCTCGGAGATCTAATACTGGTCAATTGTAATCAGTACTGAGCTTAGAGTTGCCAGTTCCCCCTTGGCCACTGGCAGAAGATGGAGGGTAGGGTTGTTAGATACAGGTTGCAAAACTCCTGGAGATTTGGGGAGAGAGCCTAAGGAGGACAGGGACCTCAGTGGGGTACGAAGTCTTAGGCCCCTTCCGCACACGCAAAATAATGCGTTTTCAAACCACTTTCACAACTGTTTGCAAGTGGATTTTGCCATTCCGCACAGCTTCAAAGAGCATTCAAAGCAGTTTGAAAGTGCATTATTCTGCATGTGCGGAATGAGCCTCTGAGTCTAACTTCCAAAGCAGCCATTTTCTCCAAGGAAACTGATCTCTGTAGTCTGGAGATGAGATGTAATTCCACATCTTTTTACCAGGTCCCACCTGAAAATCACCAGGTCCCACCTGGAGGTTGCATTCCCAACTGAGCTAGAGGGGCCTATGGTCTAACCTGGGAAAAGAATTTCTGGCAACCTCGATTTAGAGGGGTACATGTGGGAAACATCATACTAATTTTTGTATAGAGAAATTCTAGGCTGCCGAAAAGGAGGCACTATAGGGACAAAATTCTAGGGGCCCAAGTCATCCTGAGGCCCATTGAGCTCAGAAAGTCATGTGATTTGTTTTCAGATTATATTAGTGGGTGGTGTGACAGACAGGGAATTTGTGTTTGGGGGGCCTTCGGGTAGTTCTTGGAAGGGACAGAGCGAAGGGGAAGTGTGCCCGGTGCGCGCCCCGCACACCCCTCCAAGCCCCCTGAATGCCCCGTCCCGCCCTTGTCCCGCCCTTGTCCCACCCCTGCCACACCCCTGGAATGCCTTTGCAGGGGTCCCCGCCCGGTGCATCGCACCTCCCCCACACCCCCTTGGCTCTACGCCTCTGGTTCTTGGCAGTTGTGGAGAAAAACCTGGGTGTTGGGGTTGCCACTTCATGACACCCTTGGCAAGAAGATGAGGCCTCCAAATCAAAGTGTGTCTCCTGGGCTTTGATATTATCTTGATTCAAGCTCTTACTCTCAGCATGGAAGGTGGGTATTTTGAAGCTGCTGCTGGGAGATGAGTCAGTAAACACCCTCCCCCGATCCAATTATATTCTGATTTAGCCGACTCAGAAGAAAAGGCTTGTCCGTAAGATGGCAGCACAGTGAAAAATCTCAAGCAGATTCCTGTCAAAATAGCTGGGGATGCCGGGAGTGAGAAATCTGCGATAATGGCTCTCATTGTTTATTATGCTGATTGCTAGCATTACAGGAGACTTGGAAAGGTGGGGCCCGCAGTTATGCCGCACCCTCTGATGAAGGGGCAGCACATTTGCCAGGCTCACAGAAGCAAAAGTATTTAATACTCTGCTTATTTTCTTTTTTATTCTCCCCCCTCCCCGCCCCAGAATACAACACAACATGTATAGCATAATGCAGGTCACACTCCCAAGTACAGAAGAAACAAAGAGGCACACCAGTCCTGTAGATTAAGTTTGGCTTAGTCTGAATCAGTGTCCCAATATTTATTACATATGAGTAGGGATTTGAGCTTGGGTTCTCTCTGTCTTTAGTCCAATGTTGTAAGTAGACCAGACTGAGTGCAGAAGCCAAGGTGTCGGGTTTTTACATATATATGGACTGTCAAGTTGCGTTGCCAGAATGCAGAATGATGTAGGTTTCTTTTTTCAGGAACATCTTTTTGTCGTAATACATTGTGACCAGTAATAGCCTATTTTCTCTGTCCTTCCCAGTAGCCACAACTCGCATAATTCCACTTGACCTCCACAATCCCAGATGTGACAGGCAATACAGGGAGAATAATCCCTTGATCTTTTCTCCTGATGAGTCAGAAGTGTGACTCAGTAAGCCTGTGTGCTTTGGGGGACTGGGAAAGCCTGGTCAGTTTAGGCCAAATTATTTTTCTTCTCTCTTTTTTGCTTTCACTTTAAGGATAAGATAGCGTCTGCATATCCTTTCAGTTCTCAAATCCACTGCCAACAAGAATAGCCTGGAGAAACGGCCTTCTGTTTTCCTACTTAGAAAAGTCCAGAGGAAGTAACCTGAGAAGAGCTAAATGTTATAAAGATATCATTCCACAGACACTGATACCTAACTCACAGGATTTGGCCTGTAATAGTACAATCCACCATCTGCCACTTAAGGAACACTGCCCTTGGAGAAGATCTCTTCATGACCTTGGATACTATTACAAACTGGCTGATTGGCTCCATCTGTCCTCCTGTTTCCTCAGTGTGTGCGGTGTGTGTTCCAACCTTCTTGGATAAGGCAGTGTTCTGGTCTAGAGCAAACAGTGTTGCCAGATTATTGACTGGGAATCATTATCCAAGTCTCAGGTGATCAGGTTGTGCTGAAAGTTTGCATACAAGAAGACTGTGTATGTGGGGAATGCAAACTGCCCTTCATCCTTTCTTTCACAGCACTTCCATCAGCTACTTTATCCCAAGGAAGTCCTGTGAGAGAACAAGGCTATCCCATTCCTTTGAGATTTCCTTTTCTCACTCCAGAGTTAGGGTTGCAAAATCTGGGTTGAGAAGTTTCTGGAGATTTGGGGGCGGGGGGAAGCCTGAGGAGGGTGAGGTTTAGGGTTTGGAGGGACCTTAGCAAGGTATAATACCATAGAGTTTGCCCTCCAGAATAGGCCTTTTCTCCAGGGGACTTGATCTCTGTATACTGGGATGAGTTGTAATTTCAGAAGACCTTTAGACTCTAGCTGGAGGTTGGCAACGTTATGTGTCCAGACATAAAGTGTAGAAGTTGGGTCTGGGGTCCCCACACTGTCTCAGATGTGACACAATCACGTGTGAATTTCAAGTTCTTACCGGTAATTCCCACAGATGTAGAAAAAGACAGGCCCCTTCCGCACATGCAAAATAATGCGTTTTCAAACCACTTTCACAACTGTTTGCAAGTGGATTTTGCTACTCCGCACAGCTTCAAAGAGCACTGAAAGCAGTTTGAAAGTGCATTATTCTGCATGTGCGGAATGAGCCACAGTTTCCAAGAGTGGACTCTGTGGTATACAGAGAATCCAAATTGGAGTTTCCTAAGTGGGTCTTAAAGGCATGGACTTTCTTGTGACAAAATCCATGCCACCTGAAACAGTTGCCTCACACAGAACGCCGAATTGTCCCTTCCAATACAGGTTTCATACGACAACTGAATGTAAGCCCTTTTGCATCAACATCCGTAACAACTATTTGTGTTGGGTTTGTTACACCTTTTCCAATTTTCATTTGTGTATCAACCCCAAAGTCTATCTGAGGTTGAATGTTTTGGTCCTTTGTCTCTGTTAATTATACAACTTCACATTCCCAGTTTTGTTTCTACCAATAATGCGTCACAAGGTTTCACTTCACTATCATGATCAATCTGAGATAACATTCCTTTATTATTTTCTCAGTGGAAGAAATTTCTCATTGTGTTCATTGACGGAAGATTGTTTCCCCACTTTTAAAATGACGTCGATACTCACCGGTGTCATTTGCTCCAGGACCATTTTAGCGCGGGGTCATGTTCCCCACCATAGCTTCCCCACCTTCGTCCAATGAGCACGGCAGCCGCGCAGCAGCCAGGCAGGACTCCCCACGATCCACTCAGGGGGTGTCCTGATTGGCTGCTGCGTTGTGCTGCAGCGGGATTTTTTTTAAAATTTTCAACTGGACGAATCAACATCCCGACGAACCCACGACTATTTGTGGACACATCTATGCTTATGTGCTCTTAAAACGGTGTGCAGATGTGGATCCCTTGTGTAAAAAAATTTAATTCATGGCTGCCACTTCTGGGTTCAGAAATTCCTGAAGATTTGGAAATTGAACCTGAGAAGGGTGGGATTTGGGGGCAGAAGGGACCACAGTGAGGTATAATTCTATAGACCACCTTCCGAAGCAGTGATTTTCTCTAGGGAAACTGATCTCTGCAGCTAGAGGCGCAGCTAGGAAAAATGGAGCCCGGTGCAAAATCTGAGTTTTGCCGGGCGGGGGGGGGGGGGGTGTTTGTTTGTGTTTTTTGTGTTTTTCCAGTTTTTGGCCTGCAGGGGGCGCAGGTTTTAGGCTAGCAGCACCAAAATTTCAAGGTATCTTAAGGAGACTCTCATGACGATACCACCCAGGTTTGCTGAGGTTTGGTTCAGGGGGTCCAAAGTTATGGACCTTCAAAGGTGTAGCCCCATCTCCTATTAGCTTCCATGGAAACAATGGGGGATGGGGCACGCCCTTTGGGGGATGGGGCACGCCCATAACTTTGGACCCCTGAACCAAACCTCACTTAACTTAGGTGGTATCATTAGGAGAGTCTCCTGAAAAATCCCTGAAATTTTGGTGCTGCTAGCCTAAAAACTGTGCCCCCTGAAGTTCAAAAACTGAAAAAACACTAAAAAATACAAAAAAATCAAACCTGAATTTTGCGCCCCTTCCAGGTGTGCACCTGGTGCAACACGCACCCCCATTCCCCTTGTAGCTCCTCCTATGCTGACTAAGCCCTTTAAATTGCACTTATATTGACATTATTGTTCCAAAAATAATGCCCCCCCAATGAAAGAGGCAAAGCAATTCCCTGAACCATAGGCTGCTAAAGGAGACAATCCTACAGCTGATATTCTCTCCCCTCCCTCCCCTCCACACACACACTTCCTGCTGCTGCCCCCGCAGGAGGGGAGTGTGGCTTGATATTTTCAAACACTCTCTGTTATTATTATATTGAAATCTTGATATATCAATATGAGTATGCAGAGGTCAGTGTGTTTTGGCTAAGCCCATTTATGTGAGTTGCTTTTCTATGGCTTGAAGCAGCTGGCAACATGAAGGGGAGCAAGGAAAAGGTGTGGATGACAGTGCAAGGGAGTGAGAAGGCTAATGGTGGGCAGAGGAAGATGTCTGGGGCAAAACTGTGCTCACTGGCAAATCTTCCCCACTCTGGGGGTGAAGAAAATTAGTCTTGCTAGAAGTGGTCTTGCTTGCCACGGAGAGAATGGAAAGTGAAAGCAGAGTGTGAGGAAATACGACCATACAGGAAATCTTGCTGTGACTGACATTTGTCCCTATTGGGCAATAGACACCATGTACATAGTTGGCAAAGGACTGACAAGCATGGTGGGTGTTATGTCTCAAAGAATCAGGAGTCGGAGGAACAAAACATGGTGCTTTATTTCAAAGCTGCTACTCACACATAGCCTAAAATCACTCTGCAGCTGTGCTCAATATAACACACCTACTGATTACCAATTCCAGTGCAACAGCTGCAGACTCTTAAAACAATACAGTACCTCACAATCAATACAATACATTACACCCCTTCCCCCTAACTCCTGTAATAATCTGGTGGGATTCTCTTTCGCTGAGATCGTCTCAGCTCCCGCTCTGGCTCCTGAGTCTGTGTTTGTTCCTGGTTCTGCAAAACAATTGGACCCTTTGCTGTTTCCTTATCCTGCATCTCCATCTGTGCCCTTAACGCCCCAGGTTCCTCTGGGACAATTGGACTATTTACTGCTTCCTCATCCTGCAGCTCCATCTGCCCCCTTAACGCCCTAGATTCGAGGACCTGGGGTTCCTGATCTACTGTTGGACCTGGCACTCTCTTCCTTACTTGGTCAACATGTCTGCGGATCACCCGCCCCTCTTCAGTTTCCACCTATAAGACAAGGGCCCTGTCGGCTGCCTCACAACTGCTGGGACCCAACATGGACCTGCTCCATAATTTCGGACATACACCGTATCATCCCTATCAAATGTCCGAGGTGCTTTCAACACCTGATCTTCTTTCCGTGGACGATCATCAACTGAATCGGGATGCATTCGGTCCAGCAACGTTGTAAGTTTCCGATTCATTAGCAACTCCGCAGGACTCCTGCCGGTGTCTGTGCAGGGTGTTATGTGCTGGGTTGACAAAAAATTCGCCAACCGGCGGTGCCGATCCCCCTCTACGATTCGGTGCAATGCATCGCCGTTTATTATGCAGCACCATCCTTTCTGCCTGCCCATTCGTAGCCGGATGAAAAGGGGCCGAGGTAACCTGGCGAATAACACCATTGTGCCAGGAATACTCTAAACTCCTTGGATACAAACGCTGTCCCATTATCCGATACCACCGTATCCGGGAGGCCATGGGTTGCAAATAACTTACGCGAGTGCCCTAATAACTGTTTGTGATGTCATTGACATTACTGGCACTACTTCTAGCCATTTGGAATATGAGTCCACTACGATGAGAAACACCTGGCCTTGGAAAGGCCCTGCAAAATCAATATGTACCCTTGACCACGGTCTTTTTGTGGACTCCCATTGATAGGTAGAG
Organism: Sphaerodactylus townsendi; assembly: GCF_021028975.2. Classification (NCBI taxonomy): domain Eukaryota; kingdom Metazoa; phylum Chordata; class Lepidosauria; order Squamata; family Sphaerodactylidae; genus Sphaerodactylus; species Sphaerodactylus townsendi. The sequence goes on along the minus strand of NC_059426.1, from coordinate 23,061,736 downwards.
GGCCTGAGGTGGGGCAGGTCGCATTATCTGACACTCCCCTGCACCTGGCCGGCCACCCATTCTTCTATTTCACTATCCATCTTTGGCCACCACACATAACTACGGGCCAATGCCTTCATTCTCACTATTCCGGGGTGCCCTACATGTAAGGCCTCCAGCACCCTAATCCTTAAAGCTGCTGGGATCACTACTCTATTTCCCCACAGTAAGCACCCCTTGTGGACAGATATCTCGTGCTGCCTCATTCCAAATGGTCTGAATTTTTCCTCTAACTTACCCAATGGCCAACCCTTCCATGCCCAATTCAAAACTCGGGCAAGCACTGGGTCCTTAGCTGACCTTTCTGCTATTTCTGCCGCTTGCACTGGAGGCTCTGATAACTTGATTCCAACATCAAAACCTCCAAAGTGGGGAATGATCTTCCTCCTCCCTTTGTACTGGCAAGCGACTCAACGCATCTACATGACCAATTTTCTTTCCCGACTGGTGCTGCAAGACATAATCATATGCATTCAGGAACATTGCCCACCGCAGCATTCTAGGGGACAATATCTGTGGTGTCTGGCGCTGAGGAAAATAATCCCAACAGCGGCTTATGGTCTGTAACAATCATAAATGGTCGCCCATGCGTAATCATGAAACTTCTTAACCCCAGCCACTATTGCTAATGCCTCCTTATCAATTTGCGGCGTAATTTGGCTCCGTTGTGAACAACGTCCTAGAATAATACGCAATTGGAGCTTCCCGCATATCCTCCAATTGATGGCTCAACACTGCTCCAACTCCATACGGGGAGGCATCGCACGTCAAAATTAATGGCTTCCTCTCATCAAAATGAACCAATACACTTTCTGATGACAACAATCGTTTTGACATCTCGGAATGCCTTCTCATGCTGACTTGTCCACTGCCACACTGCCCGTTTATCTAATAAGCGGTTGCAGTGGCTCACTCATTAATGGCCTTATGCTTTAAGAATGAATGGTAAAAATTTAGCAATCCCAAAAATGCCTGTAACTCTTGCTTTGACTGTGGTGCTGGGGCATCCTGGATGGCCCTCACCTTTGCTGATGTCGGGTGGATTCCCCTTGCATCTACCATGTATCCCAAAAACTCTACTTAGCTACTCCAAACCGCATTTTTTGGCTTAGCAGCGCAACCCTACATCTGAGAAGCACTGCAGTACTTTCCGTACCCGTGTCATCAGTTCCTCCTCAGTTGCACCCACTATCAAGACATCATCAAAATATGGTATGACTCCCGGCAAGTTTCTTAATATTTCTTCCATCAAGCTCTGGAATATCCCAGGAACTACGCTCACTCCAAATTGCAGCCGCTTTTACTCTGAATGCCCCTGTGAGTCACTATCGTCTGGGCTTCTGCAGTGGCATCATCCACTTCCAGCTGTTAGTATGCCTGCGCTAGATCTAATTTTGCAAAACCTTTCCCCGGCCAATGTTGCTAACAACTGACTGACACCTGGCACTGGGTCCGCATGTTTCTGCAATGCCTTGTTAATTGTGCACTTATAATCAGCACAAATGCGCACATCCCCATTGGCCTTCAGGGGGGTCACAATTGGAGTTTCCCATTTTGCATTTTACCACTGGCTCCAATATTCCCTGTTCCAATAACTGATCTAGTTCTGCATCCACTTTAGAGCGCCAGAAGCAAATGGAATCTGCCCGTGATTTTAGGCGTGTTGGGGGTACTAAAGGATCAAGATGCAATGATATAGGTGGACCCTTATACTGCCCCAGTCCCTCAGCAAACACACTCTTAAATTCTCCCACTAGCACCTCCCATGTCAACTTGCTAACCTCATGAATTCCAGTAATTACAATTCCCAACCTCCCAAACCAGTCCAACCCCAATAAGCTCGTCAGCCTTCCTTCCACTATTAACAATTTCAAACATCCATCAAACATATGATATTTCACATGGACATTACACATGCCAACCACAGGTACTCTATGTCCTTGATAATCCGTAAGTGGTAAGTCACAAGATTGAATGTCCAAATCATCCTGTGGGCAAAATGTTTTATAAGTGTCCCATGAAACGATGGAGAATGCTGACCCAGAATCCACTTCCATCACACAAGGGACATCCTGGATCTTCACAGTCACCGACAACTTACGCTGGATCTCGGGTTGCACGTGGTTAATTACATCAGCTGCGTAAACACCATCACACTGCTCATGTGGGGGTTGGTCAGTCAAGCCAGCCACATGGGGACAGCAAGGTGCATCCACAGAGTGTGTAGCAGATGAGCCGGGAACATGTCTTCTTGGTCCCTGATGCCTTTTTTCTCTGCACACTCTCCCAATATGCCCCCAACGTTTACAACAGAAACATTGTGCCTCTTTAAATTTACACCTTTCTCTCTCATGGGGCCCACCACAACTCATACATTTCTCTGTTAACATCCTCCCCCTCTGTTGTGGTGGTCTTCCCATCTTCATTGCACCATGCTGCAGTCTCTGAATTTCACCATTACCCGGGTCTACAGTCCCACTGCCAGCTGTTTGCAATCTCTGTGGGCTCCTGGCTTGTCGCGACCTCGAGTAGAGGCTGCAGCAAGTTCAAATTCAAAGGCTTCTTGGTATGCCGTTTGAAAAGTCAAGTCTGTCTTTGCCAGCAGCAACTTTTGCAATGGTGCCTCTCTCAGAGCCACAGACCAGACGATCCCTTAACATTTCTTCCAAATTGGAGAAATTACATTGTTGTGCCAACCGCCGTAAGACTGCAACATAATCTGCAATGCTTTCAGTCCCCTCCTGATCACGTTTATAAAAAACACTCCGTCTAGCTATTTCTGGCCCGGTTGGGGAATGAAATGGTTCCTTAATGCAGTCAGTATCTCTACAAGCGGTGTTGCTGATAAGTCTCTTGGCGCTATCAATGCTGAGGCGAGGTCAAACACCCCTTCACCACAGAGGCTCAAAAACACGGCTCTTTTCCTTTCTGGGTCTGTTATGCCATTTGCCAGAAGATAAAATTCCAATCGGGCCTCATAACTCTGCCACTTCAAAGGAAACTCCAAATTAAACTGTTCCAGCTGCCCTTGAAAAGCCATAATTTACTCACAGTCCTTGCTTCACAAAAACTTGCTAGACTCGTCATAAGTTTATCCTCGTCGCCAATATGTTATGTCTCAAAGAATCAGGAGTCGGAGGAACAAAACATGGTGCTTTATTTCAAAGCTGCTACTCACACATAGCCTAAAATCACTCTGCAGCTGTGCTCAATATAACACACCTACTGATTACCAATTCCAGTGCAACAGCTGCAGACTCTTAAAACAATACAGTACCTCACAATCAATACAATACATTACAGTGGGCCCAGCAACAAAGGCAGAAATTAAGCAGTGTTTTATTATTTTATTATTTTTGTCCATATTAACTTTAAGGTAGGGCTTGTTTGTTTTTCATTTCTTTCTGTTTTAGTAGTTATGACACACAAAAGTTGCTGTTTGTGCTGTTCTCCAACGTAAGTCAACTGGTAGCAGGGTTGCCAGCCAGTGGCTGGTGTCTGGTGGGGGACTGAGGGGCAGGAAGATGGGAGGTGGGGAATCCTACAGGGGTGTGATGTCATTTCCAAATTCATCTCCGAAGTGACATCATGCTGTCAGTGTAATTGTGATTTTTGCACTGTTTCCCCCTGCTAGCCTACTGAGCTGTAGTGGAGGTTGGACCCTGCCACTGGGAGCTCTTCTGCTTTAGAGCCAGTGTGGTGTAGTGGTTGAGAGCAGGTGCACTGTAATCTGGAGAACTGGGTTTGATTCCCCGCTCTGCCACTTGAGCTGTAGAGGCTTATCTGGTGAATCAGATTGGCTTGTGCACTCCAACACATGCCAGCTGGGGGACCTTGGGCTAGTAACAGTTCTTGGAGCTCTCCTAGTCCCACTCACCTCACAGGGTGTTTGTTGTGGGGGGAGGCAGTGGTATAGCGCCCACGGGACAGGGGGTGTGACATCCCAGGCAGGGGCATGGTGAGGGCGTGGCAGGGGCATTCCGGGGCGGGGGTGGCGGTATTGTGGCAGGGTGCAGGATGCGCGTGCGCCCCGGCTCACTTTCCTCTTGCTCCGCCTCTGGGGAAGGGAAAAGAGATTGTAAGCCCTTTTGAGTATCCTTACAGGAGAGAAAGGGGGGATATAAATCCAAACTCCTCCTCCTCCTCCTCCTCCTCCTCCTCCTCTTCCTCTTCCTCTTCCTCTTCTTCTTCTTCTTCTTCTTCTTCTTCTTTAGCAAGAGACCTGGCAACCCTAACTGGCTGGGTTTTGCATTATCTCTTTTGCTTTCCTTTGAGTGGTTAGACCTTCTGATTGACAAATGCTGAGCAGGAGAGGGTAATCAGTTTGAGCAGGCCTGTAAAGAAGCTTCTCTATTTCCCATCTACAGGTAACTCTATGTTGGCACCTTGGTTGGGGGCTACAAAATATGAACATGATTGATGTCAATATTGTTGTCTAAAGGCAAATGGTTTCTCTTTATCAATTCAGCTGTAGTGTTATTATTGGCAACGCACTTCAAAACCATATCATTTTTTGGAAGAAGAAGAAGAAGAAAGACTGGGATCTAATCTGATTCACTAATTGGACTACCAGCTATCATTCCTCATTTTGGGGAGAAGGGTGCAGGCCATTGTTGCCAACTATGCTTCAAAGAGGAATCTACTCTTGATTTTCATTAACAGGGACTAAAAAAGGGAATATCCTGGAAGTTGTGAGTGAAAATGACAAAGAACAGACTCCGTTTGTTGGGCAATTTTACTTCCTGCTTAAAACTGGATTCGAAGAGGTCATGTTTAAATTTGGAACAGCTAGAAAATGTTGCCACAGTGAATGATTCGGACAAGAACAGGCTTGAATCTCAAACTATTGGCTGGCTTCTTCAGAAGAATTTGCCGCTTCTCTTTTATTGTATGAGGTAAGTGTAGACGGATTGTCCCGACTTGTTTTTATCTTACTAATTTCTTCTGCTAAAGACAACAAGATGTTGGATGCAGGTTGACTTTTATCTGTAATGTGCCTTCAATTGCTTGAAAGTTTTATTAGCTCATATCCATGTTTTGTACTGAGTGATCTGAGAAGAAAAGGACAAATTGTTTAAGAAACAGAATGTGGGGCTTTCAGTTCAAATCTCTGCTCCTTGTTTGCCTGCCTTTCTCCTCAACAAGAATTTGAAATGGCATACATCATTTGCCTCTCCCCCATTTTATCATCCCATCAACCCTGTGAAGTAGATTAAGCGGCAAATATGTGGTTCGTTCAAGGTCACCTAGAAAGCTTTCAGACTAGGAATTGGAACCTGGACCTCTGAGCTCCAGGACCTAGGCTAATGCTGTCCTCATTAAACCATGTTGGATTTCCAAGGTACCTTTGGTCCCTTCCGCACTTGCAGAATAATGCACTTTCAATCCACTTTCACAATTGTTTGCAAGTGGATTTTGTTATTCTGCACAGCTGAAAAGTGGATCGAAAGTGCATTATTCTGCATGTGCAGAAGCGGCTTTTGAAAACTATGTAGAATTGCAGTTAACAAAGCTTCGCCTTATCACACATACACGAGTTAAGATGTAGCTTGTTCTATATAAGTGTTCCCTTGCATTTAGCTATCCAAGATAGGCTAAGCACCAACTCTGCAATCATGTTATATTGTCAAAATCTCTGGTTAAAGGTAAAACAGTAATTATGTATAATATTATCCCTACCAGTATGATAACCTGAGGAGGTATGAAAGAAAGGACTAACCTGATCCTTGTTGGGTGTTTGAACATGCTTCGAGGTCTAATTCCAATGAATTATAAAGTTTTTGTTGTTTTTGTTTCATTGCAGCCTGATCCTATGCTTGACCACTCGGTTTCTTTGTTTAACACTCTGATTTTCTCCCCAATGGGGGGGGGGGTGTCTAAAGCAGATTACATCATTCGCTTCTCTTTCACAACAGTCCTGTGAGGTAGGAAAGGCGGAGAGTGATACAGATTTCTTGAATGTAACAGGACTTTTTCCTCAGGGAGCTTTTTAGAGGATTGTAGCCACTCTCTCCGCCCCACCTACCTCACAAGATGTCTGTTGTGAGGAAAGGAAGGGAAGGAGCTTGCAAGCTGCTTTGAGACTCCTTACCGTTGAGAAAACCAGGATATAAAGCCAAACTCTTCTTCTTCTTCATAATGCTCAATGCTGTACATGTTAACTTGGGGGTAAGTTCCACTGTGTACAACAAAGCTTACTCCCAGAGAAATGTGCTGAGGAGCATAGATTATATAGGATTAATCATCAAAGTGCCCAAGTGACAGGAGGTTAAGGTGAGCAGAGAATTATACCTGGTCTTTTAAGTAATATGAATTCTCATAAAGTAAAGAATGCTTCAAAGACTATTGAGCAGATATAACCATTAAGTTCTTGTACTACATTCTGAGCGTTTGACTCCAGCTTTGTGTGATTTGGGGCCTGTTATCTGAACAGGCTTCTTGGTCTTTACAAAGCCTAGTTGTAGCATTGGGAGGGAAGATGGCATATAGCCTGATCTTGTCAGATCTCAGAAGCTAAACCAGATTGGTATTTGGGGATGGGAAACCACCAAGGCAGGCTCTGTAGAGCAAGGCGATAGCAGAGCACCTGTGCTTCTCACTTGCCTTGAAAACCCCTTGCTAACAGCTGTGACTTGTCAACACTTTACATACATACAGGCAGTGGTGGGACTCAGCAGGTTCACACCACTTTGATTATTAAAATGGTGCTTGTAAACAACCAGTTGTTAAATTATTTGAATCCCACCACCGGAAACGGTTGGTAAATTATTTGAATCCCACCACTGCATACAGGTGCTTGTTTCTTCTCAAGTGGAAACATACATACATACATAAACCTTTATTGGCATAGTCAGAAAGAGTTACATAAATCGGGAACAATTGCACAACAAATACGTTCTACTGGGAACTCTCAACTATCTTCGCAATGACATTGGTCTTCACAAAGACCAGGGTCCAAGTTGTTTAACAATAGAGATAACCTAGTCAGATCAGATTGGAAGAAAAAATGTAAGTTGGTATATTTAGATCTGATGTTATCAAATCTGGTTCAATGCAAGAGTTGGTGAGTCAGGGTTTCAACAGAGGTGTACTGCCTATAGAGACATGGGGAAACCCATGTATCCAGGCACACACCTCTGGGTCACGTGGGGTGGCACCGGCCAGGCGGCTCCCCCTGTGCCTGGGCACCCAGCTGTGTGGCCGGGAGGCCTCTCCCCCACTGGGAGATTGTGCTGGTGTCCAAGGCCAGGCCCAACTGCTTCTACCCCCTCCCAACCTCTATTGGAGGCCATGAACAGGCGCAGGCCTCTGAAGGAGGTGGCGGGGGCAGCATCAGCCGGCGCCAGGTCAGGAGTGCCCAGCAGACTCCTGGCCCACCTGCTGCTGCCCTCCTCCACCTCTGTCGGAGGTGTGCGCCTGCTTAGGAGGAGCAGGAGCCGGCCCACGGGGAGGTGGGGGGACAAAGGGGGCACCTGGAGAAGGTGTTGCCTCCACTTGCCATTTTCCCCCAATACGCCTCTGAATGGAAACCTCAAGAGGTTTCAGTTTGGGGGAACTACGGTAAGTACAAGAATAGAATACTGTGCTTAAAATTCTTTCAATGTTGGGATTAATTGATTCTTTGGCCGCTGGATTTTATGACACTGTGAATTTAGGAAACCACAATTAATGACGTTTTCTCACAAACATAGGAAAAATGACATTGATTGCTTGAAAGTGTCCCAAATTTTTATTTCCAATGTTTGCAAATAAACCTGAATGAAATTTAATTGCACGACAGCAGCGAAACTATTAATGAAACTGTGAGGCTCCTCCCTCACCAACAGCGCATCCTGGTCTGTGATCACTGCACCCCTTCACATCTCTGGGGTCTCTCTAGGCCTCAGAATAGAAAAAGGAGGCCCAGGGCTGCACCAACCAAGCCCTCCTTTTCTCTGGAGGTCTTTAGCCATGTCCTTTCTGTCTGGCCCCTCCCAGATTCTTTAACAGCTGGACCACTCCTATGCCGCCCAAGCCATTATGGAGTTAGGATTAAAAATAGAAACGTGGAGTTGGGTTTAAAAATAGAAACGTGGATGAATTACTGAAGGCATGCTTTCTAAACATTTACTTTGAATATTCTCCTAAGTGTGATCAATGGGGAAATGACTTGGGGCATAAATTATTAAATTTAATTCTATATGGGAATAACAGAATAAGAATGTAGGTTGATGATAACTTGGCTGACAGTTGTATTCCAAATTTTGCCTAATGATTTGATCATTAGGAAAATATCTTTCCTAATTTTTCAGCTAGATGTTGACACTATAGGCACAGATTATATGACAGAGGGCATATTTGGTTGTCCTGAGCATATTTACAGAGCAACTGTAATCTTAAAATGGAAAGAATCAACCTACTTACTACGGTTAATATCCTACTGGATCCAATAGCTATAACTTGAAAGATATACAAACCATTTAAGATAATCACTAGGCAATAAAAATGATTGCTTCTTAAACCTGCAAAATATGTTTACCTGAGTAAGGTGTACTGGCTGTTTAATTAGTGATCTCTTTGCTTTCTGCCCTGTTCCAGTCAGCATGCAGGTACCATTACCCATACTTGTGTATTTATACTGTATATTTATTCTGATGGCTCCCTGGGGCCATTTTAGATTTAGAAAACAGTAGGGGAAAAGGCTTAAATCCACTCTCCCTTTGTTCACAGATCAAATCCTAACTGGGCTCACACAGGTCTAAATGTTAAATTTTTTTAGAAAAAAGGCTAGAAACTCTATCTGTGAAACTTCCATATTTGTGTGTCACATAGCTGCAAAATGTAGTCATTTTGGAGATATGGATTAATGATTTTGCAGTTACAGAGTACTGCAAGCTTGAATATATTATTACCAAAGCAGTACTTTTGGGTCCCAATGTCATTTCTTTTTGGACTTTCTAAAAAGGTTACTCCATCCCATTCATTTTACTCACTTCACAATTTCATTTGATAAGATCTTTGCTTCCTTCCAGCTGCAAACCATTGCCGGTGCTTCCCGTGATTATGTGTTTTGTGTCACACCACACATGAAAGAGACTTCTTTAGCATGATTTATTCGGAATATAATTGCAGCAGCAATCTGCATAAACAAAACTGGAACATTTTTTTAAAGGGAGAGAGTTAATGACCAGTTTTTGAAAAACTTTCCAGTAAATACCGATTGAAAGAGGGTGGAGTAAGTTGAACAAATCTGCACTGAAGATTTAACAGTTTAAACAGCCAGTCCCCCTTCCAAAGGAATCTGGTAATTGCAGTGGTGTGAGGGACAAGAGCAACAGTGTCAAACTACAGCTCCCATGATTCTTTGAGAATAACCAGGACAGTTAGAGTAGTTTTTACTATATGTTTACCTTATTTTTCAGGAAAAATGGACTCACAACAGAAATGACATTAAAATTTAGTGAAATTTATCCTTAGGGAGAAGATTCTCCACTGAACCGGATCCAGGTCTCAGAATAACAGCTTCACTGATAATTAATATATGCTTCCAGCATACTGCAGAATGAACTTTTCTGTATGCTATAATCACTTAATCATATGAACAAAGGATCAGCTGTCAATACAATAATAAATACCCTTGAAGTGGCCTTATACTGCATTAGACCATTGGTCTATCAAGGTCAGTGTTGTTTACTCTAGTTGGCAGTATTGTCTAATCTGACTTCACCAGACGTCAGACAGAAGTCTTTCATAGCACCTACTACCTGTTTGTTTTATCTGCAGATGCCTGGGACATTCCTCATGCAAAGCAAATACCACTGGAAACAGCCCCACAGTTCAGTGTTTTAATAATGCACTGTAAATTAAAGGTGGCCTCCTTTTAAGAACAAAGGTTCTTGCCTTTAGCAACGGTGGCAATCAGTAATCAGCCAGTGCTTAACTCTGTTTTGTTCCTGAAGTATGGAGAATATGTGGTTAAGTGGATGAATGAGATATGGAGGAGGGTCTAAGGCCAATTATGCAGGGAGCCCCCACAGTGTGCTGGCAACTGAAACCCAGGCACGGCAAACTTTCTTGTGCAAACATACTAGGAAGTTGCTGCTCAACTAATGCTGATGCTGTTGGATATCTCTGTGGGAAGCAAGAGCACTTCAGGCGCGTCTGATGCCGCAGCAGAGCAAAGAGGATGTAAGCTCCCTTGTCCATAATCGGCCTAAGACTACCCCCTCGATTTCTTGTTTCAGGTGATCAGCCATGTTAGTCTGTAGCGGTAGAACAAAATTTGAGTTCAGAAGCACCTTAAAAACAACAAAATGTTCCAGCTTTCACAATCCAAAGCTCATTTTGTATCAGACAAAAAATGTGTTGGTCTTTCAAGTACTACTGGATAGACAGCCAAGAAACAGATTTATCTGCTGAATATTTTGTTAAGCCCATTCTCAGGATTTATTGTCAGGGAAGTGTAGTGTGGTGTAGTGGTTAGAAACTAGAATCAGAGAGACCCGGGTTCAAATCCCCACTTGTGCTGTGGGAGCTCACTGGGTGACTTGGGGCCAGTCACCCACTCTCAGCCTAATCTACCTCACAGGGTTGTTGTGAGAATAAAATAGAGGAGAGGAGAATGATGTCTGGTGCTTTTTGCCCCCACTGGGGGAAAAGGTGGGGTGCAAGTGAATTCTATAAATAACTAAAATTATCCATGACGCCCGCCCATGGCAGAATATTGCATCCAGAGTAGGTTAGAAAGGCATTTATTCCGCCGAGTTTTTGGGTACAATGTTAAATGAAACTATTTCACATGTAACTTCCAGCAAATGACTGACTTTCTTTGGCTTGTGGGGCTGGTACTACCGTAGTTCTGGATGGGTCTGTGGTTTTCACTTTGGTTTTAATGGGAATTAAAATACGTTTGGAAATAAATCACTCCATGCTTTTGGTCCCTATTGGGGAAAAATGTGTGTGAAAAATAACACAAATCCATGTTGAATGTTACAAATAAAATAGTAATTTTAAAATAACATGTTTAGGATAATAATGAAAAAGAACTTTAACAGTTGAAGCTTTTTTCTAGCAAGAGATTGCAGTGAAGAAAACTGATTATGGCTGAATGTAGGGTGGCCAGCTACAAGTTGAGAACTTGCTGGAGATTTGCAGGGTGGGCTTGGAGAAGACAACGTTTGGACGGAGGAGGGTCCCCAATAAGGTCATAGAGTCCACTTTGGGAAGGAGCCATTTTCCTCTAGGGGAGCTCACCTCTGTGGGCTGGAGATGTTATAAATGATTAGAGGTCTCCAGACCCCATCCAGATGTTGTCAGTCCTTTTTAAGAGGGCATAATGTGCTGAATAACATGGAAGCCTTCTGAGAAGAGGTTTAATTTTTTGTTAAAACATTGCCTAGATCAGGGTTCGTTTGAGCTTTGACATCATTCAGCTTTCAATAAGATGTATTCATCCTTGCGTAAACTACTGATCAAAGCCTATAGATTTGTAGCAAGGAAATGTGATAGAACTCTCGGGCACCTTCTGTTTTTAGTCCATAAAAGTCAATCTGCCTTTTGGATTTTTGTATCATAGTAGGAGGAAACTCTTCCATGCCTAACGGCTAAGACATGCCTTATTCTTTTCAGAGTACCCCCAGTCAGAGAATACAGTAACATGTGTGAGAGTGGAAAATAATGATAAAACATAGTTCTTTGGGCCTTTATTTAATTATTAATCATCACATTGGAACAAATAAGTAATTGTCAGTTTTCCCATAGCCCAGGAAACAGCATGGAATGCCTACTAAATATAACTCCAGGAAGTGTTTCATTCTCAACTTCTCTTTTCTAACCCCAAAATCTGCAAGTAAAATGTGTTCCAACTGGACTTTGTATGTATGAATATTTGCTCTCTTTTAAGTCCTGCATTCTGTATTTCATGTTTGGAAACATGCTATTTTGAAGCACCTAGCATCAGGAACTGCTCTAGATGTAAATGTTACAGCGATCAACATGTCTGTTGCAATCTTTGTGGTGGATCATGGCTTCGGCTCTTACCACTCTTGCAGTGAATGAAAACATTATCAACATTATTTCTTATATTTTAGAATATTTACATGGGGCATTTCTACTATTGTTGGTTCCTAAAGCAGCCTCTCATGAGATTAAACAAAAATTACAGGAAGACTAATTGAACAGTTCACCTGGCTCTGGAGAGAAGAAGAGTAAAAGAGTTTGGATTTATACTCCATCTTTCTCTCCTGTAAGGAGACTCAAGGCAGTTTACAGACTCTTTTCCCTTCTTCTCCCCACAACAGATGCCTTGTGAGGTAGGTGGGGCTAAGAGAGTTCTGAGAAAACTGTGACTAGCTCAAGGTCACCCAGCAGGAATGTAGAAGTGGGGAAACAAATTCCGTTCACCAGATAAGAGTCCGTTGCTCATGTGGAGAAGTGGGGAATCAAACCCAGTTCTCCAGACTAGAGTCCACCTGCTCTTAACCACTACACCATGATAGAACTGGGGTTTCTCCTTATCTGGCCTGCACTTCTTAAGGCACCCCTACTGCTTTTCTTTCTTGGTCGGAGGAGACAAACCTGACAGTAGCCTGTACCTCAGCCCTCGATGGTCCTGCCACCACAGTGACTGTTATCTCTCAAGGACTACAGTGAACTACACAGCCCAACCCCCTCTGGATAATTCTTGATCATCCTGGCTCATGTCTCTTGAGGACTCATTATAACTATCATTGCTAACTCATCATTTGTGGCATCTCCTTTCAAAGTGTTCCATACACAGATTTATGGTCCAAGCTTTTTTTCTTTAACCCTCTTAGATAAAGGTTAAAGAATAACTGCTCAATTACTCTTCAAGTAATAAAACAGAGCAAACATTTGAAATTTGCTGCTATGATTTCCAGCAAAAGGATGAATCAGTTCCTATGAAAACTGGTAAGTTGTTTTCCATTTAAATTAAATTTGGGGGGGTTATATCTGATATGAAGCAAAAGATTGAGGGTGTTCAAAACATTTGCAAACAATGCATTCTTCTCTACTCCTGTAAATTTGCTGAAAGAGAACTTGTAGGTGACTGTTAGGAACGTTATGAGGATTAAAAGGGAATAATTGGGATTCCATCTAATGATATCCATCCAGAACCCATCCAACGGGGATCCTGCTAGTGAACTAGGTGTTGACTACTGCTTGGCAAAATCCAGGTTCCAGCCTTGGCTTTTAATAGATGCTCTATATTAGGCTTGATTTATGGAGTCTAAACGTTGAGTCTGAAGAGCTGTGTCTGAAAAGTCTCTGCTTGTGTTACTGTGATTAGAAGTTCGGTCACAGCCCACCACTGGCTGCATTTGTTGTATAAAAGAGGAGATCAAAATGAAATGTGCATCGATAACCAGTTGCTTGTTGTCTTGCAGCAAGGATGGACTCAGCTCTGTAGAATAGAGATAACTTGGCCATTGGTCATGAGACACATTTCTTATTTCTTTTAGTAATACCTTCCTTACTGCAGCTTAATAAGAGCACAAACGGCAAAAAAAAATGACTTTTTAAATCCCTCGCTGAAGCATTCCCCCCTCCCCTTTATTTGAGCTGTTTTAAGCATCTTCTGTCTTGCGGTGATATTTTCCAGAATCTTATCTGTTTGGGTTACAGTCTTTTCTTACTTAACACATGCTGTCACGACTTCCAGACTTTGGCAGGCTTTTAAACAAATATTGTCCCTGAAGATCCTGCTGCTTTTCAGTGTTTCGTTTCTCGCGTGCTTTTGTTTGTCATTAAGTGGAATCCAAACATATCAGACTGATTGGGCAAGGAGAGGAAGTATTTTAGCGCATGAGCCCCTGGACGTTGTCTAGGCATGTTCAGCACCCACGTTCACCTGCATTTCCAGAAGAACACAACAGAGGTAGACAACTCGCCAACTTTGCATTTGTCTTGGACGCGGCTTCTGTATGCCGGCTGGCTACATCCTAATGGCCTGCGCAGCTGACAGATGACAGTGTATTTATACACATGTCTTTCTCCCCCAGGTTTGTAAACATTCAGCAGGCTGGTGGTTCTGTTTGGCATCACGCTGCATGTTTTCCAAAGAACTCTTAAGAGAACCCAGTGAACCGAAAACAAATCTCTTTTAATCTGGCTGATGGATAGTGGATATTGTACAAAGAACAGGAAGTGGAGGTACAAGGAAGAACCAAATTATCCATTTAGCTAATTGGACCTTGCTCTTCTCCTCACTGAGGATCCCAAGCAGCTTACGACCTTGTTTTCCAGTCTTCCCTTTCATCCTCACAAGAGTAATCCTGGGAGGTAGGTTGGATTGAGAGAGAATGACCGTCCAAAGCTATGGACTCCCAAAGGGGGTGCCCCCATCCCCCATTGTTTCCATGGGAGCTAATATGAGATGGGGCTGCACATTTGAGGGTCCATAACTTTGGCGCACGTGAACCAAACTTCACCAAACCTGGGTGGAATCATCAGGAGGGTCTCCTAAAGATATTCTGAAATTTTGGTGCTGCTAGCTTAACAGTTGCACCCCTGACAGCGGGCACCCCCACCCCTCCCCTCAAGAGGCAGGGCTAGATGTCTTCACTAGAAACATGCTGCAGTGAGAATGTTGGAACCTGGATGAAAAGGTGCCGATTCTTTTGAAACTTGGTTGTATCTAGATTAAAGTTTCAGTGGGAATTCGACCTATGTAAATATGGAGTTAATACCTCAGCAATGTGACAGAGAAGGGGCATATTTTTGTAACCTTATTCCAGGGCAAGTAGCCCCACTGCACATGTGAACAAAAATGGAAAGATTTGTTCAGTTATCTTTCCTAAACAAAGGATTAGACATGTGTTAAGAATGTGTTGTGTATGGCTAACAACAATAACCAAGTTGTTTGTCTTTGTCCCAAACATAGGAACATGTCTGAGCTAGAATGGGAAGTAAGCAGCAGAGGACATTAGAATTACTTACATAGATTGGCACCTATGAAAATTCTTCTCTTTTCTCAGCAGGCAAGCTGATCCCAGAATAATGACAATAATGGATAGAATTAGGGAAGCTGTATTTAAAACAACTTGCCTAACCTTTCCCAGATCCATTAAAGGTTGGAATCCCTGCTGTGCTGAGAAGCTTATTGAATGACCAGAGGTCAATCAGTCTCTTCAAGCTACCTCCCACGGTTGTTGTGATGAGAATAAAATGGAGGGGGGGAATTATGTGAGCTGTTTGTGAAGTATAGACAGTAGTTGGATTCAAATAATTTAACAACTGGTTGTTTCAGAGGCGTACTAGGGGTACATGGTGCCCAGAGACAAATTGTCTCTGGATGCTCCCGCACCTGGGGGCAGGGCTCCACCCACCTCAATGCTGCCAGGCATCCTCGACCCTGCCCATGTCAATGACACATGGGCGGAGTCAAGGACACTCGAAGATGACAAGGCAGCAGGACTTCCTGTTGCTTCATCGTCTCTGAGAGCCCCTGACCCCACCCATGACATTATCAACATGGACATGGGCAGGGTCTAAGGTACCCGGCTCACTCATCTGCCCCCTGCCCCCCCACCAGCTGGGCTCCCAGTTGACAGCCAGCAGTCCCTTCTGCCCTCCCCTCCAGGCAGGCCAGAAGAGACTGCAGTCCCCGACCTCGGAGAGCTGCTTTTATAAGCACTGAGGCCAGGGGTGGGGCTTGGGGAGGCATGGCCACTCCCCCACCCTGGGTCCCCCTTGTCCCTAGGCAAATACGCCACTGGGTTGTTTACAAGCACCATTTTAACAACCGGTTCTGCCGAAGTGGTGCGAACCTGCTGAATCCCACCACTGAGTATAGATATCTAAGAACATAAAAATAGAAAATCTTTTGAGGGCAAGAGTCGCTCTGCAACAACTTAATACTTTATTCCTGCAAGAAGTCTTTCATAGGACTGAGGCCCCTTCTGCACATGTAGAAAATGAACTTTCAATCCACTTTCACAATTGTTTGCAAGTGGATTTTGTTATTTCACACAGTAAAATCCAGCTGCAAAGTGCATTGAAAGTGGATTGAAAGTGCATTATTCTGCATGTGCGGAAGGGGCCTCAATGATAGGAAGATGGGGAATTCTTGCAGGGAAACCTTGAGAATTTTAGCTGGAAGAAAAGCCATTCTGCTTCTGACATCTTCATGCTACAGTAAGAACAGAAGGCAAAAGTCTTTGTATGAGCCATGCAGTATAGGGAGTGTTACAGAATTTCAGTCTCGAGTGTTACAGAATTTCAGTCAAAAAAAAAAAAAAGCAGGACCCCTAAGCATAATCATAATAATTTCCCTAGCTCTCAATGTCAGTTTCTTCATTTCTTGGGGCATGATGTACATCTAACAGTGTTGTTTCACTACTTGGGTGCAGGCATGAAGTTTCTTCACTACTGCCATCTATAGACCTGTTTTTTCCTACCCAGGGCCATCACCAAAAGAAGCAACATGTCCATATTTGCACATTGATTTCATTTATATTCTCTTTTGGCCTAGAAAAGCTATTTCACACCCCATGTGATCCCTGCCTTGCATTTGTTAAATTTGCATCTTCTAATGGGTTATGCGGTTTGGAAATAGCAACAACTATGGCAATTAGATGCTATCCCATCCCCAAGTTAGTTTAATCACAGGGGGTTGTTCCAAAGTAAACACTACATTAAGTAATTGCATGTGCAAAATATACCCAGTGACATTTTTGTTTCATAACAGCAGTATTAAGTTGGCTGCAATTGTTCTTGTTGAAAACACCTGCAGAGCTGGCCTGCCTATATCTTAAACAAATACATTATTTATCCCAAGCACCAGCACTATGTGAGGATGACATATGATACTCAGCAGCCACTGTGCATAGATATATCAAATGATCAGGTGTATATACTTTTAACAGTGGTGGTACTAATCAGGGCAAACTCTATGAGCTGAGCAAAAAATTGAATAAGAATATGAATGAAGGGAGAATTTTGGCTGATTCGTCCAACTTGTCCATTTGTTGTCATGCTGATTTTAAGGAGGTTTTTCAATGTTCATGATTTTGGAATCAATAGTACACAATGGTGCCATGTTTATGGGATGCACCTTTAATTATCCCTGGCCTCACCCACCATATTGTGCTACTTGGGGAGTGGTGGGGGATAGAACTGCTTCTGGGATCAAAACCGATCCTATCCAGCAGGTGATCAGGCAGAGAAGAATAGATTTCCCACGTCAAACTGGAAACTCTACTCTCTCTTGCACTCTGTGTGTGTGCTTCTGCTGATAATCACACGCTGCATCCAAACCCTACCCTGAACCTCAAAGCCATCTGTGATTGGTGATAACCAAATCAGAAGTCATGGACACAGACCTTCCTATTAATGAGCTACATATCCCTTCACCTTGTTGTTCTTGAGCCACAATAAAGCAAAAAAAAATTATCTGGTACTTTGCAAATTTAAGCAGATACTTTACACCCTAGTAGCTGAACCACATGCTTAAACCACTTGTATGAACCCATGGAACATCTGTATTCTTCCCAACAACTTTTACTGGTGGCCATTCCATCTATCAGGGCCAGGGGCGCCCAGGGGGACATAGGGGGTCAAATGTTCCTGGGCTGTGGCCATTAAGTCATGTGGGGGGGTGGACAATCACCCTCCAACCCCTTCCTCCTTCCCCCTAGGTCCATACAAGACTTCAAGACCAGGTGCAAAAAGAAGTTGTTTGGTTGTGGTGGCCGCACATATGGGGGTGGGGGTGGAAAACTCAGATTTTGCACTGGGCTACATTTTCCCTAGATGCACCTCTGATCAGGGCTTTAACATCTTCTCCAACCCATTTACTGTTCTGCATTAATCCCTGTTCTTTGGAACGGTTCTCCTGAAGAAGTTCAAGTTCAGCCCTCCCATCTTCAGGAGGTCTGGCAAGACAGTCAGAATATAATATAGTCAGAATATACTGGTACACTATACAGTGTTTGGTTTCATAACGTTTCACTTTGTGTGCTGTCCATTTTTAATTTATTTTAAAACGGTGCTGGTTATTTTTCATATAGCTGTTGGTTTGTGCTTTGTGAGCTGCCTTTATGATGGGAGAAGGCAACGTTTTTAATCAATAAATCATAGGTGTCAAACTCGCGCCCCTCCAGATGTTATGGACTACAGCTCCCATCATCTCCTGCCAGCATGATGCGGGCAGGGAATGATGGGAACTGTAGTCCATGACATCTGGAGGGCCGCGAGTTTGACACCTATGCAATAAATGAAGTATACCCTCCCCCAAGGGGAGCATAGCATATTCTTCCGGATGGTTCTGTGACCCCTTGGCCGTGGCTTTTCAGGGGACACAGTTAGTTGATGGGGCAACAGAGGGGCTGAACCAATGGCTGCTTTGAACTTTCTCAGTACACCAAATCTTTGGATTCTCTCTGCTGTTGTTGTTGCTGGGGAAACATCTGGATTTCCTGACAAGAGTATTAAAATGTCTTTGGATACTCCTGGGTGCTGTTAGGAGAAAGAACTGCTGAAAGACACAAGGCTTAAATGTTCAGCTGGGGACTGAGGGAATGCTTTAAGACTTCCTTGCTTTGGATTGCTTGAAAAATTTGTTCAGTTGGCCCTAAAAGAGTAGAATATAAACAGGAAAGGTGAACTTTGCAGAGGCCCTTCTCTTTATTTTCACCTTAAAAATGCAAACATTATGGGAATTATAGTATCACTGTTTTAATAACTGGAACAAATAACCTTGCCCTCCTCAAGAAATATATATATATAGATTTCTGAAAGGAAACACCTGCTAGAATTCCTGATTCTATTTTTAGCAGGCACAAAGCAGAGTATATTGTCATCCGAGATCATGCCAGGACCAACTGAACAAAGCAAAACATCCTCGTGGTTTTTGTGTTTTGTAGAGAGGCCATCTTCTCCCTAGTTATCTTATTGTTAAGGGGGTTGCAGGCATTTAGGGTCTCTAGGCTCAGGTGGTTGCAGTTAGGGTCTCTAGGCTCAGGTTGTTGTTAGGTAAACAAAAGCTGTTGCCTTCCTTAACACGTGAGTAGGTGTCAGGGATTGCACATAGTTGATTGAGATGCATTCCTAGCTCAATGTCGTTGTTACAAAATATATTGCCAGTGATTGTATCTAGTTGATTGAGATGCATTCCTACCTCTATGTAATCACTACAAGATATATGTAACCAGCCTGCTATATGCTACCACTGCTGTAATGGGACATTCTTTCCTTGCTCTCTTCTTTATGGCTTCACATGCTGAATAGATAACTAGGCTTACCCCTGACACTTCTAGTCTCATGGGAAACAGGATGTTTCTGCTGTCTTGTGTGGGCAGGAGACCAGGTGGCTTTATCTCTATCTTGGGGCGCCTTGGCTGCGTTTTGTGGTTCAGACCCATATTAAGGAACACGAAAGACACTGTCGGCTTAACCATCCTGAAAAATCTGCCGTTGCAGAACATGTGTTAAACAAAACTGGACATAATATTTTATTTGAGAACACTGAAATTCTGTACAATTCAGAAGCTTACTATGTCAGACTGCACAGGGAGGCCATTGAAATTCACAAACACCAGGACAACTTCAATAAGAAAGAAGAGACGTTAAAAATTAGCAAAGCCTGGCTCCCAGTACTTAAAAAATGGACTGATAACCCCACCCGCAATACAATGCACTCAACCACACCTTTGCATAGCAAGTTCCACCCAAGCACTTAATGATTGGTTCCCCACCCTGGGACATGGACAAAATACCACACTAAACTTTCCCTTCTCACTTAGACACAGGGTGAAACAAACTTTTCTGTGTGATACACCTCTGAAGATGCCAGCCACAGATGCAGGCGAAACGTTAGGAACAAAATCCACCAGACCACAGCCACACAGCCCGGAAAACCCACCAGAACCAGGAAAAAGAACTCTTCAGACAAAGGCCAGGGGAAAAGAGGTGTGTTTTTAGTTGTTTTCTAAGTGCATATAAGGAAGATGCTTGATGCCTCAGGGGGGAGATTGTTCCAGTCTCGAGGCCAGCAGTATTTTTTTACTACTAAAGCTTGTGGTATCTCCAGAAGGCCTTCATCTACTGCTTTTAGGGCATGGGGATGCTAAGTACGTCCCTCCCCAGGCACCAACCTCTAATCACCAGGAATTATTCCCCAGTTTCCTGTATAACACACAACATGCTTCTTCTTTTCTTTTCTTCCTGTCTTCACATTTGGTTCTACTCAACCATGAAGAAACTTTCACCTGTGCTTCACCTCTAGCCCAGTTTCATGCTCAACTACTTCTCGTTAATCAAAACCACAACCATGTCAACAACTGACAGTTAAGCATCCCTTTCCAGAACCTGCCATTGCAAACAGCCACCTCAGAGCAAGTCTGGTCCTGAGAGCACCCGTTAGGATATCAACATGACTGATATGAATGGAACTTTTTTTGTCAAGTGTGTTCAGTGAGAACTATAATATTATAGAAAATGATTTTGGATTTTAGGTGCCACAAACATTTTCCCTAAAGGATGAGAGCAACAGATACTCAGGCCCTTTCCGCCCATGCAGAATAATGCACTTTCAATCCACTTTCAATGCACTTTGAAACTGGATTTTATTGTGTGGAATATCAAAATCCACTTTCAAACAATTGTGAAAGTGGATTGACAGTGCATTATTCTGCATGTGTGCAAGGGGCCAGAGGGTCTTGAAATATCTATCTCCGACTTTCTGTAGTCCCTCTCTAAAATCTAACACTAGGGCTCATTCCGCACATGCAGAATAATGCACTTTCAAACTGCTTTCAGTGCTCTTTGAAGCTGTGCGGAATAGCAAAATGCACTTGTAAACAGTTGTGAAAGTGGTTTGAAAATACATTATTTTGCGTGTGCGGAAGGGACCTAAGAGACAGTGCAAAGCCCATCACTTCCTGCGCATATATTACTTTCTTCTGATTCTGAACTATGAGGAACATTCTTCATAAGCAGTATAGTGTAATATATATAGTACAGAATGTCTTATATTATTGGATGGTATTATCAGTATGTTGTCACCCTCTCTCAGCCCTGCCTTGGCAGGAATAGGGCAGGATAAAAATCTAATAAAATAGACAGACAGACAGACAGACCCAAGAATTCATTATAAGCTGTGGTACTTTTGCAGAATTTTTTTTCTGATAAGAAGAAGAGGAGTTTGGATTTATACCCCACTTTCTCTCCTGCAGGATACTCAAAGGGGCTTATAATCTCCTTGCCCTTCCCCCCTCACAACAAACACCCTGTGAGGTAGGTGGGGCTGAGAGAGCTCTGAGAAGCTGTGACTAGCCCAAGGTCACCCAGCTGGCGTGTGTGGGAGTGCACAGGCTAATCTGAATTCCCCAGATAAGCCTCCACAGCTCAGGCGGCAAAGCTGGGAATCAAACCCGGTTCCTCCAGATTAGATACGCAAGCTCTTAACCTCCTACGCCACTGCTGCTCCTGGGCTATTTATGGATAACTTTGATCCAGTTTCCATATTACATGTGGACAAAGATCCTGGGACAAAGGTCCTGTTACATGTGGATAAAGATCCACTACTTTACTCTGGATCCTTGCCATCCTGGGTAATAAAATCATGTAAGGACCACATCAACATCATTCTTGCATTTCTGACTATGACGCAGATACTGAACATTGTTGCCATATTATTAGTGTGAAATTCTTGTCCCAATTAGGGTGGCCAACTCTGGTTTGAAAATTTCTGGTGATTTGGGAGTGGATGCTGGAATGGGTGGGGTTGAGGGAAGAAAAGGACTTCAGTGGTATATAATGCCACAGAGTCTCACTTCCAGAGCATCTGTTTTCTCCAGGGAAACTGATCTCTGTGCTCTGAAAGTCAGTTGTAATTCAGGGAAATCTCCCAGACCCAGTTGGAGGTTGGCAGCATTAGTCTTGATGCTTCTAAATTCTCAATTTGGGCGCCTGAAACTTAATTAAATCAATGGAATCAATGGTAGCTGACACAAAATCTAGTTTCTCCACACTCTACCTTGGACTCCCTTTCATTTTTTTAAGTTCTCTCTGCTGGACTCCTAACCACTGAAGAGTAAAACAAAAGGTGAATTAGGGTATACGTCCTAAACAAATCCGAACCCAGCCATTCAAATGTAGAAATATGTCAAATGTGGTTTTTCCCAGATCTTTCGGTACTTTCTGGGATTCCTTTAGGCTCTGTTTGTTGGCTTGGCTATAGTATGATTTGTTCTACAAACCACAGGAAGCTTCCTGAGATAAATGAGATTTGCAAGCTGTTTCCTTTGCTTGGTAATAGCTCTGTGGGGGAGGGGGAAGGTCAAATATGATGTCTCATAGTCTTGACAAAGCATCTTATACTGAAAAATTTGCTGTCAACCTTGTGATTTCCTCTGTGCCTTCCCACTGGCGATCTAACATATTAATCCAGGGTGTTTGCAGGCATATGTTTTTTGCATTTTAAAGTCTTGGAATGCCTGCTTGGGACCACCACCACCACCCCGCTTGATTTACAGTGCAGAGAATCTGAACTTACAAGGAATCTGCAGAACAGAATTTGAGTCTAGTAGCACCTTACAGATCAATAACATTTTCCAGGCGGTTGGCTTTCATGATTCAAAAACTCATCGGAGATTTACAGGGTAGCTGCAGGTGAAGAGTCCATCTAAATACTTCCCTGTAGCCACTACAGGGAAGGGGTCACTTTCAAAATGGCCTGGAGCAGCTCACCCTAACCCGTACCATTCTCCTTATTTTAACCCTTCAAAGGGATTTTCCCTGCTTTCCCTATCAAGCTGCCCTGTAGTGGTACAGCTCTACATGGTAAGGCACATGCAGAATAATGTATTTTCAATCCATTTTCACAATGTTTTGCAAGTGGATTTTGCTATTCCGCTCAGCTGCAAAGTGCATTGAAAGTGGATTGCAAATGCATTATTCTGCATGTGTGGAAGGAGCCAGAGATTCTGGGAAAAAATCCATCATGTCTTAGTAGGGGGAAAAGAAAGAGGGGTGGGGTAGTGGCAGTAGCAAGGGGGACAAGAACAGGGTGTGTGTTCCCACCTATTCCTATTTTCTTCTGCTGCTCGCATGATGGGAACATGTTTTAACACCTTCATCTGGAAGCTGTCTGGGTTTCCCAGTGCTTCTTTCCAGAGTGCTGCCATAAAATGACAGACATGTTCAGAGTTATACGTTAAGGAAGATAAGTAGTACCCTAACCAGTAGAGAGGGAACTTAGTTGTTTACAAATATATTCTCTTGCTGTTTTCATCCATTATAAAGTACGGATCCAAAGAGACATAGAAATATGGGGGCATAAAGGTACTGGTTCTACCATCAGGTGGCTTTTTTGCAGCCTGTCATAAAATAGAGTTGCAGCAATCCCGTGACCTTAGCTCTGACAATCCATCACACTCTTACCAGAACAAACATCATGGTGAGAAACATGAGAACCAGTCCAGGTGGATTATGACCTTTTGGTACTGCTGTTGCCCAACTTTCATTGTGGCATAGGTAAAAGATTGATCAATGGACCAAGAAGTTCCCAGATAGAATCTAAATGCGTAGCCCCAGGCAAACTTGCGTTACTTTCAGCTCTCCCTGACTCACGCAATAAGAATGTGGAACTACTTTAGGATTCCAGCAAGATTTCAGTGCCTGATGCTTGGAATGTTCTAAAGTACTATCCAGAAGCTAAGTGTGATTATTAATCCTCTATATGGACTTTTGCAGGCAGTCAGTCAGTCTTTATTTCAATACAAAACCAGCTCCAAAAATTTAAAAAAGATAATAGTGAAAATAAAACATGAGATTTAATATAGCAGAATAGTATCGGTGCTATGTGATAAAAATGTTAGCCTCAATCAGCCACTTATGTGGCCCTGAAGGCTGCATTGGCGACTTGGGTCCTTATCTCCTGGGAGGAGTCTTTAAGCAGAAAACAAACATAAGATTCTTTCTATCTTCCTTCCGCATAAGGCTGACAGGATGGGACCGATATACTCAGATCAAAGGTCATTATAGAGAGGGCGCTGCAGGAGGATATGTCCTGTAGTTTCTACTTTCCCTGTGTTACATGGGAAAATTAATTGGAGGAAAGGAATAGGATGGCATCTGCCTTGCTTGAGAGCTAAAGTAGAACACTGAAACATGCAGGGACGGTAAAGATTCTTCAGTATATGGGAATCTCAAGGGATGTGAGATAACTTGTTGTAACCCGTCTTGAGCCCTCCGGGGAAAGGGTGGGATAAAAATGTGATAAAATAAATAATAAAATAATATTCTGTGGATTGGAAACATTTTGTGTATACAGACTAGATGTTCAATTGTATATCTGGGCCCTATCTGACTGAAAGGTGTGATCCCAAAACTGTTGCTTTATTGCTTCTTTCATTTTTTTTGGCACCTTAGGTACAGCTTGAGCAAAGAGGGGTGTTTCTGAAGTTTACTCTTAATTGTGCTTTGCTAAGTAGAACGATGGTTATCGATAAGGATTAGGGGTGCTATTGCCTCAGTATAAGTTGTACCAGTAGTTGGTTGTGTGGATCCATGTATGGGTCTCCATGTGGATCAAGCCGGTTTCTCATCTGAGTAGGATGTTCAGGACTCATTGCAGAACTTCAAAGAACTTTTGCAGGAACTTGAATTGAATAGCTTCCAATGAACACTTTTCTTTGTAGATCCTGGCAACCATATAAAAGCTGAGATGCAATCTTTCCCTAGCAGACTTTGAGTGTTCTTTTGCAGTCAGCCTTTGGTGGAGACATCAAAGAAATATAAAGCTCAGTCAAGTTTAGAGTAGCAGTGGCGTAGTGGTTAAGAGCTAGTGTATTCTAATCTGGAGGAACTGGGTTTCATTCCCTGGTCTGCTGCTTGAGCTGTGGAGGCTTATTTGAGGAATTCAGATTAGTCTGTGCACTCCAACACAGGGCAGTTGGATGACCTTGGACTAGTCACAGTTCTTCGGAGCTCTCTTAGCCTCACCTACTTCACAGGGTGTTTGTTGTGAGGGGGGAAGGGAAAGGAGTTTGTAAGCCCCTTTGAGTCTCCTTACAGGAGAGAAAGGGGGGATATAAATCCAGCACTTCTTCATGGTGGAGTTTAATCTGAAGAATCGGGTTTGATTCCCCACCCCTCCACATGAGTGGCAGATTCTTATCTGGTGAACTGGATTTGTTTCCCTGCTCCTACACATGAAGCCTGCTGGGTGACCTTGGGCTAGCCATATTTTTCTCAGAATTCTGTCAGCCCCACCTACCTCACAAGATGTCTGCTGTGGGGAGAGGAAGGATGTCAAGGTTCCTTGGTCCTCACTCAGGGCTACATAGTGTGTGGGCTCTTGCTTTGAATCAAACACTTCACACTAAAAGGAATAAATAATATTTATTTATTTATTTACTTACTTACTTATTTATTTTACAAAGTTCAATGGTACTGATAACCCCAGGTATAGACAGTACAAAAAACAAATTGGAAAACAGCAGTGACTAAAATGATAATGCACAGTCCTAACATGTAGCAAGCTGTATTTCTGAAGTCAGAAGCAAAATTCAAAAGAATGCCAAGTTCAATCAAAGTGATGATTCAAGTGTGACAGAATGGCCAGCCAAAAAGTAGCAAGATAGATAGATCTCTCTCAATAGCATTTCAAAACTAATATAGTCAAACTCTAACCCATGTGACCCCCCCAACCAACAGGAATGCCTCTCCAATTAAGCCAAAGCAAGCTTGTTATCTAAACTGTTCGCAGGTGAAATCAGATACAAACACCAGAAGGAATGCTCTCCCAATTAACTTGTTTTGAGGTCCTGATGACCTTGATTCCCCGCTCTGCCGCCTGAGCTGTGGAGGCTTATCTGGGGAATTCAGATTAGCCTGTGCACTCCCACACACGCCACCTGGGTGACCTTGGGCTAGTCACAGCTTCTCAGAGCTCTCTCAGCCCCACCTACCTCACAGGGTGTTTGTTGTGAGGGGGGAAGGGCAAGGAGATTGTAAGCCCCTTTGAGTCTCCTGCAAGAGAGAAAGGGGGGATATAAATCCAAACTCTTCTTCTTCTTCTCTTCTTGGCAGATGAAAAGCTCATCACTGCAGCTGTGTTTGCTACAATAAATGAACAGACAAAGAATTTTAGATCCTAGAAATCAT
Organism: Sphaerodactylus townsendi; assembly: GCF_021028975.2. NCBI lineage: Eukaryota > Metazoa > Chordata > Lepidosauria > Squamata > Sphaerodactylidae > Sphaerodactylus > Sphaerodactylus townsendi. Next base: position 23,035,588 of record NC_059426.1, on the reverse strand, counting down.
TCAAATATGGCTACAGTTATGTCAACTTAACATAATAACAAGTTAAAATACATTTTCTTTACAGGAGAGAAAAGCAGGGTATAAATCCAAATTCTTCTTCTTCTACTGGAAAAACTTTCTCGTGAACCTCTTGTGACCAGGAAAAAGAAGAGCTAAGCCCCAGCCACTCTACCACTGCTGGGATTGGTTTGATCTCAGCGTTATGGGTGAATCCTATTTAATTATTGTATTATTTATTTAAAACTTTTAATAGATATTTTTCTTCCTTATAGAACTGAAGACAGCTTGTAATATGAATAACACACATAAAATAAAATACATAAAACCAAAAATTAAAATTATGGTTTTGGACTGCTTTAATCAAACATCACCCTAAATAAAACTGTTTTCAGCTGCCTCCTAAAGATTGAAAGTGAGGGGACCTGGCACACCTCCTTGGAAAAATTGTTCTATAATAATGGGGCAGCCACTGAAAAGACCCTCTCTTGTGTACCCAGCAAAAGAGCTTCTTTGATTGATGGGACAGTCAGGAAGGGATCTCCCTCTGATATTTATTAACTCTTGGTCAGGAACATATGGGAGAAGACTGTCCTTCAGATACCCTGGCCCCAAACCATTTCGAGCTTAAAAGATCAAAACCAACCCTTTGAGCTGGGCTTGGGAGTGGATCGGTAGCCAGCGTCATTGCTGTAGTTTTAAGGTCACCTGCTCTTGATAGGCTCCGACCAGCGGTCTAACCAGAGCGTTCTGCACTAGCTGCAGCTTCTGAACATTCTTCAAGGGTAGGCTCCAGCAGAACACATGCAGTTGCGCAGTCTAGTAGATGTAACTGAGCATCGGGCCTATGCAATTATGTCACCTCCAGTTATTTGCCAGAAGTGGTGTCCTGCCATTGGCATGATTCTGATTTTCCCTTGCTGCTCTGCTCAGCAGCAACAATATTCAGTGCTCAACTTCCCCCTTGTTTCTTGCTTCCTCGCCACTGGAGGCAATGGCTAAAGCTATGCCATGAAGTTGAACGGCTCCAGCACAAGTCTCTTATAGAAGCTTAGGGGTTGCTCAGCTTGGCCTGTTCCTGGGGCATGTTAACTTGCTGTTCCAGGCCCTGCTCAAAGTTGCAGCCAAGAAGCTGCATTCTGGATCCCCCCCGCCCCCCATTTGAAAAATTTATGTGTGGTTTCCAGTGACTGCAGCTGGGATTTTTCTGGCTTTTACTAGTCATGTTCGGTAATGGATTTACGTACAGTTGCAGCTCCAGGGGAGAGGAAAATCAAGGCCACCTTGATATCAGGTCAGGTATAATAATTCATTTCTCAGAAGTTTACAATCCGGTAATAATAGGAGCACATCTCGGAATGTTTTCCCAGTTGGCAGTTTCTCAGGTACTGCGTCAATTACAGTGAGTTAATAATTGAAATGAATTTGCATTACATCAAGAAAAATACACACACCCCAGAATATTGTTTCTGTGGAATAGTCTTTTCTGGTTTAAGGAAAAAGGTTTCTGTTTGCATGCCGTATCTCAGTTCTTCGTGCTGTCTAATGCTTTGTTTGGACTAGAATTACGTTGTTCCCATTCCCTTCAGTCATATGGATATGAAGTTCTGATAATGAAGACTGTGGGCGAATTGAACATTAACGTGACATTGCTTTGCGAGTACGCTATTGGGCATTTGCTTTCGGTGGAGGACAGGAGCAGCAGTGGCGTAGGAGGTTAAGAGCTCATGTATCTAATCTGGAGGAACCGGGTTTGATGCCCAGCTCTGCCACCTGAGCTGTGGAGGCTTATCTGGGGAATTCAGATTAGCCTGTACACTCCCACACACGTTAGCTGGGTGACCTTGGGCTAGTCACAGCTCTTCTGAGCTCTCTCAGCCCCACCCACCTCACAGGGTGTTTGTTGTGAGGGGGGAAGGGCAAGGAGATTGTAAGCCCCTTTGAGTCTCCTGCAGGAGAGAAAGGGGGGATATAAATCCAAACTCTTCTTCTTTTTCTACCAATTTGTAATCAGCTATAGATTTCAGTCTTGCTGAACAGCTGCATACAGTTTATCTTGTTTATAGCCAAGAATATATTCCTTGGACCTGGGAAAACAAAAGAAATTAGCTGAGGCTTCCAGCTAAATTATTCCCTTGTGTACTGAAACCTATAGGAAAAGGGGTGGGTTAAACAGATGAGTAAACTGCACCTTAATCATACTAGGAGAAGGGAAGGTTTTCCTTTCAGTAACTATGGAACCAAACGTTTAGCCTTGAAAGCCAGCCTCTGCTTTAAGCTCTAAGAGGTATTCTGATATTAATCATTGACTTGTTCTGCACAACACAAATAAAATGTCTTGAGGATGTTAAAAGAAGCGTTTTGGAGAGGAGTTCTGCACAGCTCCCCCCCCCCCCCAATGTCATCAGGACATTTTATTTCAGCTCAACTCATTTTAGTTTGAAAATGCTAAACTAGCAACCTTTGTTCCCAGACAGGTTCAAGACATCTCCTGCTGCTGTGTGGACAGCAGGAAACATTATTCCCACCCAAGTTTAAAGCTTCCATTTTTGTTTTCTCCACAGTTCATGCTAGTGGCATAGCAGCAATGGGGTGAGGGTGGGGCGTGATGCCCCAGGCATGTGCCACGGTGGGGGCATGGTGGGGGTGTTCTGGGGTGGGGCGAGTGGCACCACGGCAGGGGCACAGAGTGCGCGTGTGCCCCGGGCACAGTTCCCCCTCGCTCCGCCCCTGGCACAAGCCCAACCTTTTCTGACAGTTCAGAAAATTCCCTGTGCTGCCCCCCATTTGCTGAGGGTTTCTCATGGATGTTTCCTCAGCTGGCATCGTGGCCGCCCCCTATTTCAGTATTTAAAGTGCATGAATAAACTTGGTTTTGCCTGGCAATTATACAAACATGGTGTTTGTATTTTTTGTTTTGTTTTCAATGAGGTGTCTTCAAAGCTATGGGGACTCAATATGAGAATCGACAATATGTGCAGATTTTGAGTCTCCATAGCTTCGAAGCCACCTCATTGAAAACAAAAAAAGGACAATGGCACGTTCACATGAGGGCCAGGCAAAACACTGAAACAGCGGGCAACCACAATGACAGCTGAGGAAACACCTGTGGGAAACATTCAGCAAATGGT